>NC_077227.1:500978138-501347513 GCF_027887165.1 Monodelphis domestica
TTTATGAAAAAGAAAACCATTTAGAATGTCATTTTAAAATAATAGCTCTCATTTATCTAACCCCTTAAGCTATGTAAAGTGCTTTACATACATTATCTCCTTTAATCCTCACAATAACCCTGTGAGGTAGGTGTTCTGACTCTCCATTTTACTGATTAGGAAAACTCATCAACTCAGAGAGGTTATATAACTTGGCCAGAGCCACACAGGCACAGTAGTAAATGGTTGAGCTAGGATTTGGACCCCAGCCTTCCTGTCTCCTACAGCAGCACTTCTATTCCCTATACCAAGCTGTTTCTCCAAATTTTGCCATTTCACAGCATGTACCAGAAAATCAGAGTTCTGGAGGACTGGCTCCCATTTCCAGAATAAAAACACCACTATGGTTCAGCTTCCCACTGACAAAGATTTTAGGTTCAAGAGAAATGTCTATATTCTTAAACTCACTTTTTGTTTTATATTTTTTAAATTTCACCAAAAAAAAAAGAATGATGACCTGTCACATTACATTATATCAAAACATGATGTAACATCATAATTTTAAAAAAAGCATTTGTTTTAATTTATGATGCTGCATTATGCCATGGAAAGCTTTTGTTTTTCCCCTGAGTACCAATAAATTTTGACAGCGACTGTTTATCCAGAAACTTTGGCAGACTAGAACAAAATGAGCATTGGCAAAAAGCAGGTAATTATAACTACTTATGAGCAACTTGTGAATCACTCTGTGGACTCTCTTCTGGACTATGTTTCCCATAGGTTGCAACTCTATAGACGAACCCATTTTCCTTCTGTACTAAGACTTAATATCTAACCTATTTTAAAGAAAAAGGTCCCTTAATTTCCCAATATTATTGTGCGGGCGTGTGTGTGTGTGTGTGTGTGTGTGTGTGTGTGTGTGTGTGTGTGTGTGTGTGTGTGCTGGCATCTTGCATCCCCCCTCACCTTCACTAGAATATAAACTCCTTCAATGTCAAAGATTATCTCCCTTTCATACTTGTATCTCTAGTGTTTTACTTTACTTAGCACAGTGCCTACCACCTAGTAGAGAGTTAGTAAATGTTTGATTGATTAATTATTCAAGCACAGACATTTATTTAGTACCTACTGTGTGCATAGCAAACTAGTAGTATTACTAGATGCTGCAGGTAATGCACAAATAATTCAACTTCTGAGCCCAATGACATATTGACTTTAGCTGACTTTGAGAGTTTGAGCAGTGAGGATGAATAACCAGAAGGCCATCATCATGGGAGGCCATCCCGCTTTTGTTTCCATGTTGCCTAACCTTGGTCCATGCAGAGATATGTCCTTCTCACCCCTCTTGGACTCTTTGCTTCCTATCTTCAATTTGATTCAACTGCCCGGTACCTTCCCTCCTGAACTGCTAGTTTTGACCAGCTCTCCACTTCTGAACAGTCACTATCTCGGATCCCTGGATGCAGGGGGGGGGGGGGGGGTGGAATTGTGCTTGAACACTTTGAGTTTAACAGATTTCATTCAATGCAATAAAAACTTATTAAACTGCTCTGGACAAGTTTTTCATCATACATACATACATACTTATAAAAACCCATCTATGGATATATATAATGTATAAATATAAATATAAATATACATAGATAGATGGATTTTACAAGAAAATTTAGGATCCTTGCTAGTCGCTGCATTAGTAAGCCATATTAGTAAGGATATAAGATGTGTATATTTATATGTGTGAATATAGGAATATTATACATATATACATTTATTGGCACATATTATACTAAGTAGAAGTAGCGTAATATAACAAAAGGAGCAGTATTTAAGGGACAGAGACCTCTGAAGTGTATCATGTCCGTAAATTTAGACTTAACCATTCCTTGGCTCAGTTTCCTCCTCTATGAAATAAGATGTTTGAACTAGAAGACCTTTGATGTCCCTTCCAGCTCTAGATCGAAAATCCAAAGCGCTGGCTTGCTGACTCCCTTCACCTGTTAATCAACCACTAATCCCCAGCTCCTCTGGGCTCCCCCTCCCGAGAGTGGGACCATGGTCCCCAATAATTAGAAACACTCCTACTTCCAATGGATGACAGCCTGGCTAAATGTTCCAAATGAGTATTCTCTGACAGAAAGTTCTAAAGATGGAAAAGGTCACTCTGGCTTGTTAAACACCTGTTTCACAAGGGTACCACGTCCATTCACTGCACGGGCCACAGCGGCTGGATTGGGAACTTTGTCTTGCCATTGTTCAGGCTTCACATTTAAGAAACGGAGAGACTCATTTCTCTAATTAAACTAATACTGGTTATGTGTCACTTCTAAATGATATCGAGGACAGACCTTAACAAAATTGTGCAGTCAGATTGTACCCTCGGCCTCTCCTCAAGCATCCTCTGGCCCCTCATTGGCGCCTTCTCCTCCCGCCATTCACTCACTCAGCGTTTCCATGCTTTGTCTGGGCAACCCCCTGCCAAAACCTGCTCTCAGAACCTTCACTCACAGAAAAGGCATCAGCAACGACAACAGCTAAAAATGTTGTTATTCTCTCCAGTGGTGCTTTCATTTTAACAGTGCTCATAGTTTTAAAAGCACTTAAGCTCGAATGGTAGAACTCCAAAATATTATCCCTAAAATTGAGGGAGTTGAGCATGTTTTAATGAAAAGAATGAATGAATGAATGAATGAATGAATGAATGAATGAATGAATGAATGAATCTACCCTTTCATTTTATGGATGAAGAAACTGAGGCCAATAAAAGTTGTGACTTTGGCTAAGGCAGTAATTGTTAGGATCATGATTTGAGTACAGGTTTTCAGACTTCACCTATGCCCTCTTAGGACTCCTGAATCTTTCCATTGGCCCTGAGGTCAAACTATCCTGTATGTACTGCCTCCCTCATGAGTCTATAACCCCCTTGAGATCAGGTACTAAATTTTTTTTCCTCCTAGGTTTATCCTCAGGATAATAGGATGAATGCTTTTCATTCATTCGTTCGTTCATTCATTCATTCATTCATTCTTTTCATTAAAACATGCTCAACTCCCTCAATTTTTATTATCAATAATAATAAATAATTTATTGATTCCACGATTCACAACATGGGATACAACCTTTCAAAACCCATCCACCCATCCACACGTAAAGCCAGGCTCATCATACCCACTTATTCATATATTGGTTGACAAAAAGAGAAAAAGAGGTCCTTATAAGTGAGCCCAGTCTTATTCTTCAGAAAGAGAAAACTTGATTTTTAATTGAACTCTTTTTTCACCATTAAGTCAAACGGGGAAAAGAAAAAGGATCTTTTTTTTTTTTAAAACCTTTACCTTCGGTCTTGGAGTCAATACTGTGTATTGGCTCCAAGGCAGAAGAGCGGTAAGGGCTAGGCAATGGGGGTTAAGTGACTTGCCCAGGGTCACACAGCTGGGAAGTGACTGAGGCCAAATTTGAACCTAGGACCTCCAGCCTCTAGGCCTGGTTCTCAATCCACTGAGCTACCCAGTTGCCCCCCAAAAAGGATCTTTTTTGTATGTGACCCTAGTATATGGCAAAGGAGTATTAAGTAGATATAAATCATTACCCCCTAACCTACAGATTCATTTTAGAGGGGGGAAAAAGTCTTTAAAAATTATATCATGGGAATTTCAAATAGGTGGGGGTTTTTCAAGTGCCTAGGATATATAGCTTGTACAGTAAAGCTGATTTAATTGAATTTTTCCTTTTAGAAGGTTTTTGTCAGTCACTTACAGTCTCACACCTGAATCTTGATCATATGCCATCTTATGCAAATGAAGCACCCCCAGAGAATCTCAGCAAAGCTCTGCCATGGCTCAAACATGTTGGGTTGTTGTTGTTTTTTTTAATCCAAGTGCAGTATACAAATCCTGGAACCACTAAAGCCCATTTTTTTCTTTTAAAAAATATTTTAATAACAAAGGACTGAAGAAAAAGTAAGTAGGTACAAGAAAATAAAAAGCCAGCATGGGAGCTAGTCTTCCCTAAAAGCCCATTTTTGTTACCCTGTGTAGGCATTTTAATTCATTTAACAGTTAAGGAAGAAGAGACTTTTGGAAAATTCTTTTAGTGATGAAGGTAATAGGAAAAACAGGTTTTCTGGCAGCTAAACTTCATGACCAGTAGAAACAGACTTCAAATGTTGATTGTCAAAATTTTACTGAAAACAAAATATCACAGTTTTAGAAATAAAAAGTAAAAAGTTTTTTAAAGAAATAAAAATAAATTAAGAGCGACCATAAATATTGTCATGTCATTTTACAGATGAAGAAACTGAGTCTCAGAGAAACGTAGAGTGACTAGCTCAAGGCCACAAAGAAATTTAGTGGCAGAGTTGGGAGTAGTACCCAAGTTTTTTCTTAGATACCATATATATCTCAAGAATCTCCAGAGAAACACATATTTAAAGGAACACCAGCTACCAATCACTTTAGGCCATTATTTGTAATATTCCTAACAATAACTCATTCCTAGACTAAACACAGAGGACTGATTCCATCCTGACTCTGTGTCTTTGCACAGGGTGTCCCCCATGCCTGAAATATTATCCCTCCTCACGTCCACCTCTTGGAATCTCGAGCTTCCTTCAAAGCTCAGCTTGACTGCCATCTACTGCACAGGGTCTTTTCTGATCTCCCCATATCTGTTAATGCTCTGCCCCAGAATTACTCTACATTTTCTTTATTTTTAGTTTTGTTTTTACTTAGGTGTGTGCATACATCTTTTCTTTCCCATGGAATATAAGCTTCTTGAGGGCAAGGAATGTTCTATTTTTGTCTCCAGCTCTTAGCACAGTGCATGGCACATAGTAGATGTTTAATAAGGGCTGTGCACAATTGTTCTTTAAATATGCCTCAACATTTTTATTGTTTTCTGCTGTTCATTTCCATCTAGACTATCAAAGGGAAAAACTATCTTCTGGCAAATAGGATTTCTGCAATCAAGAAACTGCTGAACTTTCGGCCTAACCTCCTGTCAAAGGACACTTAAAATTTTTTGTGTCCTGGGCCCCTTTCATGGTCTATAAAAGCACATGGGCTCTTCTCAGAATAATATTTGTTGCTTTTACTCTTACCTGAAGAAATGCTAAATTTGATAAATGTTAGTAGAGATTTAAGATCTTATTTTTCCTACCCAAGTTCATAGACTCTCTGAAACCTGTTCATGGTTCTACTGTGTAGACCCCAAGTTAAAAACCCCTGTGATAAAGGGCCTGATCATGTATTAACAATGATCATTTCCTTAATTGATCCCCTGTAGCTACGTCAAGTAATGACTAACATGAACAATGACCTTCTGCTTTCACTTTTGCACTTCTTTTCTTCTCTCCTTTCCTTCCTTCCTCCCTCCTTTCCTTTCTTCTAAAAGTCTTCCTCTGATGCTTCTTCATGGAGAGAAGTTGACCCTGGCTTCTATGTCAACAAAACACAATCTCTGACAGGACCTACCAATCAAAAAAAAGTACAAAGCCAATAATATATTGTTGACTGTCCTCCAAGGACCAACCTGGCTAAATGCAGAGAGGCTTATAGCCAGAAAGGTGGCTACTAATCAATCAGCAAGGATTTCTGTAACACTTACCATGTGACAAGTGCTTTGATGGATTCTTGGCCACAGCAACTCATGAAGACTATTAAAGTGTAGAAGGGTTGTGATCTTTATTGGTGGGTAGAGCAACTGCTTTTAGAAGCAAATAATTGGTCTACAGAATTTACAAAAGCAACCTTGGTTCCATTGGCCATCCTAAAAGCCAGACTCTTCCAAGAGTTCAACCCAAGCAATAATGGTCAGGACAGTGAGATGTTGGACAGAGCTATATATTGATATATTGGTCACAGAGCAATTAAGTATTAAACCAGCCTTTTCCAAATTCATTTTTGCCTTTCTTCATTTGCCCACTTTAAGAATATCAATGTTGCACACAGGTATAAGTTTGTGTACACATACACACACACAATTTGCACACCTAAATAAACTGCATGTTCCTCACCTGTTTTCTTTGCAAACTGTCCAGTTTGGGAAGCAAATCTATTTTTAAACACCTGTGAATTTATGACTCAACTTCACAAGGACAATAGAAATTGAAAGACAATATTTCTAGTCTTCACCCCAACAAGCGGGTCATTCTGGAATGTACTAGGATAGATTTTTCTCCTCCAGAACTGCAAAGACTTTTAAAAATTGTTTTAAAATAAAAACCACAGAACTGTATACATGCCTAATAGAAGGCTATCATTTGCAAAAGCCCCAATTTAAGGGGCCCTTATTTCCCCAAGGTAATGTTTCAACACCAGTAAATCAGCATTTATTTCTGATGCTGAACTTGCAGTTTAAAAAAACGTCGCCTTCTGGAGGTTGTTCACCTGGGGATCTCACTGAGCTGTAACAAAGGACAGAGCCCAGTAGGGAGGAATAAAGGAATTAAACTGTCTATCTTGCCCCTTAGTACAGCTCTGAGGAGCCAAATTATGAAAATACAAGGGAGCCTGGATATATTTCTAAGCTGCACTGAGTCACTTCAGTGCTCAGGTCTGAGAGCCTATAGACTTACAGAGGGAAGAAGCTGGTTTAAAAAAAAATCCTGAATATCATGGGATTTCTTGCTTTTAATCTTCATGGCTTATTCTTGTGGTTGGATGGTTTTCCCAGTTCAGAGCATTTAAAACCAATATCAGTTCACCTTTTGCTTGGTATATTCCATAACCTCCTTTCTGCAAACTATTTCCATATTTCCCTAGCTGAGAATAATTATTCTTCCTAGTTAGCTGGAATGTTCATGCATATTTCTCCTTCCTGGTCATTCTACCTTGAATAGGCATCGCCGGCTTTCACTGAGCTGTCCAAGGCAACATCACAGGCAGGTGAACTGAAGGAACAGTACAATTTTTTAAAATCCTGCCCCAACTGTTCATACATGTGCGTTATTAACCAGGTACATGCTCTACTAATAAATCAATATTATTCCCCAAAAGCATCGCAGTAGTTTAGAAAGCAGATTTACAAGAAAATATCAAATTGGAAGACATAACAAACAGCAACATTGTCTGGTTTATGAGCATTTCAGCTAGTCCATCCTCTGCCAGAGCATGTGTGCCTGCCTCTCTTGTAACCTTTACTGCTCTACAAAGATGATCTGTCATTTTGGAAAAATACTGAAGCAGCCTTGAATCCTTACTGCCCTCTAGAGAAATTCTGCTAGAAGAGCTCAAACTGACAAAGTCAGCAGAAAAACAATATTGCCAGACAAAACTGAACTCCTTGGTTGTAAAGCATACAATTTGTCTGCTGAAATTTTTAAAGAGGACGATACCACACCTCCTCTTTTATGATCTTGTGCCTACAATTAGATAAATATAAAGGTGACAGTTACTACTGTATAGGCATCGACTCATAATTTTCTGATCATAGATACACAATAGTGTTATAATTCTATGCCTCCACGGGAACAGAATGTAGATACTGGACAGACCAACAACGATCTTCTTTTTTTTTTTTAAGTGAAAAGAGGGTCTATAATATTAACGTATTCCTTAGACTTTTCTCCTTGCCCACAATGGTCAGATATGACCAAACCCACACTGTAATGCCTTTCAGCAAAGCAAGAATAATAGAACAATTCACTCATCCTCTCGCTCTGCTTTTGGTTCTTGTATGTGAGAACACTTGAAAAGCGTTAAATGTGTCTGAGGGGATAAAAATGAAATTTTTCCATTTACTAAAACCCTTTTCATGTTCTGCTTTCCACAAAAGGAGTGGTCCATTAAGCCAGGAATAAAAAGCTTTTTTGTTGTTATTGTTTTTCTTTATCCTTGTGAACATCTGAAGTTCTTCACTACTTCCTGTGTCGTGCTTACATCGCTTTTCTCTAAGCTTTTTCTTCAGAATACATAAAAGAGTGTCCATACCCGAATGAAATACAGAACACTGGATCGAAATGAGAATTCACTACCAGTGCCCTTCAAGACAGACCCAGCTTCCCTTCTCTGAGCTCAGTTTATCACCAATGGAAGAGGATAAAAATTAAAACTTTGACATGCACACAGTTGACAATGCCCCAGCATATCGTATCTCTGTTTAACAAGAATCATTAACCCACTATCATTATTACAACAGTAAGAAACCCCAAAAAAGAGTTCCTTCTACATAGCCCTGAATTTTGATGCCAAAGGTGTTTGCCATTTCATCAAACAAATCCTGGTAGCTATGGCAGACTAATACACGATTTTTACTCTTTGATTGAAAGAGTGTGTACTGCCCTCTAATGGCTCCCATGTCCATGACCTATTGGGGAAACCTGGTGAGGTACCCCAAGACAATAAATATTTAAATTCAAACCTGGCCACAGTATCTAGAGATGAGAAAAAGTTGAAGAGCTAGTCTTACCTTCTTTTAACCAAAAAGTAGAAGAAGGAAGATTTAAGTTTCCTTTGTTATTAACCATTGTGGGAAATTTCAATAGAACATGGAACATACCAATCCTGAAACATCTTTTTTTAAGCACATAATTAAATTAATTATTTTATTTTATTTAAGTAAAAAAAGGAAATCTTCTTGTAATTTAAATTAGCTTTAGGGCAGCCTCCTTGGGAACTCAAAGCCCTTCAGAATTCAAAATTCTCAAAGAAGGCTTGAATAGATTTGGGTTTTGGGGGGGGAACAAGTGAGGACAGCAAAGGCCCTAACCATTAGTTGATATGTCTGGTGGACAGAGCTCTGTACTTGGAGTCAGAGTTCTATTCTTGTTCACATTCTGCTTTAGGCAGTAACTAGTTGTGCCACCTTGGGCAAGTCATCTAACTTTTCTCTGTACAGTAACTTCCTCATATAAGACATAGAGAATTGGGTTCAAGGGCCTCCACAGACCCTTCCAAATTAAAATCTATGATCCTATGAAGTGAGGGTATATCTATAGAGCAAAGGAGGTTAGGGGTGATGATAGTGGTACAAACATTACATAGTATGATGAATATTTTGAAATTCAGGATGAAAAACAATGAAGAGTAAGTTTAATTTAAAATCTTTTCTTTACTTGTTACTTGTTAATATGCCTGATTCTGCCATATAAGTTTGGGATAAGGTTTTATCCCCTTGATTTATGTATTAACTAAAGTACTATTTTTGTTGATTCTTTGTCTATAATAATTTTAAGAATTAGCTTAATTTGATTTCTTAAAGATGTGGTATAGACCTTTGTAATACCAAATTCACCTCTCATTGGCCAATTTAAACACTCAAAAGAATTGTTCCTAGTTCTTAGAACAAAGAACAATGAAAGATAAAAGCCGTCACCCTCAGTCTTTGCAATGCTCTTAGAAACTGTATCTAAATGGGAGTTTGTTGATCTGTGCAAATGTAAATGTCATTTCTAAATATAGCATTATGAAGCCAGAGAATCAGCATTTCTGTTGATGAAACACCTTCTCTGGAAGTACCATGTGCAAGGAAATGTATCTTTCTGACACACAGGAAAGTCTCAAGCCTTACGCCCAAACCAACAAACCCAGAGGTGATTTTAGATGACTAAGTCTTCTGAAAACCTCTGTACCATCTCTTGCAAAGGCTTCTGAAAGTGGTCATGACATCAAACTAGAAGTCTCAGCAAATAACTTTCTGGGCTTCTACATCCTCATCCTTAGGTTGCTTTAAGAAGAAGAATGCTTATTTGTAGCAGTCTGAAATTCACGCATGAGAGGTGCTATTCTTAGGACCACATAAAGCACACATCAGCTGCTTTGGATATTCTGGCTTTAGGGCTATACCTTGTTATTATATGCACTTGTCAAAAAATATCCGCTCAGGTGGATGGGGATTCACTTGCTGTTTTCCAATGCCTATCTTTACTTAGATCATTTCTACACCCTTTAATCTCTTTCATTTGTTCCAGGTCAAACCGTGTTACAACAAATGCCATTACCATAAAAATTTCTCTATCACATGCAAAAAAAAATTTTTTTTTCAAGCCCCAACCAAAAGCTTACATCAAACAGTATTTGATGCAACCACATTCCAGAAGAGATAACCCATTCTGACTGTCCCATGAGGTTAGTTGTAATAGAATTTGACCTATAGTCCCTTTTCTAGTGATTTTCAGGATCCCAGTGATGATGGCACTTTCCCCAAGCATGAGAAATTACTGGTGAAATATTGTTTGATGTATAGTATTTGGGGAAAGTCATGTTTTTCTTAGAAATTAATTGGCCTAAATTGGGAATTACTTGGGATGGGAACAAGGAAGAAAATCTTATGTTCAAAAATGTGGGACATGCCATTTTACATGACTTCATATAGTCTTATTCTACATTCTTACACACAAATTTAAAGGACTGTTAATGTCGAACCCCTTTTTTATGTACCTTTGTCTCTAACCATTATTGTAATTCTGTCCTCTAACACAAGCTCTTTTTCCTCCACTGAGCTATCAAAGACACCTTCCTAATCAACATTATACACAGTAGCATAATAGATGGCACCAGAGTGAATACAAGGCTGGACCGTAATTCACTCCAGGGGCTCCACTGATGTCATAAACCACACGACCGTCTTTATGAAGAGTGGCTGAGCCCAGAAAGTGAATTCAGATCTCTGCTCACTCTGGGAGCCATCTGTTATAGAAACAGATTTAAACACCGACCTTTTCATCTCTATCATTTATGAAAACTTCAAACTTATCCTATAAAATTTAAACTTTTCAGCAATTAACCAATTTAATTCCCTTTTGAGAAATCTCCAAAAATATTTTAAGTTCACTTTCTAAATAGAAGTACAGGGAAGTTGACTTGCTATATAATTCTCAAAAACTATTTAGAAGAAATAAAATATACCCTAGTAACCCAAACTGATATTGTACTTTATCCTTTGTGACCTAATTTCTCTGTGATTCTTTATCAATGAAAGAAGGTAGACATTAATGCTAGTTACAGAAATAAACAGAGAAGCAAATTAAAATGACCTTAAACATGTGGGAAATTATTGCAGTCCAACACAAGAAAACTGTATAGGGCATCTCTCATATAAGGGAAAAAAAAGTGTATTACTCCCCAGATCACTGCCCTTGTTACTTTGCCTTAAAAATAAATAGAACCATGGTCAAGTTTGGTATCCATCTGGAATGTAAGAGCAAAACAGAGATTGGCCAACTGTATATCCAATCTTGATTTTCTAACACATCCAAATGAGAATGATGTTCTTTGAAAACATATACTTTGATATTTTAATTATTTGGTGATTGATGACTTCATCAAGGGAAAGTATTCCCTCTCATGGTATGAATTGTAACCTCTCTAAACCTTCTCATCCTATGTGATTCTTGTCCCAGTCTTTCCAGAAATTTTCTATGATAAGATCTGTTTGATATACCAGAAGCCTTTCTCTGATTCTTTTAATATCTCTGTGGTACCAGAGCATCACTCAGTCTGTCCATCTGTTATCCCTCACTCTCAATACGTGACTTCCCCACCTCCTTTTCCAGTCATCCACAGTCTTTAGAATTTTTTATGTCTTTCCTCATGGGTAAGTCATCATTGTTAGCAATGTGTGACAGCCTACTTATTCCTATCAGTGGACTTTTCATTGCCCTTTAAGTCTCCAGAAATCTTGATTCTTTTGAGATTGTGTTGTTCCAGTATTCATAGTCAGTGAGAAAATATTGTGGGTTTTTTTATTTAAAATTTATTTATTGATTTGATTGTTACATTTAAATACCAATTCACTCCCTGCCTCCTTTCCTCTCCTCTCCCCATTAGAGAAGGAATCATTTGACAAGAAGATATATATAATACTATGTCTTATTTCTATTTATCAGTTCTTTATCGGAGGGTGGATATACACAAGTCATTCTCCAAACAATATTTCTGTTGCTGTATATATAACATTTTCTTGGTTCTGCCTGTTTTGTTCTTCATAATTTCACATAGGTCTTATGCCAGGTTTTTCTAAAATTAAACTATGTCTCTAAATGGCACAGTAGTATTCCATTGCAATCATGCCACAACTGGTTTAGCCATTTCCTAGTTGTTGGACATCCCTTCAGTTTCCAGTTCTTTGCCACCACAAACTGCACTGCTATAAATATTTTAGACCATGTAGTTTCTTTTCCATTTTCCTTGAAAATGGACTATCTTAGGAAAAGAACTAAATCATGTTTTTATTGGTGTTTTTAAAAAGTTAGACTTAAAGCAGCAAATAGCTTGGGATCATTGAAAGCAGTTCATAATCTCCTCAAAATCTGTCCAGCCTGCTTTTCTCCTCCTGTTCAACTCTATGCCCAGCTCACTGTCCATTAGTAGAGTTTATCTAAAGCAGATAAGACTTAAAATATAACAAAGAGAAAAAAGTTATATGCCCAGAATTTCAATTTGCTATAGAGGGAAAAAAAAAAACCTTTTCTTTTAACATCATACTTGGGCATTATATGGAAAACGGAGATCTAAATTCAGAATCCAATCTCTCCAAATGTCAGGTAACAAGGGTGCCAATTCACTATTATAAAATGAATTTTTTACATTAATAGGAGTACTAATTCCAGGTCTATAAAAATCTCTACATATCTATTTATCTTTTCATCACTGGGCTGACATTTGATGGCACAGGCACAGAGTTGCCCTTATGAGACCTCCAATTGGAAAGACAGGCTCTAAAAGGTACCAGTGCACTTCACTATTAATGGTACTGATGTTCAGAGAGTCTTTGCCCTAGAGCAGGAAAAAAAAAACTTAGGCAAAAATCCATTGTGTATTAATGGCCTGCTTCACAGGAAACAATCGTGATGTTTGTCTTACATATAATCTAGTTCCAAAGAATTGTGTTTACCTGTCATTTCTATGCTTATAAAAAAAAAGCTCCCATAATTGAATCATAGATATGTCAAATTGGAGATCTGGAAGAGTTACCTTAGAACTGAGAAGGCCAAAGTATTTGGGTTATCTTCTCCTTTCTCACTATCAAGAAAGGATTTGACAAGTTCACTTGATTAATTCAGGGGTATTTTTGCATTTTAAAAGAGGACACACTTCAACATGCCAGTGGGTCAGGTGGCAGATTTACAGTTTGGATTATGGATTCCTTGGGCCTCTGAAAACACACCTTATTGCTCCTGAGATCAGATGGTCCAGATTCCTTCCCACCATGATTCTTCCCATCTTTAGTAGAATCCCATTCTTATTGCTTAGCAAAGCACCTAGTATTTACTAAATGCTTTATATCTGTCTCTCTGTTTCTGCCTCAGTCTATCTCCCTCCATCTCTCTCTCCCTCTGTCTCTCTCTGCATATCTGTTTATGACTGTTTCTATCTCTCTTTGGCCTTCTTTCTACATGTCTCTGTTTCTCAGTGCCTAACACATAAGTAGGTGCTTAATAAGTGTTTATTTATTGCTGGATCTTTATCTCTGTCTCTTTCTATCTCTGTCTCTCATTGCCTGGCATATAGTAGGTGTTTAAAAAACATTTACTGATTGATCTTTGAATATTGTCTCTCTCTTTTTCCATCTCTCTCTGTCTCTGTCAGTCTGTCTGTCTGTCTGTCTGTCTGTCACACACACACACACACACACACACACACACACACACACACACACACACACACGAAACAAGGTCCAGTTCTAATGCTCAATAAAATAAGGGGTTAAAACTAGATATTTCTTATCATATCTAACTAATAAAATAAACTCTTCCCCTGCCTTTTAACTTCATTCCCAGAAAAACTACCTCAAGAAGCAGGTACAGGAGTACAATTAGAAAGGGAGTTCATTCTCACACAATTTGGAGAAAAGAACCTTCTCCTACAGCCACTCTAGGCTTTGCTCCATGTGTTTATGACAGCCCATTTTCTAACCTCTAGGCTAGAGAACTGGAAAGAATAAATCATATGATAATTCAGCAGCATGAGGGGCTAGTTTGAAAACTTTGCATTTTTTTGTAAAAATGAGAATCCATTTAGCTTCATGATTCCTAATGTACAACATTATCCACTTGCTTCACAATTTAAGGGACCATGATTTCACCAGTTGGAATGTTTCCTCTGCCAGTACAGATTGCAGCTTCTCTGTGGGATGGCTTAAGTGAGTGGCTATGGCTGAAAAATACATCATCCCATAATCAATCCAGTGATGTTCTTCCCTAAACAGAGTGATCCTTAGACAAAAGACATATAGTCTTGAAGCCTTTGTGGTACTCCTTTAGCATAGTCTTTCAGAACCCAGGGTCACTTCATTACAAGATGAAGGCTGGAACTCTTAAATGGAGAACTGTTTCCTCAAATTACAAACTTATCCCAATTCAGCATTCCAACAAAGATCAACAGATTTTATTATCAGCATAGAAAGTGGACCTAAATGTCATGTAGTCTTGAAAATATCACATTGCTGAATGCTGCTTGAACATTTTCTCACATCTCTTCCTCCAAATGATATCTTGGGTCCTTCCTAAGATATTTATATTTCCAAATCCATAAATAAAGAACATAGGTCATCCATTTGCATTTTGCTCAGAAAATGAAGGAAAAAATTTAGACCTATAGTTGCTTCAAGTGGTTCACACTTCATATATAACTTGTGTCCCAAAGCCCATTGTTTTGGGACTCTCTCCTACATGAGGGATAGAGTGGAATTTGTGAGGGCATCAGAGAAGTTGACTCTCTTTGAGCTCTTGACTCTTTTCAAATCTTGAGATTTGCTTCAGACTTTAGATTCTGCAGTTGCTTTCAGTATTTCTGGTCTCCATCTTCAAGAGGGAAAATGAATGACTCAAAACTCTACTTCAGGTGGATGAAGAGAAAATAAGACTATAAGGAGAAGTCAACATGAGAGAAGCTGGCAGTCTCCATGATATTTCTACCCCCTGCTTACTTCACTAAGGGATTAAGGGAACATCCCCTTGGATGAGATCTGGGATTCTCTCTTTTGATTGAGCTGAGTTACCTTACTCCCATTGGAAATGCTCCCTCATTCTGTTACCTGGCATATATTCTCCTATGTATATTTTTTCAGATTTCTATTTGACTATTGACTTGGCTAAAAGGATTTCTTTGCTATTTGCTATATGAATGTTTGTTGTGGAACTAGTATTTGGTGGGAAGGGAATCAAGCCTTAGATATAAAGCTTGGCTTCTCCTTTCCACATAAAAGAAACAGTGATCGGGAGTTAACTAGAACCTGAAAACTATTTCTCACAGACAAAAAGTATGTAAGGGAGTAGATATAATTCTAGTCTCTCCAAGGAGGAAAGAAAGGCCAAGTTTTTGGCCTTCATTTTGTACTTTACCTCTTGGCAGGAATTAAAGAGTCCTTTGCAAAAGAGTAGGGGGAATCAAGGCTAGGGATTTCTATTCTGACTCCCTTTGGGCCATATACAATATCCTTATGCTACATGTGGGGAATAGTTTGTGTTACACATGGAATTAGGGTTCAATCTAGTTGAGAATGTGTTATATGAGCTAAAGTTCCTAAATGTAGACAGGCATTTAGAATAGGAGGGCCCAACATAAAAGCAAAACATTTTAAAGTGTTGAAATATGAAATGAGGGTTTAAAAGGAAGGAGGGGAGCACAAGAGAAATTATGTTGTTGAAAAGGGCTGGAGTTCTCTGATACCTACCATAAACTGATAAGAAACAGAGTAGAACTGTCAAAGAGAAGAGAATGTCAGTGACAAGAAGCAAGTCCATAGAACATAGCACTGAACCCTCAGACTTCCTATATTCCTTTGTCTACCTAGTATAATGTCTTGTATATTTAGCAAAAGTTGATGGCAAAGTTAAAAGTCAAGATCATTGGAAATTGTCATCAACCCTTTTGAAAAAGGCCACAAATACTCATAAAGTACAGAATTATCTATTATCCAAAGTAAGAAGTTATGTGTTTCTCAAAAATATGATTGTGTTCATAAAAATAAATTCTATATATCTGTAGAGAGATTCAGCTAGGTGGATTTATTAAAGTTGACCAGGATAATACAAGTATGCTTTCCAAAAGCTGACTAGGAGAATCTATTGAAGTAAATTGATAGAGACGGGACTGTGGTGGAGATCACAAATGACAATAGAAGATTATTCAGGAAAGATAATCTGACTCTGCAAAAATGTACCGACATATGTAGGGCACTTGAAAGAGGCCAAGAGGAGATAAAGGCTGCCCCTGGTTATCACATAGCAGAGTTTCTTAGAAATATGTTTTCTTAAGAAGCAAATTAAAACAGCTGGTCAGAATGAATATAGCAGGAAAGATGATATATAGTACTATAAAGGCAACATCTAGATAATCCAATCCTCACTCTTTCTTATCATGGGAATAGTATGTAATTATTATCCTGGAATAAATAATGAATGTGAAGAATTCAAAGAAGTGTGGAAAGAATTATATGAACTGATGCAGAGAGAAATAAGCAGAACTGGGGAAACAATATACACAATGATTCCAATAGTATAAACAGGAAGAACCAAAAGAGAAAGAGAAGGAAGGAAGGAAGGAAGGAAGGAAGGAAGGAAGGAAGGAAGGAAGGAAGGAAGGAAGGAAGGAAGGAAGGAAGGAAGGAAGGAAGGAAGGAAGGAAGAAAAAAAGGAGAGAGGGAGGGAGGAAGAAAGAGAGAAATAAAGGATGGAATACAAAAAGAACAAAGAAAGGAAGAAACTGAATCCTGGACAATTATAATGGCCATAACTGACCTTTTTGAAGAATTCAGAAAATGTTAATTCCTTTGTTTTCAGGGGTCAGAGACACACATGTATTTACTGTCAGATTTGGTTAATTAGTGGACTCATTTGGCTGAAATGCTTTTTTTTGTCCTCCATCTTTTTTTTTTGTAATTTTGTTGCTTTATTGAGGCTTTGTATTTTGGCTTCTGGGTAAGGGAAAGGTGATGGACATATTCAAAATGAGAGTGATATAAAAATAAATAATATCAATAAAATTATTTTTTTAACTTTAAGGCATATGAGCCTTATAGTCATATACATTTATATCATAAATAAACTAAGGATTATATATTTCAATATTTTCAAATCATTTTACAACAAAATATTCACCACTACATAATAAGGAGGGTCCACTATTGTATTTGAACTGCTCTCTAATGCTGCTACATGAATCCAACCATTGCAAAGAATTGCATATTAATTACTATTACATAGAACCCTCAAGGTAGAAAAGGCTACCAAGGTCAATATTTACCTATTCACGGCATCCCCAACAAGTGGTCATTCAGCCTCTATCTGAATATTTCCAAAGACAGGGAATCCTATACCCACCATCCTCTCCCTCTCCACTCCCCCAACCCACTCCACAATGTAACCCACTGGACAGCTGATGTTTTGGAGATTACTGCTTTTTTCCTTATGAGTTGAAGTCTTCCTCTCTTTAACTTCCAGTGGGTCAAATTTTCTTTTTCTCTTTTACTTTCTACATTGGACATAAATAAAAAGAAAGAAAAAATATGTACTAATCCATGAAGTATCATCCTATCTCCTTATGCATGTGAGAAATAGGCTATCAATTGTCTTCAGTGACCTCCCACCCCCAGTCAGGCATTCATATGATAATTCATTAAGGTAACAAATATTGGCTAAGTCCCCTCTAAAGGTCCCTTCCAACACTAAGACTCTATGATACTATATGTAAAGCTAAACAAGATACTGTAGGAGATACACAGAGGAATACAACAAAAAGCTCAGAGTAGAGGGAGAGACATTAGGCAGGTAAAGGAATAACTACACTTTGATGGAGGGGATAATTCCCTTCAAAAAAATACCTGAACATCTCCTATGGGTTGGTCATTATGTCAAGCACTATGGGATACTTGAAGGCAGATGATGATTTGATCCTCATCCTCAGGAAAAATATATAACTCAGCCCCTGTTAGTGAGAATAATGAATCCCCTGAAATGGTCATATAATTTCAAATTTGCACTATTTGATGTTATAATTATATAAAATATATTAGTTGGTTCCAGTCCCATGAAAATTTGTTATAGAAATTCACTTCAGGAGAATCCTTTATTTTCATTAGTAAGAACTAAGCTCATTAGGGTAGGATGTACACATGTAAAAAAAACTAGAGAACAATGACCCATGATGACAAAGTGCTAAATTGTGTGCAAAAAAAAAAAGCAATTACAATACTTTGGGAAGGGGTTGATCCCTGTGGATCCCAGTAAAAAGAAGACTCCATTCAGTGTTTCAGGATTTGAGCAGGGCCTTGAGAGATGGGTACAACCCAATGAGATTTTCTGACTAGAACAGAAGATATAGAGATATAGAGATAGAGATAGAGATATTAGGGAGCAAGGGTAACCTTCTCTTTCATTTTCCTCTTCTGTAAAATAAGAATGTTGGATAAAATGTCTCCAAGGGTTAGAATTATGGGACAAATCTAAAAAGATCAGATTTAACAGAGATAAAAATAAAAATCTCTTCTTGGCCTTAAAATCAAAAATATAAGTTTTGAATGGAGACTTGACTAAATATGTTTTAAAATGGAGGTTTTAACGGGGGGGGGGTGGGAGGGAGGAAAAGAAAATGATCTTTGTCTTTAATGAATAATGCATGGAAATTATCAAATAAAATACTATTAAAAAAATAAAAAATAAATAAAAATAAATAAATAAAATGGAGGTTTTAGCAAATTTTAAACTCAATATGAATCACAATGTAATAGGGAAAGACAGACTGTAGAACACATATAAATGGGCCTGGGGTGTCCAAAATATGAAAGGGGACTCAAATTCATGCTTTGCAAAGATCAGTTGCAGGAAATGGGCATATTTAGACTGGAAATAAGACTTGGCTTAAGTAGGGGAGTGGGTATGTTTTCAAATATTTGAAGAGTGGTCACATGGAAAAGAGATTAGACTTGATTTACTTGGCATCAGAAGCAAAACTGGGAGCAAAAATGGATTTTGGCTCAATACAAGGAAAAATTACATATCAATGAGTACAATCTAAAAATGAACTAAGTTGTCTCAGAAATAGTCAGTTCCCTATCTATAGAGATGTTCATGTGTTACAAGGGAAAATTCTTGTTTGGGTAGAGGCTGGACTAAATAACTTTATGAGATCCCTTTTAACAATTAGATAACATCTAAAGTTAATGCTACCTTTGAGCATGAACAGTTTCTAATTCTCAAGTTGAGCAGGGAAGGTGTGCCCAGACTATAGAAAGGTTTAAATGGCATATGAGGAGCTTGGACTCAAGCTCAAAATATTAGAGGGATATTGGGGGGTTTTTTGCCATTTTTTTCTCCCAAGAACTTAAAGGAAACTGCCTTAAATATAGTAGGTACTTACAAAATATTTGAGATATTGAATTAGCATATGGGTTTGGAGAAAGATATTAATGGATCATTAACCTGAGGAAGTATACCCATGTTCACAGGTAATCTGGCTTGCTATCTATTGCCCTATTTCAATTCCATTCATTCAGTGAACCATTTTGTACAATAGAATAAATTAAGTTTTAAAATAAGGTCAAGAAGAAATATAGGGTCAAAAATCCTAAAGAAATGAAAGAGAAAGAAAAGAAGGGGAAAAGGAAAGAGAGAAGGAAGGAGGGAGGAGAAATAGAAAGTCAAGAAAGAAAAAGAAATCAAATAGATAAATTCAAGTTTATAAAGAGGAAAAAATATTTTAAAATAAAAGATTACAAAGAGCACATGCTGTGTAACCTTGGGCAAGTCCCTTACCCTCTCCAGGCCTCTGTTTTCTGATGTATGCAATAAGGCTCTTGGACCATGAATTCTAATGTTGCTTCCAATTCTAAGCATTTAGGATTTTAAGTGAAAAGGCAAAAAAAAAAAGAAGTCAAAGAAAAATGATAACTAGTACCAAAGACTTAAAGTCGAAGAATTCAGGCAATACGAAGTCAAGTGAGTGACAAGAGAGAAGACAAACCATTTGCAGAATCCTTAATATTGTTAAGGAAAATAAAGTAAGACTATAGCAGAAAAGATGAGAAAAATCTAAGGAAACATCATCCTATGTACACATGAAACCCACAAATGAAAAGCAAAACAAATGCAAAAAAAGTTAGGGTCGATAAATGAAAAAGAGAAAGCTAAGCCTAAAACCCTGACTAGATGAGGAAATGAGCCTGAAAGGACATTCTGAGGAGGGCGGGTCCACCCACAGTAAGGCCCCTGTGAATCATTAAAGCCTTGTTGCCTGTTCTTTCAAAATAGAATCAGACAGCAAGTTCCCATCTCTTATTTTACATTTTGCCTATTGTAAGAACAATGGGTCCATATTGAATCATCTAATTTTGCCCATGCTAATTCTCAGAAAGCAAAATTAAAAATGATACTTCAATATGGTTGGTGAAATAAGCAAACTAAAATAGGTTTTTTAAATATGACTTTTAGAGATTATATGTCACACAAGTACACACGGCACACATCTCTCCACCGTTGTTGAAGAATAGATTAGTTGATTTCCAGTAAGCTAGCTTTTCTTCCTATCTTTTCAAAAGTAGGCTACATTTTAATCTTACTTTTCTCTTTCTGCAAAACCTACCACACAATAAAAACAGAATTCTTAATATTTAAATGGATATAAATTATAATGTAGGAGTCAAGAATCCAATAATACAATTCTGGTGAGAGAGAGAGAGACAGAGAGAGAGACAGAGAGACAGAGAGAGACAGAGAGACAGAGAGACAGAGACAGAGACAGAGACAGAGAGTAAGTAAAGTAGTCATATTCTTGAAACAAAGTGATGTAGAACCAGGCTAAAAGCCTTGAATTCAAGTTCTGCATCTCACAAACACTGGCTATTTGGCCATTGACAAGTCATTTAACCTCCTAGTTAGGATAATTAAGTGAAAAGAAATTGCCAGCCTATAGAAAAGGGGGAGTTTTCTTACTCAGGAGCTCCCTTTACTGATGAAATCACAGGTTCAATCCTTATTCCTAAATATTATTTTGGTAAGATTGGTAAACAGATGCTTTGAAAGATTTAAATGGATACTTTCTACACCAATATAGATCATATATAGCTCCTTCATTTTCATCCTATGTGATTTTTACATATATTTTCTTCTAATTCCAGCTTTTAGGTGGCACCAAATACATGACTTCTATTCCTCAGCTGTCTTTCAATCTAACAGTTTACCACCTTTTCCAATTCTTTCTCAAGAGGAAAGGAGATGATTTAGTCCAAGGGTCTAATAATTCCTTTGATCTCCAACAGAGGTTATAGTGATAATGGTAATGAAAGATGGACTCTTTGGTCATGGGGAAGTAAATGGCTTAGATTTTTGTGACTGTTCGGAGGGGAATTAAAAGGAAAAAAGGCATAATAAAATTTACCCATGACACATTCAGGATATAGGGCTCTAATTTTATATATAGGCAGAGGGACTGAGAGGGAAGAAGGAAGGAATGGACAAAGATCAAATGGAAATGTATTCCTGAGCCAGTTTTAACAGTTGGAATTAAAAAGCTCTTGACTCCACTCCTTTTCCCATATGGAAATGGAAGTGAGGAGTAAGTCATCTGCCTTCTTCCCTCATGCCCTAGAGAGATACTTAGGATTATAAACAATAATTTGTTAATTTTTACAATGCATTTTATTCTGTAAAACAAAACAACACTGTCTCAAAAGCTTTCTTCTAACAAGGTGTTACTTATCTATAAATCTAAATTATGCATGATTCCTCAAAAGATTGAACAATACTTATAATCTTATTTGACAACCTTCTGATCATTTATCTACTGAGATATCAAAAAGAGACATGTCTTCAAAACTGTTCAGTTTTATAATATTGTTGTTATAGTACAAATTGTCCTTCTAGTTCTACTCACTTTACTCTGTATCAGTCCATATAAGTCTTCCTACATCTTTTCTTATAGCATAACAGCACTCCATTATATTCATATAACACAATTTGTTCGGCCATTCCCCGGTTTTGGCCAGCATAAAAAATACTGCTATGGAATTTTTTTGCATATGGTACCATTTCCTTTTTCTTTATTGACTTTGGGACATAATCCTAACAATAGTATAACTAGTCAAAGACATGTACTATTTAGAGACTTTTTAAATATAATTCCAAATTGCATTCCAGAATGGTTAGATCCATTCACAATACCTTCTGACAGAGAGATTATGATCTCAAGGTGTAGAACCAGATTAATTTTCTGGACATGGATAATGAGGGGATTTGTTTTGCTTCACTATGCATATCTATTACAAGGATTTCCTTTTTCTTACCCAGTGGGTTAGGAGTAGGGAAAGAAAATAGGTTTCTATTCACTTTTAAATTTAGTTAAAAAAACAAATAAAGAAAGTCACATAATCACCAAAAGTGTCTTCCCTACACTATCTTGGAGGAAACTCATCTAAGAGTTCAGGTTGAAGAGGGATTCCCTATGGATGGTGGAATCCTCCAAATGCTCCCCTTTGTAGAAAACACTGTACTAAACTGCTTCAAATCTGTAACTTCTCAAAAGAATATGGCCTAATAATCCACATAGAAAAACTCAGTAGATGAAAAATGACTATTGCCAAGTAATCACATACACTTAGATGAACAACATTCTAACTTCTCTAATCTCATCCATCCGCATGTGTGTACATCTACACACGCTCATACACACACACACACACACACACACACACACACACACACACACAATGCATTGGAGAGTTGTTTGGACTTAGACAATTGCCATGATAAATCTCCTTTAATGAACCTACAATTCTCCCAAAAATAAAGATCCATCTTTTCACTACTAATATTCCACCAATGCTGTGGTATGATTAAGAGTCATCAATGACTACAGGTTCTGAAAAACTAAAAATGAAATCAATGGAGAGATGCATAGTTTATGAGATCAGACTGCAGCATACAGCACATGAGGAACTTTGAAGAAAAATAAGTAGAATAAAGTATGAGATCAAGGAAATGTGTGATAATCTTTTAAAAAGATGGGCTGACCATTTGATAAAAGAAATAGATAGGTGCTGGCCATGTGCTCCACTGGTACCCTCATAATGTATGGGGAAAGTGGAGCAGATCTCCCATATGTTGGGGAATGTAAAAATGGAGATTTGAACCCCAGACTTCAATCCCCAGAAGTCCTTGGCAGTTCCCAGAATTCCCTATAATCTCACCAAAACCTCCACCTGGGCAGACAAAATTTGTATTTAAACTGACTGTACCACGGATTTGGGCTCGCTCTCTGCTCCCGCTTCTAAGCACACACGTCTCTCAAGATGTAGAGTAAGTGGCTGTGAATGGGCTATTCAGCCCTCCTAGACACACTTTTCTTATTTTACATTTTCTTATTTCCTTGATTTCTAATAATCTTTAATAAACCTCTAACAATATAATACTTTTAGCAGAGAAACTAATTTAAATGCTACAGGAAGATCCCCCCCCCCCATGACAAAATTATGGGAGGACATGAACGAGAATATCACACAAGATGGGCAGGAACTGATAGGTTGTGATCTGTATCTCTAGGAGGGGGCATTCATATTGATGAGACCATTTGTCAGTTATTCAACAAGCATTAATTAGGCACCTACTATGTCCCAGGTACTATTTGCCTGTTTGTTTAATTTTGAGTTTAAATTTGAGTATAAGTTTAATACTCAATGACTTCACTATAAAGATGAGTATAGGAACTGAAAGAGAAAAAGTGTGTTGGAAAAGAAGGTCAATGAATAAGAATAGAAACAGACCAAAGAGAAAGAGTTAATACACAACTGTCATGTCCACACATAACGAATACTTTCTTCAAGGAGAAGGTTGGAAAGTGCTCAGCAAAAGAATTTACTAGCATCATCAAGGAGGAGGCCTACAGAGTCTAAATGGAAGAACAATTTTCTTTAGGTAGTGAGTTTTCTTCAGATGCTCTTTTTTGTCAACATTATTTTGATTGCCTCAAGCCCTAGGGTATTTCAGAATCTCCTAAAAGAGGTAGATAACCATTCAAAAGAGTTTGGGCTAAATGTCCTCACTTGAAAAATCAAGTGGTAAACTAGGTGGCCACTGAGGCCCTTCCAGCTCTAAAGCTATGATCCAACAATCTGATACTCAAAGGAAAAAGCAAGTAGATGCAGAATGCTTATTGTCCGGGCTATGAATAGCACTTTGTGCTAATCTATAGGTAGTAGTAGTAGTAGTCTCTTGGTAACCGAGGATGATGATTGTCTTTGTGCGCTTTCATCTGTGATGTAGATGAGTGTGCACAAAGACACTTGTGCGTGAAGGAGATCAGGTACATATATTCTAAACAGATAACAAAGGAAAGACTAAGGTCTGAGCTCTCAGTTGAATAGCAGGAAGACCATGAGCTGAGTTACATTCAGGAAATTATTTAGTTCTTTTAATTATTCTAAGATTCTCTCTGAAATAAAGATCCATTGGTTTTACATTAATGTTCTTCTGGTAATGCTCTATGACTTTCATTCAGGGACTATCTTGATGCGCAAATGCTTGAATCTATAAGACATGGAACAAACCACAGAAAGGTCTATAGTAGACATGAGTAGTCCCAACATTTTTCCAACAAAGATTAGCACAGAAGTGACACTTAGGAAAGGACTTCAGAAGTCATCTAGAGTTCACCTCCCTCATTTTACAGATGAGGAAACTGAGAGAGGCCCAGGCACTTGCCCAAAGCTACATAAATAGTTGTGTCAGAGATGGGATTTGAACTTAACTCCTCTTACTTTGAAGCTAGTATTATTTCCTCCCTACCATACAGTCCAATGTTATTAGGATGTTTAACTAGAAAAGGATGTAGGATAATCATAAAGTTGCTGTGCACCATTAATAAGAGCTAATATTTATAGACCTACTATGTGCCAGTCATTGTACTAAGTTTTTTACAAACATTACCTCATTTGATTTTCACTAGCAACCCTGGGAGGTAGATAGTATTATTATCTACATTTTATAGATGAAGAAAATGAAGCAAACAACAATTAGGTGACTTGCCTAAAATCATACAGTTTTTAAGTAACTGAGGTTAAATTTTAACTCAGACCTTTCCGAGTTCCTGAATTTAGTATACTCGCAGTGTTGAGAGATCTAAGGGAAAGTCCTCATCTTAACTGAACCTCCTATTTGTGGAAAGGCAATGACTAGTCATAAATAAATATGGGTTGTGATCTCCACCATTAAATGACATACCAATGCCAATGACCCAGACTCCTCAAAGTATCATAGTAAGCTAATGTGAGATTGTACTTAAGTGAACCTTCTTTTAGAAGATTTTAGAAATTAAAACTATGTAGCCTTAGTACAATACTACTATTGTATTTCAGTTTTAAGCTGAGAAAGATTTGCTCCCTATTTGTTCCTACTATGAATGCTTTTGTATGGAGTTAATTCATTAGGGGTTTTTCTCAGGTTTCCACTTTTCTCCTCTGAAATGGCCATATTCTGTCAGAGGCCTGGGCCAGCAACTCTCACCAGCCCCTCAGCACAGACTGCAGAGACAGAATGCTGTCTGGTCCAGCTCCTTCTACTACAAAGAAGTCCATCAAAGCCGTCCCACCCAATAGGCCACCTTACCACCCATCCTCTTATCTACGTACAAAGAGGAAGAACTCAATGCTAGCTCCTGTATTTGCATTTAGAAGATCCCTTGGCTGAAGCGAAAGAAGCTACTGCCCCAGCAAAAGCTGGCTCCTTTGGAATCTGGAATGCTTTGAGGCATGGACAGGCTGCTCCTCCTCTCATTGCCTCCATATGCACACACACACACACACACACACACACACACGCACACACACACACACACACACACACACACAGCCCTTCAGGGCAGGGGCTCCCTTGGAACACCATGAAAACTCTGTCAAAGGAAACACTTCCATCCTTGGCACAATCTACCCTTCTGGAAGAAAACTCAACTACTACTGCCTTGAAGCATCAACTAGTGCACAATTTTAAATGGAACTCATATGGGCCCTACACAAGAGATATGTCAAAGAATTAAGCCAGCTCAGGGTAATAATCTCATTACCTTTTCTAAACACAACAATGACTTCATCTCCTCGAGAGTCACAAAAAGTTTGCCTGCCAAAGCTGGGAAATGAAGATACTCAGAATGAAATAGAGTAAATATTGATCAAGGCCAAAAACCAAAAGAGAAACGTGGTATAGAATCATCAAGCTGTGAAATAGTTTATGTTACAAAATTGAGGCTTTGGGCACAGTTACTAGAAAGCAACTCATGGATAGTATATATAATATATATGTACCGATAAACACACACATGTGTATGCATAAATACATATGAAGAGAGAGAGCTGATGAGTTTATATATTCATTATATCACCCATAAATAACTCAGTTAATAATATAATATCAGTCTTGCACATGGGTTTAAAATTTGATGCTTTAACAGTTAATCTAAGAGCAATAGTTTAAAAAAATCTTAATGAGCAAAAAAAATTTGAGGAGACTCATTTACTTCCTCAAAACTGAGGTCCTAGAGATCATGTCCCTCCAATGAATCATGGGATCTTGGAATTAGAAGGGATATCAAAGGTCAAACCCATATGTGTATCAGAAAAGTCCTCTGCTAAAGTCTACTGATAAGAAACTAGGTAGTACAGTAGATAGAGCACCAGATCTAGAGTCAGACAGGTTCATCTTCCTAAAAAACTTACTAGCTGTGTGATCCTGGACAAATTGCATAACTTCATTTGCCTCAGTTTCCTCATCTGTAAAATGAGCTGGAAAAGGAAATCCCAAACCACTCTAATATCTTTGCCAAGAAAACCCCAAATGAAGTCATAAAAATTAGCATGTAATTGAAAAAAAAAATGACTGAACATCAAAAAGCAACAAAAACAAAAACCATCAATAGGATCTAAGCTATGCTCAAAGTTCCTCATTTTTCTCATCTGGAAAATGAAGGGATTAGACAAGGTTACCTTAGTGGGCTTTTCCAGTTCTATATCTATCATTCACTGATCTTGTCGGTGGCCTGGATTCCCAGGCCCAAAGACTCAGATAAAAGAACACAAGCCCTGGTGGATTGAACAGCTATATGGAAAGGCTCCAAGTACTGGCATGGCTACAGACTGGGTATCTCTCTTGAACCAGCCTAATTAAGCACAAATGGGCCAAAGGGTTGGCAATCAGGGTAGTTAATATAGTTTAGCCATAGCAATTTAGGGATTATAGGTTGAGAACTGAAAGGGACCTTAGAGATGGCCTAGTCGAAATCTCTCATTTTACAGAGGAGAAAACCAGAGTTCAAAGAAATTAAAAATCATATAGTTAATGGGTATCTAAAGTAATTAGTACCAATATCAATAATACTGCTAGACAGCAATGCAGTGATCCAGAATAATTCGGAGGACCTTATGAGAAAGAACACTAACTACATTCAGAGAAAGAACTGTGGGGGTAGAAACGCAGAAGAAAAACAACTGCTTGATCACATGGGTGGATGGGAATATGATTGGGGATAGACTCTAAATGATCACCCCAGTGCAAATGTTAATAATATGGAAATAGGTCTTGTTCAAGGACACATGTAAAACCCAGTGGAATTGTGCATGGGCTACAGGAAGAGGTTGGGAGGAGGGAAGGGAAAGAACATGATTCTTGTAACCATGGAAAAATATTCTAAATTAACTAATTAAATAAAATTTTCAAAAAATAATACTGCTAAAATAAATAATAATAGTTAGTAATAATAATTAACATTATTTACTATCTTAAGGCTTGAAAAGTTTTTTATATTATCTCATTTGACCCACTCTGCAAGATGGGTGCTATTACTATTACCCCTTTTTTAACAAATGAGGTCACTGAAGCAACAGAGGCTAAATGATTTGCTCAGGGTCAGGCAGGTAATAAACATATAAAGTAAGTTTTTAACTCAGATCTGACTCCAAATCTAGCACTCTATCTACTTACACTGTGTTGTTTGTCATGGCAAAAACCTATAAAAGAACAAAATCATCAGTTCTAGAAGTAGTAAAAGCAAGAAGTTTATAATCCCTCCTTTTGCAATAGAAAGTAAACTTTTTAAATCAGCAGCCAAGGTGATACAGGCTGAAAATAGGCATAGCTTCAAGAAGAGTTTAAATAAAAAGCATAAATATTTCCCAAGAGAGTTTCTAAGGAAAATTAGGAGGTTTCATGAGATACATTCATAGCCTACCAAGACTAAAATCAAATAGGACAACTATATCCTTCCACCAAATGCCCCTTGGTGACTCTGATGAAACCATTTAAAAACTCAATTTTAAAAACTTCTTTTTAAATTTGCCATGTTCTGTCCATGTGAGGAATCTGGTCTCTAAAAAAGCACTTTTCTGAAGACATCTTTCTTATTATCCTGAATCACTAGGTCTCTACTATTGATAGTAGAAACAGGCTGTTGATGAAATTTTTATTG
Source organism: Monodelphis domestica (assembly GCF_027887165.1). Classification (NCBI taxonomy): domain Eukaryota; kingdom Metazoa; phylum Chordata; class Mammalia; order Didelphimorphia; family Didelphidae; genus Monodelphis; species Monodelphis domestica. The sequence continues at coordinate 501,006,494 of NC_077227.1, forward strand.
TAAGCAGATTTAGCCTATAGCTCCAGCTGGCAAAAGCTGGTGGGAGGAGAAAACTTTAAAGAAAAAAAAAAAGCAAAATGGGAAAACAGCTCCTTCTAAACAAAACCAAAAGAAAAATGGCGCACAGGAGCTTTTATATTATATTAAACATCATATGACAGCATATCTTTTTTTTCCCCTTTTTCTTTCTGCTTTCTCCATGAGGGAGAGAATGAACAAGAGAGCTTAGAGCAGGGGAATGGTAGTCAAGGGGAGTATCAGAGATCTTTCTAGCTGATCAGAAGTTCTAGAAAGCTGAAATGAGACCTTTCCTTTCATTGGTTTGGAACAATCTGGCCAGTATAAATACCTAGGCAGCAAACACTTGTTGGGGAAGGAGAAAAACAGAGACAGAGAAAGACAGAGAGGAGAGAAGAGGGGAGAGAGACAGAGAGAGAGGGAAGGAAGGAGGGAAGCAGGAAGATTGAGAGAGAGAGAGAGAGAGAGAGAGAGAGAGAGAGAGAGAGAGAGAGAGAGATCAAGACAAAATGTTACAAAGGGTTTTGAGTGAGATGATTACAAAAATGTTATAAGATCATAACTAAAGGTTTTGTTTATTTTAAGTTACTCTAAAAAGCAGCACAGTAAAAAGAGAGCTGAACTCCAGGGTCAGAAAGACCTAAGGCAGTGGTTCTCAACCTCTCAATTTGTAGCAGTGAGAATACATAATGCATATCAGGTATTTACATTCCGCATCATAACTGTAGCAAAATTACAATTTTGAAGTAGCCACCAAAATAATTTTTTGGTTTGGGGTCACTTCAACATGAAGGACTGTATTGTGGGGTCACGGCATTAGAAAGGTTGAGAACCACTGACTAAGTAAGGTTCAATCCTTTGATATAACCAACTGTGTGACCTTGAGCAAATCACCTAACCTTTCACTGCCCTTGGACAGTTCAGTGCCTCATGCTATAAATTCCAGAAAAACTGACAGTCTGGATAGTAAAGGAAATTTTTCACTATGAACTCTCCACAACTGATGAAATCACAAGTCTATTTTTAAGAGGTGAATCATTTACTTTATTGGGTTATTACCCTTAAAAATCAGGGAAGGAAGGAAGGAAGGGAGGAAGGGAGGAAGGGAGGAAGGAAGGAAGGAAGGAACGAAGGAAGGAAGGAAGGAAGGAAGGAAGGAAGGAAGGAAGGAAGGAAGGAAGGAAGGAAGGAAGGAAGGAACGAAGGAAGGAAGGAAGGAAGGAAGGAAGGAAGGAAGGAAGGAGGAAAGAAGATGTTACTTCAATCAAACTTGACTATGAAGAGAAAAAAGGAAAGGATTTGTCTTTGTTCAAATCCCAGTTCTGGTATCTACTACCTAACAAAGTGTCTGGACCTTTCTAGGTTACATTTTCTCCTCTTCTCATTGGAGAGATTGATCCTAGATATTATCTCTGAGGTCTCTTAAATGGAAGATCCTAGAAGCTAGTCCTGATCACATGACTATGATATGCTTCCACCACCTGGTGGCCAGATGCCTAACTACAGTTTCAATTTTATTTTTAAAAAGTTTGTCAAATTGAATGGAGGATAAAATAAAATAAAAACCTGGAAACTGATATTGTAAAATTAAAGGAACAAAGTAACAACAAGCCTCACAGGGGCACTGCCAAAAACGGAATATTGCTTTTATAACCCTTCACTTGCTACTATTTCTCAAGATTTTGTGGGCATAAATGCCATTTTCTTTGTTTTATTTTTTTTAATAAAAACAAGATCAAAGGTGAGACCATTCAAGATATCAAAAGATCATTTCCACAGTTTGAAATGTCAGCCAGTCTTAAAGGCTGATAATGGCAGCATGCCTACCTACCATTGTCTTTAGGACCCCAGCCCAACTGTTCTATCTAGTCAGGGTTAGCAATCCTTGTATCACAAGACTAGAGCACTGGAATGGTCTCAGAAATAATTTAGTCCAGCCCCTTCGTTATATAGATTGGGAACTAAGGTCTAGGGAAATTAAGTGATTTGTACAAGCTCACACTGATAGTAAGCATGATAGGTAGGATTTGAATCTGGGTCCTCTGACCCCAGAGTCAGTGGTCTTTCCCCTGTATCACACTGCCTCCCTAAAATACCTACTGTGGCGTTTTAACCTTTGCCTATCACATTCAACTATCTACTCAATGTTTAAATGTACAGTTTTCATTTATTTATTATATCAATGGGGGAGCATGGTATTTTGGTAGTCTTGGGACTGGAATGGACTTCCAAATATCTAGATGCCAGTCACAGTTCCATCCCTCATAATTGCCTTAGCTATAAATACTTCAACCAATCAATATTTATTAAGTGTCTACTATTTTCAAGTGTTGCACTAAATACTGGAGGAATTTGTACTACCCACCTTTACTCTTTGAAAACAGATTCTAAAATGCTCTTAAAATGTATATTATTAGCAGAGAGAACAGATAATAATAACTAACATTTACATGGTGTTTTCTTAGTGTTTTTTTAACTCTTACCTTCTGTCTTAGTATCAATTCTAAGACGGAAGAGTGGTAAGGCAGAGGAAATTGTGGTTAAGTGACTTGCCCAGAATCAAGCTAAAAAATGTCTATGAACAGATTCGAACCTAGGACCTTCCGACTCTAGGTCTGGGATACTATCCACTGTGCCACCTAGCTGTCCCCATAATGTTTTCTACATGCCAGGGACTCTGCAATTATATCACTTGATGCTCACAATAATCCAGGGAGGTAGATGCTATTATTATCTCAGTGTTACAGATGAGGGAACTAAGGCAAATAAAGACTAGGTGACTTGCCCATGGTCACACAGCTAGTTTCTGGGGTCAGATTTGAATTCTGGTCCTCCTGACTCCAGGACTGCTGTGCCACCTAGTTTCCCCTTACAGTGTACAAGAAGGAGGAAATAGATTCAAATTCTGCTTCTCACACTATTTATTAGCTGTGTATCCAAACACAAGTCACTTAACCCCTCCATTTCTTCATCTTTTAAATGGATGTTACAATAATACCTAAAATAACTACCTCTTTGGGTCATTTTAAGGCTCAAATTTTTATAATGAGCTTTGCAAACTTTAAAGTGCTATATATAATTCATTTCACAATGATAGCACTTACTTTCAAAGGCCTCGGAACAGAAAAAGAATTTAAAATCTAGTCCAGTCTTCTTATTATACAGATAAAGAAACTGAGGTCCAGGGACATAGAAGTAGTCATGACAATAGTCAGGAATTGGCAACCAGATCTTCTGACTTCCAATCTAGTGCTCTCCTAACTTACATTTATAGCATGCTCCCTTTTCTTTCCTCATCTGTAAAATGGGACGTTTGGATCAAATGATCTCTAAACTGGAAAAACATCTTTCAGAACCCTTCCCAGCCCTTCATCCAGGGCTCTCCTCTGAGCAGATTGCTTAAGAGTCGCCCCGCCAAATCAGCTTCCCCCTTGTGCTCCTTTTTAGGGCATATGTATATCTTTCCCCGTCCAGAAGTTTTGTCAGTAGATAATCTAAACCAATCTACTGCTTTATCAGTAATGGCACCTCTATGTGCAAGGACACGGGGCTGCATATCACATAGAACTTGTACGTTCTGCCACTCACTATCACTCTTCAGGATGCTGATGCCTGCGCTGACAGACAAAGGCTAATTGGCAGACTGTACCGAGTCAGTTTTTGATGACACAGTGGAAATAATAAAAGACAGGGAAGGTAACAAAGAAAGTTGAGAGAGAATAATAAAGGAAATATACACAGGGAACGTTTCAGATGAGAAAAGAGGGCAATCTAGAATATACAGAGGGGCACTTACTTGTAATAAACAAAAGAATAAAAAAATGAAGGGAGCTGAAGAGCTCTCCTTTATGGACCCTGTTAAAACAGATCAATAAAGGGATAGACAGATAGAGACATAAATCAATAGCAACACAGATGAAATGGATAATTTGCCATTTTACACATCGAGCCTATATATAGTTAGTTGGAATTCAGTGGCAGAAGCTCACTAGCAAATGCTACCTGAATTCAGCATTAAACAGGAAGAGCAAATTATAAAGTCAAATCCCATACCAAATGATGCAACTTAAGGGAATAGCTACAGTATCTGTTTATACATACATGTATGCCCTACAGTGTTCAGGAATATTTTTATCTTCTCATTTGTTATTTCACCTGTTATTACATTGCATAAAATGAAAAATTTTTTAAAAGAGGTCCAATTGTTTCTTGCAGAGAACAACATTGACTTCAGAAGCCAAGCACCCCAAAATATTCTTATACAAAAATATCTGTGCGTACATAATAAATATTCTTACGTGTTTAGACCTACAGATTTTCTTATTTCCAGCCACACTAATTGGAGTAAAAGTTCTTATTTTAAAATATGCTAATTTGATATCTGCCTGAAATTCATAGGCTATTTTGTCCAAATTTACTTAACATATATCTGTTATTTAAAACAAAATGCATTTCCTTAACAATAAGGTGGCCAAGGTTTACTGCCGATGTCTCAAAGAACTCCAGAGTCCAAGAAAATGACCTAGTTATCGCCTGCAAATATGGGCAAAAGGCTAAAGATAGCAGTGAGAGATAACTTTTGGACCAGAAAAGAAGTACAGTCCTATGTAATTCTGTATGGAAATAATATCCAAGCATATAAACTCAGAAAATGGCTGACTTTTATATGCCACTTTATCATGTACGGAGTGTTTTCTTCTATAGCATGTCTTATTTGCTATCCATAGTATTGTACTATATACACACACACATGTGCATATGCACATGTGTGTGTATGTGCTAAGTTTCAGAGACCTGATGTGATTAGCCAAAGGTTAGGCAAACATGTAGATTGACAGGGTAGAGATTTAAATATAGATGTTCAGATGCCAAATTCATTATTCTGTCTCCTATGCTAGTCTTAAGCATGTGCAGAGAACCACTCTAGAAAAACGTTTTCAACTGAATACTAGTGCAGGAGTCAGCAAAGTATAGCCCATAGGCTATACCAAATAGGCCACTGACCATAGCCTGTCATCTTCTACTCTAAACTAATGGTTAAGATCCTTGGCCTACACTAATTTGTTTCATTTTATTCTGCGAATGTTTCCAAGTAAAGTAAAAGAAATTTTTTCATTTATTAATCCTGTTAAAAACAAATCAATCAAAGGATAGATCCATTAATCAATAGAAACACAGATGAAATGGATAACACCTACCTTAATGCCCTTCATCAGCCACCATCATTGATATTTTAAGTCCATGAGAAACAGGAAAGATTCCACAGGACTAAAGATGAGCAAATGTCCCAAAGGATGGAATTGTACACCATAGGCCAAGGAACTTGACTGATTCCAAGAAAAATTTGAAAATGTCTTTTTTAAGTGATAGCTTGGGAGAACTTGGAAAGGAAATAAGTGATCACTAAAAGCAAAGATGGCTTCATCAAGAAAAGGTCACGCCAGACTAATTTCATTTTCTTTTTTTGACAAGGTTACTAGAATGGCACATCAGAAAAAATGCCATTGACATAGTATATCTTGATTTTAGCACAATAATGATAGCCTCTCGAACTATCCTTATGGGCAAGATGGAAATATAGGCTAAATGGTGGTGTGGTTAGGTAAATTTAAATCCAGTTATGTGACACATTATGATAAATTGACCTATGCCAACTGATAGGACAGTCTCTGGTAGAGTAACGCTATGATCTATCCTTAGTCCGTTGGTATTTAATTTTTTTTTTATCAGACATGAAGTAGAGAGTCAGCTAAGATACTAGATGATAGAGTCAGGATTCAAAAATATCTCTACAAACTATAACAATGAGGACAAACATAATAAGATAAAATCAAATAATGTTAAATCCAGGGTCCTGGAATTAGTTTAAACAGGTGGTTTTCAAGTTCTTCAATCTTGGGATTCTTTTACTCTCTTAAAAAATAAGGACTCCAAAGAAGAGCTTTTGTTTATATTTGAACACTACTAGTTTATGTCAATTGATATTTACTATATTCAGAATTACATAATCTTAGTATTACTATAAAATTAGTTTTGAAGTCACAGAATTCCTGAGTCTTGACAAGCCTCATGGGTTTCTGGGCTACACTTTGAGAACCACCAAGTTAAAACACATTAACCTCATAAGAGCAGGTAGATGGAGGTGTGATTGGCCAGTAATTCATGTGAAAAAAGATTGAAGTTTTTGGTAGACCATAAGCTCAATATTTTCAATTCAATTCAATAAATAAACATTTATTAAGTGCTTACATTGTGCCAGGCATTGTGCAAATCTCAAGGGATACAAATAAGAAAAATTGCCTTCAAGGAACTTTCAATCAAATAGGGAAAGCCAACACACAAAAGGAAGCTGGAAAGGGGGAGGGAAAGGGAAACTGGGGTTGAGGGGGTTGGTACTGGCATTGGGGTATCTTGCTCTGTAGATGTGAAGCAAAGCAAAGCTATAATGGGAGAGGGGAGTGAGCTAGAAGTCCAATTTCTGTCCTTACTAAAGGAAGGCCTTGGGAGGTCCTACAACCAGACCGGTAACTCAGCAGCTAAAAAAGCTAATACAAATGTAAGCTGTACTATGGAAAATGTTAGATACAGAACAAGGAAAGCACTGATGCCACTATACCTTAATCAAATCACATCTGGATTCTTGTATTCAGTTCTGGGCATAGCCATTTAGAAAAGAAATGACTACACTCTGTTATGCCCAGAAGATCTTGATTTGGATAAGAATGCTAGAGAATAGATCACAAAAGGCAAGTCAATAAGCATTTATTAAGTATTTACTATATGCTAGGACTGTGCTTAAGCACTGGATATGGAGAGTTAAACTATGGGTCACCTAGTTTGAAATGTCAAATAGGCAGTTGGAGATGTGAGAATAGAGAATAGGAAAGAGAAGTTAAAGATACATAAATAGACATGAGAATTGTTAGCATAGAGAAAATGACTCCATGAGAATGAAAGAGATTACCAAGCAAAAGAGCATGAAGGAAAAAGAGAAGAGGTTCTATTATAGAGCCTCCAGGAACATCAATGAAGGTATGTTGAGGGAGATTGAGGGGAGGTCAGAAAGGTAGGATGATAAATTGAAAGAATTGGGAATGTTTCGACTGATGAAGAGAAGATTTAAGAACAGGGACATGATAGTCATCTTCAAGTATCTGAAGATCTATCTTATGAGAAAAGGTTTAGACTTGTTCTGGTTGCTCCCAGAGGATAGACTTGGGAGAAATGGTCAGAAATTTTGGGGGTTGGAGGCGGGGGTGGGGGACACCTGGGTAACTCAGTGGATTGAGAACCTGGTCCAAAGATGGGAGGTCCTGGGTTCAAATCTGGTCTCAGATACTTTCCTACTTATGTGACCCTGGGCAAGTCACTTAACCCCCATTGTCTAGCCCTTACCACTTCTACTTTAGAACCAAAACACAATATTGATTCTAAGATGGAAAGTAAGGGTTTAAAATAAAAAAGAAAGAAATTGGAGGGTAGCTGAATGACTCAGTGGATTGAGAGCCAGGCCTAGAGATGGGAAGTTCTAGGTCCAAATCTAGCCTCAGACATGTCCTAGCTATGTGACCCTGGGCAAATCACTTAACCCCCATTACCTAGCCCTTACTGCTCATTCTGCCTTTGAACTAATATACAGTATTGATTCTAAGACTGAAGGTAAGGGTTAAAAAAAAAAGGAAATTACAGAGAGGCAAACTCAAGCTTAACCTAAATATCAATATCCTAACAGTTAAAGCTGTCCCATAATAGACTAAATGGGTTTCCCTCCACTGAAGGTCCTCAAGGGAAAACAATGTGACCAAGTTTTAAAGATGTTGTGAGTTAGGCCCTATTCAGGTACGTTCTAAGATAGATGGACTCTGAGGTACCTCCCAGCCCCGAAATTCAATGCTTTCTTCAGTACCTTATTATTGTTTGGAAATTCTAGAAGAGTATGCCAACAAATCCAAAGCTCTAGCAACTCCTACCACACTAGAAAGATTTTTATGATGTCTCCAGGGATGGGTTATATGGCTTTCACCAAAGACCACTCTGGTTCAATTTGAAGAGGCTCATTACCAGAAATTTATCCACTTTTTTCAATGAAAATCGGCAAAATTTTATGCTAAGTCACGGAGGATTGGGATATATGCATCGGTGAAATGTGAAATCACAGATCCTTAACATATTGGAGCTATAAGGCACCAAACTGACTAAAATGCAGTACCATAAAGTCTGCTCATCAGAGGCCGTATGAGTTTAAATATCTAATATTTCTAATAATAAATACTGAGACTTTCACTGTTACTTCAAAGATCATGAAATCTTTAAGTTGGAAGGAACCTTAGAATTGACCAATTAGGTCAATCAGCTCCCGACTAACTCAAGAATCTACTCTACAGCGTAACACAACAGTGGTCATTCAGCCTCCATTGGTACACTCCTAGTGTAGTGGAAATTTTGAAGCAGTCTAGCCTAATTGCTATAAAATTCTTTCTTCTATTGAGCAAAAGCCTTCCTCCCAAGTACTTCCCAATCAATCTTAGTACTGTCTCCTGAAACTACAGAAAAAATCTTCTATCTTTTCCATGACAAAGTCCTACTAATTAGAATGAATAGACAAATGGAGCAAACATTTATTTATCATTTACTATATGATAGGTGGGACAATTAGATGGCACTGTGGATAGATCGCCATGCCTGGTGTTGGGAAGCCCTGAGTTCAAATCTAACCTCAGACACTTAGCTATGTGACTCACATTATCTATGTGACCCTGGTCAAGTTATTACTCTGCTTGCCTCAGTTTCCTAATCTACAAGCCGGAGAAGGAAATGGCAAACCACTCCAGGATCTTTGCCAAGAAAACTGAAATGAGATCCTGAAGAGTCAGACACAATTGAACAGCAACAAAACAATGTTTAATCCATTTGTCCACTCATTCTATATCAGTCTAAAAGTGGATAAAAATGTATAAAGGGCAGTAGTGGTTGGGGAAGTATGTTTTGGTCTGGAAAATGCTACTGGGAATATACCCCATTCCAAAATCTTCTTTCCTTTAAGTATTCCTAGTTCTGTCAACCGTCCTCACTATGGTGGAATGAAGGGTGACATAATGGATAGAAATCTGACCTAAGAGTCAAGGAACCCTAGGTTCAAGTCTCACTTCTGATACATATAGGTTGATTCACCCTGGGTAAGTCATTTACCAATTCAAGTGTTCTAGGCAATTAAGAGAATAAATTATAGAGAAAATGCCCATCTGCTTTTGGTTTCCTTATCTGAGAAGTCCTATGCCAATAAACTCACAGGTCCAGCCCCTATCCCTATCCACCGTGGGCCCACCGACCAGCTTATCAATGTTCTTCTGAGAATGTGGCCCCTAGATCTGAACAGAATGCTCTACATATGATTGAAATAGCAGAGTGTAGTTAGGTAGGTACCTGAGTCTCTAGCAACTTTCCCTACCTGGTCAGGGTATGGGAGTTGGAGGTTAGGGGTCAAAAAGATATCAGAAAACATGCCCTAATTTAATTAGATTCAGTTAAGTGGTTTATAGCATACATTGATTTTAATGATATCAGTTATGGAAAACATGTTTATGTGTCTATATGAAACTGAAAAATGGGATAAGTGTGCATTGATGCCTTGTGAGATCAATTTTAAACAAATTATATGCAAAACACAAGGATCCATAATACTGCTCTGAAAGCACTTTAACATCCCTACAATATATTTTGTTTTATGAAGCTTCCATTTTGGGATTAATCATATTGTTTTTTATTTACTACTCTATATAATAACTGCTTTATCTACAATATTAATATGCATGATTTTTTTTAGTTTGCTTCTTCATGAAAGCATTCAGGCTGATGTGGATAATATGTTGATTTTAATATGCAATGGATTTGTTTATATGCAAATTAAATTGGATTGCATTTATATTAAACACGACAACAAAAAAGTAGCAGGGATTAATGTAATGATTCAATAACAACTTCTTTTCAAATATAACAGAGTCCATGTGTGAATGGAGGCACTACTCTCTCTATTAGCATTGGTCCTACAAAGAGAATCAAAAAAGCACTTCTGTCTGACTCAGGGTTATGCCCTAAATTCTATATATTTTTAGAAAGATGAGTAGTCAGTTCTAGCCTGGGGGCAGGGTACCTTCCACAGAAAGAGCAATCAACTGAATTAATATTAAGATCCAGAAAGGTAAGGCTCCCGTATTTCAGTAGCTAAAATGCTCAATGTACAGGTGTCAAATGTATGCCTAGACCTCAAGTCAGTATACTGCTACCTTTTCCAACAATTCATTTGGAGGAAGAAATAAAGGACGATATGCTGATGGACAGGACTTACCCTGCTTACCCTTGGTGCTCAGGAGCAACTGAACTCCAATGTATAGAGATTTATTCTATGCCTAAACATAACCATGCAGAAGGGGCTTCATTCTGGCACTAAGTGGGTCACAACCATATCAGGAATGCTTTCAGGTGCACCAGAGGCCAAGTGGGCAGCAGCTAGTGCCCCCTTTCCACAGGGACTGCCTCTCTAGCTGGAGGCTGTTAGGCGTGAAGAAAGACTGGTGGCTCTTCTGCCTCTTTGCCTGTTGGTAGAATTTGACTAGAAGTTGTTGATGGTGGTTATGAGAAAAACAGGGCCCCTTTTTAAAATAATTTCTCCCCTCCATCATAGCTTCAAGGATTAGACTAAAAGCATATTGACTGATTTGAGAGACGCCACCATTCCCAAGGTTCTTGGGTTCAGGGTAGTGGACTGTCTTCATCAGAGTCCACAGGGAGATGGTGGTCAAGATGGCAGCAGGAATGGCAACTGGATGTGCCTGCCACATGCTGCCTCCCATTTCCCCCCTTAGGAGGCTCTGCTGCTTCAGCCGGACTGCATTTTGATAGCAACGTCTCATTCCTTCAAGATGCACCTCAAGCACCACCTTCTTTAAGAAGCCATTCTTGATTCTCCCTCACTCCCAAACTACAGTGAATTACTTTTGTAACTTAAACATGTACACATAAGTATAACATAATCTATATGCACAAAATGTGCATGCTGATTGCCCATAAACTGTAAGTTCTTTCATTGTACACAGTAACAGCAATATCGTACAATGATGAGCAGAAAATGGCTTCTCTCGTCAATGAAATGCTATGGAACAATTCTGAAGGACTTATGACCACGGGAAGGCTCTCCACCTCCAAAGAAAAGAACTGTTACAATCGCATGGATGCAGATCAAAGCAGACTATCTTTTCACATTAGTGTATCCATCTTTTTATTTGGGGGTTTTGGTTTTGTGTGAATGTGCTTTTACAACAATAATCAATATGGATGTGTGTTTTGCATAATACATGTATGGCCCAGATCAAATTGCTTACTATCTCTGAGAGGGGAGAAGGAATGGAGGGAAGGAGATAGATGGTTTAGATCTTATAATTTTGGAAAACATGCCAAAAATTATTATTATGCATAACTGGAAAAATAAAATATCTTTGAATCAAAAAAATGTAAATTCTTTGAGAATAAGTTTCTCTCTCTCTGGACTTTAAGCTTTTTGATTGACTTACTATAGCTCTAACTTAAGTCTCTACTGCTGCTAAGCAGAACATAACAATGTTTTTCAGAGATTCTGTAGAGAGGATGCCTTTTCAGGTATGGATTGGATAGTCAGTGCAATAAAGAATACATATTTTTGGTCATCACAGAAGGGTTCTGAGAAACCCCTAGAACTTTTATTCCTATAATTAACATAAACATTGAATTTAATACAACAGAGTTAATAAGCAACTACATTGACTTCAAAAGTGATTTTCTCTCCATAATTATCTTCATTCTCTGATTTTTTGATTCACCATGGAATCCTCAATATTGAAAAGTTTCAGGGCAAGTAGTTGGTTCAATGGATAGAGAGCCAGGCCTAGAGATGAGAAGTCCTGAATTCAAATTTGGCCTCAGACATTTCCTAGCTGAGTGACCCTGGGTAATTCATTTAACCCTAAATGCCTGGCCCTTGCCACTCTTCTACCTTGGAACCAATACTTAATGATTCCAAGACAGAAAGCAGGTTTTTTAAAAAGTTAAAAAAAAAAGATTTCCTCAGTTCAAAAAGCCAAGAAAATATGGGGATATGACTGGAGATGTAGACTCTAAATGATCACCCTAGAGCAAATATTAATAATATGGAAATAGGTTTTGAACAATGATAACATGTAAAACCCAATGGAATTGCTCATTGGCTATGGGAGGGAAAGAACATGAATCATGTAACTAACTATGGGAAAGTACTCTTAATTAATTAAACTTTTCAAAAAAGTCAAGAAAAGTGGTACATTCATATGGAAGACATCATTTTCTATAGATTGGGAAGAAAGCAATTAATTTGCACAGTAAATAAAACACTAGGCAAAGAATCAGGAATCCCTGAGTTCAAATCCAGCCTCAAATATTTATTAGCTCTATGATACTGGGCAACTCACCTCACCTCAGTTTCCTCATCTATAAAATGCAGATAACAATAGCATCTAACTCCCAGGGATCTTGTGAAGATCATATGAGATATCTGTAAAGTGCTTAACATGGGGCCTGGCACAGAGTAGGCACTATATAAATATCAGCTATTTGTAGAGAGTTCACATGAGGAAAGTGAGGTCCAGAGGAGCGTTCAAGCCCAGATTCCCTGACTCCAAATGTAATATTCTTTTCCTTTATGAAGCACTGACTCTTTTATAGAAAAAAGACCATATTTCCAAATAGCCAAAAAGTTGTATAAGATCATAAGAAATAATAAGAATTATAAGAGCAATAATAACATTTTTCCTGATGATATGAATATTCAAGAGCAGAGGCAACAATTCCATTATTTTGTGTTCATCATGACAAAGCAACATTAATAGACAATTTACACAGGAGGAAATGTGAATTGTTAATAACCACATGGAAATTATCAAGGAAATGGAAAGTAGGACACTCCTAAGACGTTATCTCATAAATATAAGAATTGAAAAAAAAATTAAAGAGTGGAAAGGTCCAGTGTCAGCACAGTTGAGGGGAAAGGGGCAGTTTAATACAGTATCAGAGCTCAGGTAGGCAATTATTATGGTTAATAATATAGTAATATGCTGAGTCACAAAACTGATAATACTGTTACCCAAGAAGTTACAACTAGACTTCATCACAAAAACATCATTTTTAAAAAAGGTCATCATCGATGTGATATAGAATATGAACACCTTAACCTTCCTACAGTTTACCTCTCTCTGATCTAGGCTGACTTACTCAGTCCAATCAGAATTCAAACTGGCAAATGTGACAGGGTTAGCAAGTTTTATCCTAGAGAATAATTTCACTGCGACAATTCATTCTCAGGTTCCTATGGGGGAGGAAGCTAGACATCTACTTTTCAAAACTATATATAGCTCCTGAGCCCCCACTAGTATAATTCTCATTTAAATAAATCATTTTTAAAAAACACTATTAACTCAATCATGAAACATTTACTAAACAAAATAAAATGCAAAAATAAACATAATAGCCCACCCAGAAACCTGGGTCAACACACAGTCTTCATGGTGGTGAGTGGGCACAAACTTAAAAAAACTTTCTTTAATGAGGAGGGCATACAATTAAGAAAAACCATACACCTGGGACAACTCAAGACCCTTGTCTATAAGCCTTGATATCCATGTTTAGGGAATAACCAAAAGTCACTAACCAGATGAGACTTCTTCTCTGCTGGGTAGTCTACTTGAACTGCTTCTTAGGTGAACTCTAAAGGTTTGTCCTAGTTCAGTAAAAACAGTTTTCTAATCCTAGAATATGCAGAACTATTCAAGTTAGTTCTTTTGATTGAACTGTGAAGTATTTTCCCCTTCTTAAAAAGCCTTAAGTGACAGTAAAGAATGAGGCAAACAAGATTCTTCTTTCCTTAACCAAGTGTGTTACTGGCCAAGAATTCATAATTCCTCCAATCTGCTTCCAGCAGCAAAACTTTGCCTTTAATCAGTTCTACTCCCAGCAGTAGATGCAAAGCCTCTCTTCCTTCAATCAGCTCAACAAAGTATTGCAGCATTTCAAATTCTTTCCTCAGCTCTCACTTTGGTTGCTTTTCTAACTCAGTTGGACTTGACAGAGCTCATTTACTTTCAATTAATTTGCCTGAGCTTGACTAAGCTGGAGTCCCTCCAAATACAAGGGGGCAGACTCAGTTCCCTCTCCTCTGCTCTGCTATTTCAGTTGCTAGCCCCTCCTGCCACAAAAGCCCAGTCTTCTTGTGTCTCATTTCTATCTTGGGGTCAGAAACCAAAATGTGTATTCCTGTCAGACATTTCTGCTTTCTCTCAGTTCATCTCAAAACTACCTGTGTTCCTCCCCAAGTGCTTTTCACTGAGAGGCTATCTTGCCAAAGATTTTTTCTCTGAAATTTCTATAGTCCTACTCCTTTCCATATAGATAACACTATCCAATAAGGCAGCACCTTACAAAGCAAAAAACAAAACAAACAAAAAAACCTCTTTGTACAAACATATTCATAACTTTTATCTATAATAACAAAATATTTGAAATAATGATAAAGCAATTAATATTAAACAATAAAAGCAAGTTCTGCATTAATAGATGAGTTCCAATATAAAGTTCCCAGTAAGATCTGTCAGCTGATGGCCCACATAAATACAATTATGGGTATATAGATATGTTTCCCTATAAATATACATATGGGAAAACAATGGATAAGAATAGACAAACTTGTCAAAGTTGCATATCTCTGGGTACAGTGTAACAACAATAATAATACCTAACATCCTTACAGCATTTTATATTCTTTATCTCATTTAGCTGTCACAGCAATCCTTAAGGGAAGCATTCAGATGTTATTATCCCCATTTTGCAGATGAAGAAACTAAGGCATTTAGTGAGTACACAAATAGTAAATATTAGAAAGAGGATTTTTAACTCAGGTTTCTCCTGACAACACTCCATCCACTATTTCATGCAGGATCTCATATCCACACATGCCCTGACTTCTAAGGGAGGTGAAAATGGGAAGGGATGGGAAAGAGATGGGACAGGGCCAAACTGAGCAGCTATATGGTAAGAAGTAAAAGCTGGGGTTTGTTTGTTTTTTCATTAGAACATCAACAAATACATTGGCTTTATTTTTTTTGCTTGAAGAGTGCTTTGCAGGCCTGTATATAAGGGACCAAACATCTTAAAATTAATCACAGAACAGAAGAAAGCTAAAATTTTTATCTGACTTGAAGCTTTAAAAAAAATCACTAGACTCGAGCTGTCTGGATATGATGTCTACCAGAAGCCTATTTGACCTTGCTGACTCAACAGATAAGTTGCATGTGATAAAGTAGACTACTGCAGCCTCAGATCAATGACTTAACCCTCTTGGGTCATGACAATAAGATATGGCTACATGACAGTAGTGTTATTTGGGGGAAAAATGCTTTCAGTGGATGAGTGCAAGACAACCAAATTTATTTTCACAACTCTGAAGTCAATCCAGTTTTTTCAAAAGTCAGTCCTAAACATACATGTATCTACTGGGCATGCAAGCAGTTATATTGCTTTTTTTCCTGCTATGTTATTTTATCTCTGCCCCTGTATGCCTCCTTCACAAACCCTGCTTTCTAAAAATTCACCAGGATAATTACCAAGTACAGTTCAACTTTGCAAACCTAAGGAGACAGTTAGCAATCTGGCCCTTGTGTTTCCAAAGTAGGTGTTATTATGAATTTTAAAATGTGGCAAATAGAGAGCTCAATGGGTCTACCTTTTTCCCCTTGACACCTATGATTATTATAATTTGATTTTATAGGTGTCTATCCTAAGACAGAAGATAGGGAGGAGTCTTTACTGAGTCATAAACTTCTACATTATTAAATGTCCTTGCTTATTTTAAACATATCAAAATTGTCCAATAACTGAGTTTTATCTGCATTGAATAAAGCAGAATGGAGACACACATACGTAATAAAAGAGAGACATAAAAAGGGGGTAGCATCTACGTAATAAAGTTTCCTTTACACTTAGGAAAGTAATCATAGTTTCGAGTTCAAACATTGTCTGTGATTTTGCTCCTTGGGAGCATAAAGCTTGCATAGCACGTCTTCCATATAGACCAGGACATATGTTTACAAGGAAAGAAATCTGAGTAATTTCCCACTGGTCTGAAGGGAGTATTAAACTCTTCTGTCATTTTGTAGTGTATTATTTATGTTCCTTTTTTGTTGGATTTTTTTATTTGTAGGTTCAACTCTGTGCCCTGATAGAAGGTGATGAAATGCCCAATATGTTAAAAAATCTTATCACTAAATCAGGAACAAAACCATAAATTTTGGCTTTTGAAATCAAACTGACTGCTGAGGATCATTTTACTCCTGAAATATTACAGTAGTGATCAATTTGATGTAAAACTAAGTAGTTTGGCTCTGCAATCTATAGTTGGAAAACCAGTTGTTCATGAGGAAAGTTTATGCCCAGCCCAAGGGATAAATTAGATTTTATGGGGAAAATATGCATTATTATATGCTTATCTGTTTAACATATTATTCTCTTCTACATCAGTATAATAAATATTTTTAATCATACATTTTATCTCACATGCACGTAGTGATATGGTGATTTTTTTTCTGGGATGGGACCAAACATGTTTAATTAATCACAGAACAGAGGAAAGATTTCCAATCTTCAAAATAATTATTCTGGTTTGTTTAGCAAATATGCATGTCCTGTGAAATGGGGTTAGTTGGATCCAGAATAGTAGCTCAAATTATATTTCATTGAAGGATAAATTGAAGATAAATATTTCTTCATCTAATTTACCCTTTCCCCACCCCAACTGCCATCTCATTTCATAGCAATCCTTCTAGCCATTGGCATTCTTGGCTGAAAAAGTGCTTTATGCAAATGCACTTTTATATTAATGAATAATTATTTCACTTCATTGGATATGTCTCAAGGTGTATGTTAGTTGTGAACAAACATTCCCTTCAACTCGAATTTGGTTTCAGGACCTGCCACTTTCTAACTGTGGTGTTGGGCAAGAAAATCACCTCATTTCCTTGGGCTTCATTCTTTCTACATTCTACATTTCTACATAAGGCCGTGGCCTCAGATATTTTTTAAGGATCTTCCCAATCCTAAATCCTCCTCTCCTATGACTGCCTTATCTAGAAAGAACCAGGACAGATTAGCATCTCTACCCAGCACAACACACAGTGGCATGGTATAGTCATTAGAACATTGGCTTTAGACTTGGGAAGACCTGAGTTCAGATTATCTTTAATACCTACTAGCTGTTTGATCCTGAGTGAGTCACTTAATCTTTCTGTGCCTCAATTTCCTTATTTTTAACAGGAGGTTGGCCTTCATAGTCTCTAATGTCCCTTTTAGTTCTAAATCTATAATCCTTTATTGTTTTTTAATCACCTTGGATATAGTCAATAACTTCAACTTCTAAAGTAAGAAAGATATGTCATGGTTGCTAGTAAATTGGCAGTTCCACCTATAACTGTGATCCTCATGTGCTTGTACTTTCTTACCTCTTAACTGAGATAAAACCTCTCAAAAGGTAAAATTATGATCATTCTCTCCTTGGGGGAATGAGAGTTTAATTTTAAATCAAGGAAAGCACAAAAATGTCTTGTTATGACTCTACTGCCTGCACAACACATGAATATCACACAAACACACACACATACACATATTTGTGTGTGTGTCTATAGGCATATACATGATAGATATAGACATAGTACATGTTTATTATATTGTTATATATGTGCTTTACAATTGAGTCTTTACTAAACAGATGAGACTATACAAAATCATAAGATTTAAAGATGAAGGTATCTTAGACTCATCTGGCCCCAATCGCTTTATTTTATACATAGAGAAAATGACGTCCAGAGAGTCAAGATAATTTTTCTAAGATCTTTTTTTTTTTAAACCTTACCTTCCATCTTAGAATCAATACTGTGTATTGGTTCCAAGGCAGAAGAGTGATAAGGGCTAGGCAATAGGGGTCAAACAACTCGTCCAGAGACACACAGCTAGGAAGTGTCTGAGGCCAGATTTGAATCTAGGACCTCCCATCTCTAAGCCTGACTCTCAATCCACTGAGCTACCCAGCTGCCCCCAATTTTTCTAAGGTCTTACAGTTTTTAAGTAGCAGAGTAAGAATCCAAGCCCAGATTCTCTGATTCTAAGTTCAGTGCTTTAAATTCAGTGTAGTGCTCTTTTCACTGACTCTCCTTAATAAAAAAGAAAAGGATAATGTTGGTATTTCCAGACAAAAAAAAAATGGATATTATCACAGGATCATAAAAACAATAATAAAGTTTGTTCTGATGATTTGAATGCTCAAAAACTGAGACAAGTGTGACATTTTGGGAGTTTATTATGACAAAGCACATCAACAAACAATTTACAAAGGAGGAAATATAAATTGTTAATAACTATATGAAAATATGTCCAGCCATTCTAATTATCAGAATACAAATTAAGAAAATCTTAAGATCTCACCACATAGACATAAGAATGAGTGGCTGAACAATAGATTGAACCAACATAGAAGTTAGGATAAGAACCAATTTATCCTCAAGGGCGTTTCCTCTTATCCAGGGTACTAGGTAGTCCCTGAGGGATTAGAGGTTTCCCCAAAATTAGAGGACATAATTAAAACAAGACCTGAAATGAAACCTAAATATGGAAACTCAGAATCTTATCCCAATTCCCATATATTTTGTCAGATCCTGCTTCTCCCTCTTGGGATCCTAGTATTACCCTTGAGGGGTCAAGACTGTCTTTCTAATGTTTGCAGATTGATCCTTCATTCAATATGTGTTTCCCTTGATATAATTTCACTCAGTGTCACTTAATATCTCCTTTGTATCATGAATACAATTGATTAGCTCTCTATTGACAACTTAATGAGTTAATAATTGGCTTTTAAAAAGGAATATTTACTCAGAAGATATAGCAAGAATAGAACTAAAACCCCACTATCACTTAACCCCAATTCCCTAGCCCTTACTGCTCTTCAGCTTTGTAATCAATATACAATATTGATGCTAAGACGTAAGGTAAGGGTTTAAAACAATGTTTGATGTTTAGGTCAAGAATTAAACTATCAGAAAGGGTAGAGCCAAGATGGCAGAAAAGGTACAGGGACCCAGTGATTTATACCAATTACCCCCCCCCAAAAAAAAGCTATGTTATAATGCCTCAGAACAAATTCTCAAGCAGTATAACACACAAAAAGATAAGATAAAATAATGTTTAGCTCAAAACAACTTAGAAGCAGGCCAGCATGAGGGATCTAGTGTACAGGGTGATGACAGAATGAAGAATGCCAGGACAGACCTCCATCGAGGCTTCCAAAACTCTCAGACACAGATGGAAGGAGTGGGGAAAGCAGACAATTGCTCAGGAGATTACAGGGGTCCCATTGCTGACTCTAGGTGTAAGATTCTTGTCACATTGCCCATACACAGAACCAGATTGCAGTCTTGGAATACAATGGCAAAGTGAGGAGGATCACCAGCAAATACCAGCACTTACAGTCACAGGGGAGCAGGGGTCCCTAGTCACAGTTCCAAGATATAAAAGAGTACTTGGGGTTATTCACAGACCAAAATACAGGCCCAGAGAGTATTAAACACACCCTTCCTTGTAAAAATGAGCAAACAACAAAAAAGAAACTCAACATAGAAAGTTATTTTGGTGACAGGAAAGACCAAAACACAAACTCAGAAGAAGGCAACAAAGTCAATACCACTGCAACCAAAGCCTTCAAGAAAAATATTAATTGCTCTCAAATCCAAAAAGAATTCATGAAGGAGCTCAAAAAAAGGGTTTTAAAAACTAAATAAAAGAGGGAGAAGAAAAATTGGGAAAAGATATTTAAGTAATACAGGAAGATCCTGAAAAAAAAAGTCAAGTTTGATAAAGGAGGTACAAAAAAAAAAACTAATGAAAATAATACCTTAAAAAACAGAATAGGCCAATTGGTAAAAGAGGCACAAAAATCCAAAGAAGAGAACTGTCCAAAAAGCAGAATTGGCCAAATGAGAAAAAGTAGCCAAAAATTTACTGAAGAAAAAAACTTTTTAAAAGACAAAATTGATCCTTTAGAAAAAGTACAAAAATTCACTAAGGAAAAGAACTCTTTACAAAGTAGAACTAGCCAAATGGAAAAACTCACACAAGAAAATCATGCCTTAAAAATTAGAATTGGGAAGTGGAAGCTAATGGCTCCATGAGACATCAAGAAACAATCAAATAGCCAAAAGAAAGAAAAAGTAGAAGAAAATCTTAAATATTTCATGAGGAAAACAGCTGACCTGGAAAATAAATATAGGAGAGGTCATTTAAGAATTATTAGACTATCCATTGACATCATCTTTCACAAAATTATCAAGGAAAACTGCCCTGATATCATAGAACCAGAGGACAAAATAGAAATTGAAAGTATCCACCAATCACTGCCCGAAAGAGATCCCAAAAGGATAACTCCCAGGAATATTACAAGCATATTCTAAAACTCTCAAGCCAAGGAGAAAATATTCTAAGCAGCCAAAAAGAAACAGTTTAAATAATGGGGAACCACAGTCAGGACAACACAAGACATACGGCTTCTATATTACAAGATGAGAGGGCCTGGAATATGATATTCCTGAGAGGAAAGGTGCTAGGATTTCTACCAAGAATCAGATAGCCAAAAAAACTGAGCCTAATCACCCAGAGGGCAAAAATGGGTATTCAATGAAAGGGAGAACTTTCAAACATTCCTGATGGAAAGACCAGAGCTCAATAGAAAATTTGACTTTCACATGCAAAACTCAAGAGAATCATATAGCAATAAACAGAAAAGAGAATTAAAAAGATACTCAAACAGGTTAAACTGTGTAAATCCCAACATGGGGATATGATTCTTGTAACACCAAAGAGCTTCCTTATTAGCAGGACAATTAGAAGGAGTAAATATAGATAAAGGGCAAGGGTGTGAGTTGAATATTATGGGATGATATAAAAAAACTAAAATAAATTAATTTATGAGAAAGAGGTCTGCATTGGGAGGAGGTGGAAGGGAAAAACAGAATAGGATAAATTATTGCAAATAATAGAGGAATTAAAGAGCATTCACAGGGGAGGAGAAGATGGGGAAGGTGGGGAGGAGAGCATGTGAACCTTACTCTCATCAGAAATGGCTCAATGAGAGAAGAACATATATTTGGGTACAGAAAGCTATCTTACCCTCCAGGAAAATAAGAGGGGAAAGGAATAAGAGAAGGAAGATGGGACTGATAGAAAAGAAGGCAAATTGAGGGAGGTGGAGGTCAGAAACTAAATAGGGGGAAATGAGATGGAAAGTAATATATAATCATATATATAATATAATATATATATTCATATAATCATAATGGCACAAAAAATTTTTTACAAGATTTTCTAATAAAGACTTCATTTCTCAAATGCATAGAGAAATGAGTTAAATATATTAGAATACAAGTCATTCCCCAATTGATGAATGGCCAAATGATTTGAGTAGATAGTTCTCAAAGTAATCAAAACTCTCTATAGTCTTGCAAAAACTGCTCTAAATCACTATTATTTAGAGAAGTGCAAATTAAAATAACTCTGAAGTACCAACCCACACCTATTGGATTGGCTATTATGGCAGAAAAGGAAAATTTCAAAACCTAGAGGGGATATGGGAAAGCTGTGACATGAATGTACTGTTGGAGAAGTTGTGAACTGATTCAGTCATTAAGGAAAGGAACTTGGACCTATGTCCAAAGGACTATAAAACAGTACATACCTTCTGACCCAGCAATACTAACATTACTAGGTTTGAATCCCAAAGAGATTTTTTTTAAAGAGGGAAAGGACCTATTCATACAAAAGTATTTAAAGCAGCTCTTTTTTGGAGAGGTAGAAATTTGGAAAGTGAAAGGATATACAGCAAATGGAGAATGTCTGAGTGAGTTATAGTATATGGTTGTAATGAAATACTATTGTGTTGTAAGAAATGACAAGCAAGAGGAGCTCAGAAAAACCTGGAAAGACTTTCACAAATTGAAGCCAAGTGAAATAAGCAGAACCAGGAGAGCACTGTACAAAGTGACAGGAATACTCTACAGTGAACAATGATGAATAATAGCTATTCTCAGCAATATAGTGATCCAAAACTATTCCAAAGGATGTGTGATAAAAAAAATGCCATCTACTTCCTCAGAAAAAGAACTTAATCTGAATACAGATCAAAGCAAACTTTTTTTCACTTTCTTAATTTCTTTCTCTATTTGAGATCAACAGAAGGATTAATATGAGAAAATATTTTACATAATTACATATGTAAAATACATATGATATTGTTTACCATTTCAAGAGGGGTAGAGAATTGGGGGGGAGGAGGGAGAGAAGAGAATTTGAGACTAAATATTCTTTGAGAAATGTTGGAAATTTTTTATATGTGATTTGGGAAAAATAAAATAAAATTTAATGCAAAAAATAGTAAGATCAAAGGTCACTAATCATAGATGACCATAATAGATATAATAATAATGAAAAAGTTTAAAATATTGTAAGAATTACCAAAATGTATTACAGAGATATGAAGCGAGTATATGCTGTTGGAAAAAATGGAACCAATGGAATTGTTCAATGTTAGGTTGCCACAAACCTTTCATTTGTAAAAGAAAAAAAGATTAAAAAATCAGTATCTATGAAGCACCACAAAGTACAATAAACAAAAAAAAAAACAAAAAACTAAACTATCATAACCTCCAAAACTTGTGAAAATGTTGTGCTTTAAAATTTTTAACTATACTGATCCACAACCCTTGCTATCACACATTTTTTGTAATATTTCATAGAAAATCTCCTTTTTAACTACAAAAATGTTGCTGTAATATTATTGGGCAGTCAAGGGGAAGAAGATTAGAAAGGAGGAAATCTTCCCTCTTTTCTTCCCAACTTCTAACCCCAAATACCTTAAATAGTATAAGACCCAAGAAATCTAGGTGGAACCAGAGACTAAAGAAATTCACCTGAATCTTGGACTTTGGGTAAGAAAGTAAAAGATGAAGGAGTTGGGGAGGGAGCCATTACTGGGCCCCAGGATCCTCCATCTCAGTTCCATTCAACAAGTATTAAATGTCTAAAATGTGCAAAGCCTTAAGCCTTTGACTAGGAATTTATATTATTTTGAGAGAGACAAAATATACATAGATAAGTAAACAAAGGTCATTTAAGAAGGGCCATCTCACTCCATAGGTGATCTGATCTTTCCAGAAAAGGAGGTCTCAATCTGTTCAGTGATGAATATCTGAGGAAGAGGGAAAATTTTCCCATAGTTACCTCTTACTCCTCCTACCTCCCCCCAAAAAATTGACAAAGAATCAACAAGAAATGATCATAGAATTCAATGAGTTAAACCTTTTCAAAACCATTTAAAAAGTTAGAGGAAAATGATCTACATCTAGAGAAAGAACTTTTGGAATAGAAATGCAGAAGAAAATATATGATTTATCATTTGTTTATTTGGATATAGGATTTGGGGTTTTGGTCTTATAAGATTATTCTTACAAAAATTAATAATATGTAATAGAATTTGAGTGATAATACATATATAACACAGTGGAATTGCTTGTCGACTCTGGGAGGGGTGGAGAAAAGAGGGAAGGGAGATAAGAAGAATCATGTAACCTTAGAAAACTTATATGTAAATTTGTCACTGGAATAAAATGAAGAAATTTTTTTTAAGTTAGAAGAAGATGGAATAAAATATCTTCCATAAATATAGTAGCATTACCATGCATATTTTTCTATTGAATAGTGTAAGAATTGAGGACCAAATGATTTGATTTATACCCAAAATTTGTTTAATTCTAAGCATAACTAAAATTTTTTAAAGTACCTTGTTTAGAATAAAATGTTTGTGTTAAAATATCAGTTAAAATCCTTAAGTCTAAAATGTTGCAAAGACCTAATTACAAATTCAAAAGGGTAACAACCAGTCTCTAATAGATACTCAAGGGATATAAATATATAATTTTCAAAATAAGAAACACAAGTTATAAATAATAATTTGGAAAAAGTCCATTCTCTCTAATTATCAAATAGATAGCAATTAAAACTACATTTATAAAAATAAAGTGACAAAGTTCATTGTCAACCAGGTTATTGGGAAACAGGAATACTAATTTATTGCTAGTAGCATTGCAAATTAATCCAATATTTTTGGAAAGCAATTTGGCAATATATAAAAGGAATTGTAAAACTGACCATACTCTTTGACCCAATAATTCTTTTACTGGGACTATCCTAAAGGATATAATAAATATTTATTTTTTAAATAACTTTATACAAACACAAATACTATAGTGTTCAGATTTTTAATCAATAAGAAATATGAAGCCATTTCTCTGAGAATAACATCTGCTAACAAAGAATGGCTCTATGGCTCTTTCACTGGCCTCCTAAGTGAAAAGAGAGCAAATGGATCCTATTTTTGCTTATAAAGGGAGTTAAGTCCTGTTTTTGATTGACCTGACAGTTCTACCTTAAGACCTCATCTGCCAGGCCCATTGGTGGATATTTCAAGAGAGGAGGTGAACTTACAGACCTCAACTCCTCCTTCATTACTGCATCACAGGAGAGTTGAGTCTTTGCTAAAACCTAAGGACACCAGCATATTCTATCACATAGCCAGGCCACTGTACTTTAAGTGGGTTTAACAATGGCTACTCAGCCCATAATCTTTCTCTTTCAGATGATCAGGGTCCACCATGGCTGGTTAGCCCTGTCCTTAATCCATTTATCTTAACCAAAGAAGGAAGGTTCCAATTCCCTTTCACAGTCTGGGGGGGATTGGGGGGGTGCCACTGGAAGCCTGGAGTTTTGCAGTAAGTTTCAGTCTAAACTTGATGGAACTAAAGAGAAAATCACTTTGCAAAAATATCACAACTCAATATTAATTTTCCATACATAATACCAAAGAATTTGAAGCAACAGAAATGTCCAGTGATTAGGGGAATGGGCTAAGCAAACTGTTGAAAATTCATAAATATATAAATTAAAACTGAAAAAATACAAAAAATACAAAAGAACACAAATTGAAGAAGGCAAGAAACAGAAGAACTAAATAAGTACATAGTGAAAAATACAAAATTTAATGTTTGCTGTTAAATATGAAAAAGGGATACAGAGAATTGAGGCAAATATAAAAAATAATGGAAAAATTATTATTGAACTTTTAAACTGAAGTTTTTAATTTTGATTCATATTATTTTATTCATCCTAATTATAAAATATAATCCATAAAAATATTAAATATAGCTTTTAAGAGAAAACATTAAATACAATGGAATACACAATTCCAAATTAGACAATTCTAAAAAATAAGCAATCAATATTCATAAATGAATTTTGTTATTCCTCTCTGAGATAGTGCTTAAATTTTGAAATATACTCAGTGAATCTACAATCCCTTCAAAATGCATGTTTCTTCCAGTGAAGCAGATCACATGCCTCTTTGGTGTTAGATCCATGGCTTCCTATCTTACCCACTTGCCCATGTTCCCTCATAAGATGGTCACATAAAGTCCACCTAATGTGCTGATTCCTCATTTTTCACAACACTTAGCACATGGCCAGCACATCTTTCTTTTTACTCATATACCCTCTTATAATATCCTTTACTCTGGTTATTCTTCATGAGTTCCCAATTTATTTCTTTTTTCAGTCTGTTTACTTAAACCCATTTGTCCCATTTCAATTGCCCTCTGAGGAATACTCTTTTAATTCTTTAGTGACTAAACATTCCATGACCAACAGCCATGCAACAACACTAGTAAACTACTAGGAATTTAAAAGATTTTAATATCTGGGAGAATTTTAGGATCATTAAAGGAAAGGAAAGAAAAGAAAAATATAAAAGAAGAAATAGAAGAAAATTAGAAAGGAAGGGAAGAAAGGGGAGGAAAGTGAAGAGAAGGAAGAAATGATAGGCATTATCAGGTTGAATTTTAGAAAAAAACAAAAAGCATCAACTTGCTCTTGTTTAAAATCAGGTTGCATCAAGCAATTGGTACACCTATATTAAATATGGAATTTCTCAAAAGCTCTGAGGTACCACTTCACACCTAGCAGATTGGCCAATATGACAGTAAAGAAAAATAATTAATGTTGGTGGGGATGTGACAAAATTGGGACACTAATACACTACTGGTGCAATTGTAAACTGATCCAACCATTCTGGAAAGTAATTTGGAATTATGTCCAAAGAACCTTAAAAGAATGTATGCCCTTTGATCCAGCAATACCACTACTAAAGATAATAAAGGTAGTACAAAAATATTCATAGCCACGCTCTCTGTGGTAGCAAAAAACTGGAAAATGAGGGGATGCCCTTCAATTGGGGAATGGCTGAACAAATTGTGGTATATGATGGTGATAGAATACTATTGTGCCCAATTGAATAATGAACTGGAGGAATTCCATGTGAACTGGAAGAACTTCCATGAACTTATGCAGAGTGAAATGAGCAGAACCAAGAGAACATTGTACACAGAAAATGAAACGAAACATTGTGGGACAATTGAATGTAATAGACTTTGCTACTAGTAGCAATGCAATGATCTGGGACAATCCTGAGAGAATGCTAACCACATCAAGAGAAAGAACTGTAGGAGAAAAAATGCAAAAGAAAAATATATGACTTTATCACATGTTTATATGGGTACATGATTTGGGATTTTGGTTTCAAAAAGATTGCTCTATTGTAAAAATTAATATGGAAATGGGTATCAATTGATAACATTTGTATAATACAGTGGAATTGTTTGTCAGCTCTGGGAGAAAGAAGGGAGGAGGGGAAGGAAAGAAAATGTATCAGGTAAACATGAAAAAATATTTTAAAAAATAAAATTTTTTTAAAAGATGGAATTTTTTTTTTGGAGCAAAGACTCTAAATAAACCCAAGTATAAAGGATAAAATCTCAACAAGCAATAAGCCTTATAAGTAAGAGGGACAAATACTAATCAATGACTACCTTTGATACACTTTCATTAAATTAATAGCACCTCAAATTCCAAATTAACCAAATCCATGTAATAGGTACTATTCACTGTCAACTGTGTCATCTGGGCACAAAGGGCACCTAGAAGACTCCAATATAAACCTACACCATGGTTGTGAATATGTAAGAGGTGACAAAATGTAGTTGAAAGGTTGGATTCGGAGTCAGGAGACTTGGGTTTGAATCCCAACTCTCACATAATGTAAGATGACATGGTCATGTCATCTATGTTTTTGAGTCTTAGATTTCTTTTCTATGGGACAGAACTTAAGATGCCCTATTTCTCAAGTGAAAGCTTAAGTGAAATAATGTTAAATTAGTGCTTTGCAAACATTAAAGCAAATATGCATGTAAATGTCAATTTATTATTATTAACAACAACAATAACAGAAAAACTATGTCTAACATACCTTTGCACCCTGAACCTGGAGCAGGGCCTTTTAAATAATAGATATTCAATCCTTTGTTTTTTAAAGCAAAAATAAAATTTATATTTGTTAAATGACTAAAACTGTCCAAAGTAATATCAACAAAGGTATGTATATAGTGGCTTACTTTTTTTCCTTTCCTTAGGAGACGAGAGTAGAATGGTGCTCAGGTTATCTTACATAACACAAATGAATTTTAATACTTGCTTCTCTCTCTCAGCACAAACTCCTTCTGCACTTGTCTGTCTTAACCCTGCTAAGTTGTGTACTTTCATACATATGCATGCATACGTTAAGTTTTTATGAGCATAATTTGGGCTTTTCAAAATAGTGACATAATAAAGAAAAATTGAGACGTGCATGCAATTTGAATACTGATGTGGGTTTCTCACTACTGCTGACATTTTTGATGCAGCCTTGTTTCTATTTGTTCTTCTCTCACTCTACTTTTCCATGGATTTCCCAACTTAGAAGGGAAACTGCAATAATCTGGCAAGCAAACTGCCCCTTGGAGAATTCAAATACTATACACTCCTAAACCATCCCTGTCCACCTTATTTCCTCACTCATAAAATGGAGTTAATATGAATGCCTCTCTCTTGTAAGAACCGAATAAAATAATATTTAATTGTAAACTTTAAAATGCTATGTGTATTATCTCTTATTTTCATTATCTCAAAATATAATAGCTGACCACATTTATATAGAGTTGAATGATACTTGTAAGCTTTCCTCACAACAACCTTGTGAGGTAGATGTTACAATCACTATTATTCCCATTCTTTTGATGAAGTAATTGAGGCTCAAAAAGATTCAGAGACTTGACAATGGTCAGAGCCAGAGCTGGCATCTAAATGTGATTCCAAATACAGAAAGTCTTGTGCTGGCCAAATAGGGATTTAGTGGACTATTTAAAACTTAAATAACCTAGTTCTGGTTTCGTGATAATTCCTCTCTTGTATTAAGATAATTGTTGGGCAGCTAGGAGGCACAGTGGATAGAGTGCTAGGTCTGAAGTCAAAAAGATTCTTTTTCTTGAATTTAAAACGGGTCTCAGACACTTACTAAAAGTGTGAACCTGGGAAAGTCGCTTCATCCTGTTTGCCTCACTTTCCTCATCTGTAAAAGGACCTGGAGAAGGAAATGGCGAATCGCTCTAGTATCTTTGCTAAGAAAACCCCAAATGGGTCTCTACGAGTTGAGCATGATTGAACAACATCAAGATTTCTAGATGTTAGTATATAAGGAGACAGTCAAGATGCCACCAATACCAGGACCTTTTTCCTTCATGGCGAGTTACAATATTTGAACTTTTCCCCTGTCTTCTTAAAAGAAATATGTGAGTGCTTCTCTCATAACCTACTCTGTGAAAGGAGAAGGAAGAGTGAGGAAGAGCAAGAGCAACTGCTGCTGGGTAATTTGAAAGACCCACTTCTACTTGGCAGCATGCTAATTGATGCTATAATGGGTATATCAGCATATTATTATCCATCAGCTTATTGAATGCAGACAATGCTTTCAGATGGGTGACAGAGAAACCACACCAAAATTTCAACTGACTTCTTACCAAGCAGGATGTTTTTTGTGTTGAAGTTAAACAAGTTATTCCTTGTGTCCATGAAGGAAGTCAAAGTGGCAAGAAAACATCCTGCCACACCTGCTTAATCTCTGGTAGGCCGGAGTCTCTTCTCTGCATTTATTTTATCTCACCAGTGTGGCTTGGCTTGGAAGGAAGGTGAGACATCATCAGTTTTTGAAAAAGGAGAGTTACAACTTGTGGGAGGGAATGGAGTGACCTTGCAGATGCACTTTAATGACATCTATTTATTAAAAATCTAGTCCTTTTGGTTCAAAAATCAAAAGCCTGACAGTAACCCGCATTGTCAATTATGTTCTATGATCTATCTGGATGTTGAATCATTATTAGAAGTCCATGTTAACTAACTAACCAAATTCTTAAGACTCTGCTGGACCTGAGAGATGTCACACTTGATGCTGGTGTCTGAAATATGAAGTAATGAAGTATGTGGGCTCTGCCCAAGAAAGAAATAGAATCTGTAAGCCAAAACAAAAAGAGGGCTATAGTCCCCCCAAAACATTTCATTTTGCAGGTTTGAGGAAAGCAGCATACAATAAGAGCAAGCAAAGGAGAAGAAAAGAAAGGAAAGGGGTATTTCTTCAACCTGACAGGTGCCCTCAAAAATTAACCCAAGAGAAAAATTAGGTGTGAGTTTACTGCTTTATTCTTAATACCATTTTGCCATTCCTTCTCTCCCTCCTCTCCTCCCCACCTCTCAGAGATATATTGGTGCAAAGATCATGCACTCTGGTGAGATTTTATCCTCAACCCCAAATTTCCTTAATTCCACTGGTGCTACTTACAACCTTAATGTTATTTTAACAGTTTTTTTTTAATTTAACGCTATTTAATTTGCATTAGCTCAAGTGACATACAATAGATCATGCTATTACCATGATTTATATCAGATGAACTGGCATAAATTCAACATTATAAATTGCGCCTGTAAATGAAACTATTATTTTACAGGAATTACTGTAGTAGGAAGGCTAAGGACCCTCCAGTCAACCTTAGTCAAACCCACTCTTTAGAGTTTTATATTTTATGCCTGCAATAAATGCTTTTGTGAAAGCCCATAACCCACAAAAAAGTCATTCGAAGTACATTAATTACGATAATACTATCCAAAAAGCTGCAAGGGCCTATTTTTGTGACATCATTCTTTGATTTCTTGCCTCCTTAAATTATCCTTTTGATGGCTGCTGAGATTAACAGTCATACTTTTGTCATTAAATATAAGGCATTTTAAAGCATGATCCACCTAAGCTCTAATTGATATTGCTTTCAGTTGGCAGATAGCGACCTGATTTATAATTTAAATATGCATCATTATCTGCATCTCTTCAGTATAATGAAAAAGCAAAGTTACTCTCATCTTTCTCAACAATGTTAACATCAAGGAAAAGTATCTTTCTTTTTTCTCTTTTATACTCTAAGCCTAATTGAAAACTGTTCATTGAATTTCAACATGATAGAAAAGTCTTTTTATCTCTCAATTTGTCCATTAGCTCTTATAATTGAAGTATCTGCTACACAGCTGAATTGATATTGTTCTTGTTTAAATTCTGAATTTCTCTAAATCTTCCATGAGACATCAAGTAAAAAAAAATAATAATAATATGGGTTAGGAGACATCAGCTAAGAATATTGCCTAAATGGGACATTAGGATAGCACTCCACATGTGTAAAGCTACAGAAAGTAGGAAGTCATCTAATTTTGCTGGAGTACGTGTTGCATAATAATCTTAACAGCATGACCATAAGGTTTGCTAATTGCCACATCTGTTTAGCAGCTGTCAGATGTTTCCCATATGCCGCCATCAATATTACAACAGAGTGCATTACCAGGAGTTTTATTGTGTTCAACCGTTATTTATTTGTCATAAGCAAATGACGTCCACTCACGTTTCATCGGGGGTTATTCCTTCAAAGACTAATAGTTCAGATTTCTTTATCTGCAGGACTCTTCCCCTGGCTCAAGCCATCAGCCTCGTTCCCTTACAAGTTTGCAAGGGTTAATGAGGCAGATGACCAGAAACATCACAATAGATTTAGATCATCAAAAAAGCATCTCTCATATTCTCTACTGCATTCACTTTTCGTTCATTAAACTGGCAAGACAAGCCATACATTTGTTGAATCTCCATATTCTCTCAGCTGTGATATATGTGTCAATATATCATGGCATAGCTTGCCTTCGTGATGTAAGTGCTATTCTTACTGGTTTTTTAGAACACTTTTATATTTCACCTGATTACTCACCCCATTACTTTTTTTTTCCTAATGTAGCTAACTATGACAGCTATTAAGTAGAAAGCAGAGATTGACAAACTGCAGACTGGGCAAAATATGCATGACCTGATTTAATATGAGTTGATAGGTGTCACTGATCTCTATTATAAATAGAGTGTGTGAATTCCATATGATGTATTATTTATCCATAGTAGATGCCTTTTTGTTTCATTAATAAACCTGAATATCAGAGATATACAGTTCTGATGATTAGTTTTGGGCAATATCTGGCACCATAGTATTTGTCTGCAATTGCTCAATTATTTTCCTCATTTTCCCCCACTTCTTTACATGAATTATTAAGACCTGAGATGTTTATTTTAGAATCTTATTTTAGTGCATGTGTCCAGCTGAATTGTTTTCTTCTCTAATAGAAGAATATAAGAATTTCTGTTTGGGGGTTCTGAGAACATAAGACATAGAAAGTCACTTTTGCTTCTGAACTATCAGATGGGTCATTTGAAAAGCCCAATAATCCCTTTCTGGGCACATAATACAAAATACCAACAAATTAAAGCATGTTTGTTTGATTTAGAAACAGACTGGTAGCACCCAAGCAGTCCAGGAATAGAAGAAAGTAGCAGGATTCTATGTAAGCCAATTCCAGAGCAAAAATGCTGCCCTTGAAACAGATAATCAAAGGATGTAGATGACAATGTCTGGAAGGAACTACAAGCAACAATAGGGAATACAGAAATGCTTAGACCTAATCACCAGGCTTGCGTGTCTCTGATTTTCAAATCTACTAATCCATATTAATTCACAGTCAAATCATGCTTCCAACCTGCAAAGAGCTCTTTGAAAAAGGTTTATTGAGATAGTACATGAAGATGACCTTGTGCATACAATTTACTGTGATTTTCCAAAGATAGAGTAAAGGGCAAATTTTTATGGATTAAAAACAGACTATGAAAATTCTTTTTCTAAAAGAGAAAAAAAAACTCACGAAAGGTTACTTCTGAGTGTGAAATAAGAGAGCCTCGGGGCGCATCTGGTATGGGGACCAAAGTTCTTTAACCCATTAATTCAAGATCTGGAAAAGGAAATTATTTGTAAATCAGCAACATCCAAATTGTTTTTTGAGCAGTAAAAGCTACTGTGAGGAATCATACATAAACTAGGAAGCATTGGGGAATTGTAGATCCTTCAGCGAGTCATATTTAACTAGAAGAAAAGTTGGAAAATGGACCCTCGTTTTAAAGCATGTACACACAAACACTCTCACTCTCTCTCTCTCTCTCAAGGCCCTTCAGTGAAGAAAACTGTTACTGAAACCTATTCAGAAGCCATTTTGAGGAATAGAAAATCTATTCCAAGGATTTAAGCTGTTTTTCCCTATGCCATTCTATGCCCCACCACCACACAACTGTAAAAACACTACCTAGAAAATACTACATCCCAAAAACTCATATTATTGGGCACTTAGAAACATGCCTTGAATCTTTGATGGATTCTGACCTTGTAAAATTCTCAACAGGAAAAGACAAGAGAAATCATCCAGGAAAGTTCCATCAAGACGTCTGACCGGTCTGGAGCAACAGTTAGGAGAGATATGAGATGGATGAGCACATTAAAAATGAATAGAAAATAAATTATAAGAACTTGTGAGAAGTAACAGAGCTCAAGAGACTTAGAAAGGCCCTGAGTTCCAGTTCTGACTGCAGCTATCATTAATGTATCCTGTGACCTTGGCAAAAACATTTATCTACCCTTTGATTCAGTGTCTATAGTATATCTAAAATTAGTCCTCGGTATTTTGCTTGAATGTGTGTTCCATTCCTCTTCCACTGTAGGGAATCATAGCAGAGGGGCATGATTAGCAGAAGAGTGGCAGCACTGGATGTGGGGGAGGCCAGAACAAATTTTCTGGGCTAGTGAAAATTTTTGTAGACAAGAAGATTTATTAAATCTATTCCCAAGGCTTTCCTAATGCATTTTGAAATGGAATAAAGTACTATATAAATGCTTAATGCTGATCGCTGTATGGGAAAATAACTTTACCACATCTGGAGCATTACATCAAATTTTGATCATCTCTCTTGAAGAAAGATATAGTCGAAACCAAAAGATTTCAGAAAGGGGTAATGCATTTGAAGAAATAGCTGGATTTGAAAGGAAGAGAAACAGGAATATATTTCCAAGCACAGGGAGTCTCCCCACTTCTTGGCACAAATTCCATAATCAATTCTTTTCATGAGCCTTGATTCATTCTGTTCCCCTGAGCCCCAAATATTCTTTCCTTTCCCACATCCTGAATCTCTGAATGCCTCCTCCTCTGTTTTCTACCTACCTCTCCTTCCAGGGCCATGTCACTCTTTTTTCTAAACTCCTTATCTTCCAACTTAGAATCAATACTATGAATTGGTTCCAAGACAGAAGAGCAGTAAAGACTAGGCAACAGGGGTTAAATGCCTTGTCCAAGGTCACACAGCTAGGTAGTGTCTGAGGACACATTTGAACCCAGAACCCCCCATCTCCAGGCCTGGCTCTCAATCTACTGAGCCACCCAGCTGCCCCCTTTTCATTCTTCCATGAAGTTTTTCCCATATAAATTTAGCAATCACTGATCTCTCCTCTTCCTGGCCATTCACCCACCAAGAGCACTTGATGGAAGTACCATATACTTTGGTACTTGATAATATTCCATTTAACATATATTTTCTAGGTGAAACTAAGAGGCTCAGTGGATTGAGTACCAAGCCTAGAGATGGGAGGTCCTGGGTTCAAATTTGACTTCAGACACTTCCTAGCTATGTGACCCTGGGCAAATCACTTCACCCCCATTGCCTAACCTTTAATGCTATTCTATCTTTAAATCAATACTCAGTATTGATTCTAAGATGGAAGATAAGAGTTTTGGTTTTTTTAAACATTTTTTCAGCTAGATGGTACAATAGAGAAGAGCCACCATGTCTGGAGTTAGGAAGACTCATCTTCCTGAGTTCAAATCTGGCCTCAGAAACTTACTAGTTGTGGGACCCTGGGCAAGTCATTTAACCCTGTTTAACCTCAATTTCCTTGTCTAAAAGAATACTGGAGGAGGAAATGGCAAACCACTCCAGTATCTTTGCCAAGAAAACTCCAAAAGGAGTCACTAAGAGTTGACTACGACAGAAACAACTCAACGAAAACAAACAACTATGAAATCTTTGTTTGTCCAATATTAGTATATTTTATCTTCTCTTCCCCCAAAGAAACTGTTAAGCCTCTTGATGAGTAGAATCATATTGTCTTCTTCTCTTATCCTTCTTATATCATAGAGCACAGCATGGAGTACATTCTGGATACTTAATGAATATTTTTTAAAATGAATAGAATAATGGTTGTGAATCAGTAACTCCTTTTAATCACAACCTAGGACTTCAAGAACTTACTACAATAATTCCAGACCTTTGAATTTAGTTTGTGATAGGAAAGGGAGCTTTTTTAGAAAGGAAATGGTGACAAGTTGTTTAA
This sequence comes from Monodelphis domestica, assembly GCF_027887165.1. Taxonomy (NCBI): domain Eukaryota; kingdom Metazoa; phylum Chordata; class Mammalia; order Didelphimorphia; family Didelphidae; genus Monodelphis; species Monodelphis domestica. The sequence goes on from NC_077227.1 coordinate 501,041,356, forward strand.
ATAGCTTCAGCAAGTTCAAGAGGCCCTTTAGTAATCTACATTAGTTGTCTTCCTCCTGCAATTGATCCTCCCATTCTCTCCCTTATATGTGCTGCTGCTAATGCTGTTTCAGCTATTCCAATTACGTGATTTCCTTATCTTTATACTATTGAGAATACCTCGCAAGCTTATTCAACAGCAACTAAATTTATCTGTCTGTCATTTTGTTTTCATTATACCAGATAACAATCTCTCTCCTAGCTTATGAGAAGATATCGAGTGGCTTTAAACAGAAAAATGTGTCTAGTCATTGTCTGTCCCAAGGTATGCGGAATGTTTGTGGCTTTATGATGATGTCAGCACCATCTCCATTCTTTTCTTTAATGTAAGCCCTCAAAGGCACCTCCAGTAACTCATAGGTTTATCATGTACTTTTCCTTTACGTCACAAACAATTGTCAGTTACTTACTGGATCCAGGTGCTATTGTCATGATTTTGCACTCAGATAGTTTGGGGAATAGACAGAGGATGTGGTAGTAAGCTGTTTAGGATGATAATGTATTTAAAAAAGAACAAACCTAGAGCTGAAAAGAAGCAGTACGGTTGAGTGGTTAAGGAACCAGCTTTGGAAACTGGATTCAAATCTTACCTCTGGCACATACTAGCTTGGCATCATTAAGTCACTGAATCTTGTGGCGTTGGTCACGTTACTGAACTCCTCGCTACTCTATGAAATTCTCAAAAACGACACATTTCAGAAAATTTGATTACCTGCTTTGGAGAGGGAATTTCCTCATCTTGGAGTTCCTTGTACAATTGAAATCAAATGTGCAAGACCCTGCACTAGATACAAAAAAAAATGTTTAAACTTCTACTTTCTGTCTTCGAATCAATACTAAGTTTCAGTTCCAAAGCAGAAGAGTTGTAAGACCTAGGCAGTTATGTTAAATGACTTTCCCACAGTTACAGGAACAGGAAGTATCTGAGGTTAAATTTGAACCCAGGACCAGTCCCATCTCTAGGCCTCCTTTCTATTCACTAAGCCACCTTTACTGCTAGATTCAAATTTTAAAGTAAATTCAATAAAAGTCTCAATTCAGTGAACCCTTATGGATCGACCATATATAAGATGCTGTGCATGACATTTAGGAAATAAAAACACAAATTAAACAATTCTTGTCCTGAAGGAGTTTTCACTTTAGTATGGGAGAACAAACACAAAGAATAATTAAAACACAAATTATAAAATAATGGGTAAAAAGGAAGTCCTATGAAAAAATTGAAGAGAGGCATCCATAGGAGCTACTGAACACTGAACAAAGAGGGATGTGTAACATTTGTCAAAAGTTCTTCATACTGAAACAAATAAATATCTATTTTATTTGGCAGTTGGTAATGTTTGCTATATAATGACAATGGAAATAGGAGTTAAATAATGTAACTTCTTTTTTTCTTTCTTTCCTTTTTTCTTTCTTTCCTTCTTGCCTTCTTTCCTTCTTTCTTTCCTTCTTCCTTTCTTTTCTTTCACCTTTCCTCCCTTTTTTCCCTCCCTTCCTCCTTCTTTCCTTCCTTTCTTCCTTGCTTCCAACCAGGGTTAAATGACTTGTCCAGGATCACACAGCTAGGAAGTGTCTGAAGTCGGATTTGCAACTTCTTTCTTTTTTGCAGGTAAGTGTATCAATAACTATTCATATAGAATGAAAATAGACCAAAAATTAATGACACATTGTATGACAACATAACTGTCAATTCTCATGATTCAGTTTGACAATGCATTTCCAGTTGTCTCATCCCATATCCGACCATCGTCTTCTAAGCCCTGGAATGAAATGCTACCCAATTCAGCTAACTAAACTTCATTTTGTTCTTCCCAAAATAAATTCTGTAGAAGCCTCTCAGTACATTTTAGACTCTCATAAATCCTCTCTGAATATAGAGATCTCACAGTGCCTGACACATAGTGGGACACAATAAAAAAAACTTAATGAAGGGCAAAGCCGGATGGCTCAGTGAATTGAGTCAGGTCCTGGGTTCAAATCTAGCCTCAGATACTTCCTAGCTGTGTGACCCTGGGAAAGTCACTTAACCCCCATTGCCTAGTCCTTACCACTCTTCTGCCTTAGAACCAATACACAGTATTGATTCTAAGACAGAAGGTAAGAGTTTAAATAAAAAAAAAAACTTAATGAAACAGTTTTCAAAAGAATTGAAAATTCATAAAAAAATATTCCAAATCACTAATAATAAGATAAATGACCACCAAAACAACCCTGAGGTTTTACCTCACACCCTGAAAATTCACAAAGACAACAAAATTACAATATTCAATGTTAGGGGGCAACTAGATGGGTCAGTGGATAGAGATCCAGGCCTCGAGAAGAAAGTCTTGGGTTCAAATGTGGCCTCAGACACTTCCTAACTCTTTGACCCCCGGGCAAGTTACTCACCCCATCATTGCCTAGCCTTTAACATTCTTCTCCCTTAGAACTGGTACTTAGTAGTGATTCTAAGACCGAAGGCAACAGTTTTGGTTTTTTTAATAGTAAATGTTGTGAAAGTTGTGAGAAGATAGGTACACTGTAGCATTGTTGGTGGAGCTGTGAAGAAGTACAACCATTTCAGAAAACAGTTTAGAATTTTGTAAATAAATTTTACATAATAAACATAAAATTATCTTTACCAAATAAATATAAAAAATGACTAAAATGTTCATATTCTTTGACCCAGGGATTTCTTTACTATACTTGAGGTCAATGAAAAGGAAATCCTTATATACACTAAAAGATTTGTAGCAGCAACTTTTGTGATAGCAAAGAATTGGAAACCAAGCAGATAGTCATGGATTGAGTTTTAGTTAAACAAACTACATTACATGTATGTAATGGAATATTGCTATAAAATAAGAAATGACTATTCTGATGAATGCAGAGAAGCATATGAGGATCTCTATGAATTAATGCAGAGTGAAAAAAGTAGAGCCATGTAAACAGGAAGAATAACAATGAAAAAAAAAGAAAGAAAAATGAAGGTTGTAAAATTATAAAGAACAGATATGGTCCAAAAGAAGAAGTATGAAAGGACACTTCTACCTCATTCCTTTACAGAAGTAGGATGCACACAATAATTGGACATTGCACATACTTTCAGACTCTTTCAATAGTTCAGTTATATTGGAATCTTCCCTTTTCTTTTTTGTCCTAAAAATACTATTTATACTATGAGATTGATCTCTGGGAAGAGGAGAGGTAGGAAAACTATGGTGATGTAGGCAAAAAAAAAGACATTTTTAAAATAATTATAATAAGATGATAAAATTTTTAAATTTATTTAAAAATAAACACATGCCTGTGGATTAATGATCTAGAAAACAACAGAACAGAACCAATAGATTTAGGCTCTAATCTGGAGTCTATCTACTTATGCATTTGAGGCCAGGAGTCTTAAATCAAATAGTGTATATGAAAGTATTTTAGGGGGAAAAAAGAAAAGATTAAATGTCCCTCTATTGTTCATCATTAAGTAAGAATTCTGATATGTTTCAAAGTTTTTTTTCTTTTATATAATTATTTCTATCATCCCATAAATTGCTCTCCTGGTTCTGCTCACTTCATTCTGCATCAATTCTTACCAGTCTTCCTAGATTGCTTTCAGTCTATCATATTCATAGTCATCATTTCTTATTCTTAATTTTAAAACATAGTGCCTTTGTGCTATTACCTTGTGGATGTGTGTGTGTGTGTGTTTGTGTGTATAATTTCTGAGGCAGCTAGGTGACTCAGTAGATGGAGAGTTAGGACTGAAGACAGGAGGTCCTGAATTCAAATCTGGTCTCAAACACTTTCTAGCTATATGATCCTGGGCAAGTCACTTAACCCCAGTTGCCTATCTCTTACTGCTCTTCTGCCTTGGAACCAATTCTTGGTGTCTAAGATAGAAGATAAGGGTTTTGTTTTGTTTTTAAGAAAAAATGTAATTTCTTTAAAATGTATTTCTTTAAAAGCAAACTACATAGTTTATTTTTACAGCTTAAAGTTTCTTATGTAAGACTTTTTTATACAACAAAATCTGCTTATTGATAACCATTAAGTTCACATTTAAAAAATTACAGTTAAAAGACAAATGTAAAATGTTCTCTTGTCTCCATACCTTTTCACTGGCATTTCCCCATTCCTAAAATGCTTTCCTTTCTTCACCTCTACCTTTAAGAATCCTGATTTCCTTCCAAGCCCAGCTCAGTTGATGCTTTCTTCTCCCAGTCCCTCCAGCTTTTAGTACCTTTTCTACAAAAGGAATGCTTCATCGCCTCTGTATGTATCTTCGAGACAGTTCAAAGGCTACCTTCTAAAAGAGACCTTTCCTGACTTCCCCTTTTCCCCTCCAACCAGCCTTTCCTTCTAGAAAAGACAAGGGTTCTTAACTGAGGGTCTGTGAGGTCTTCAACTTGTTTTTGTTCTTGTAAATATATTTTATAACAATATTTAAATGAGTGGTTTCCTTTGTAATTTTATGTATTTTGTTTTGTATATTTAAAAACATTATTCTGGGAAGGGTCCATAAGCTTCATGAGGCACAAGAAACATTAAGAATCCTGGCTCTAAAAATACTTTCCTTCTACCCTTTGTGTCACTTGTGTTGTTATTTGGTTATTTTCGGTCATTTCTGACGCTTCATGACCCAATTTGAGAATTTCTTAGCAAAGATATTGGAATGGTCCACCATTTCCTTCTCCAGCTTATTTTACAGATGAGGAAACTGATTTGAGCACCGTTAAGTGATTTGCCCAGGGTCACCCAGCTGGTAAGTATCTGAAGCCAGATTTAAATTCAGGTCCTCCAAACTCCAGGCCCAGTGCTCCATCTTCTGTGCCCCCTAACTGCCCTGCTTGTCAATGGACTGAATGAGTGTATGCATTTATTTATATACAAATAAAGTCATTTTAGTTTTTGCCTTTCTTTGGAACTCTAGAACCTAACATTGGATATACAAAGCACTTAATTAATAAGCATTTAATAAATGTTTATTGACTGAGCCATTGATTTTCATGAGATAAAATTTCCTAGAGTTAAATAGGACTGAGGTCTTCCATACCTCTTATTACTTAGAGTGCTTTACAAACATAAAACCCCCTTTTCCCACATATATCAAAGAATTTTAAAGGAAGTGGTAGAAACTCAACAGAGGATCGCGTTTTACAAATAGGGAAATGGGGCAGGATTAGTGATTTGCTTCAGATTCAGAGCTAGAGGGGACCTTAGATGTCATGGAGTCCAATTTTGTATTTTTTATTGTTAAAGAAACAGAGAATTCAAAGGTTAAATGACTTATCCAAGGTCACAGAAAGAGCTGGAATTTGAACCTAGGTCCTCTGCCACTAAATTCAGTAATTCTGCTATACCATGAAATTACACAGCTATTTAGTGACAAAGCTAAACCAGTCTCCTGACTCTCAATCCAAATTCTCTCCACTGCATCAGGATGCTTCTTTATATTAAGTTGTTTTTAGGTAAAGGTTAACATTAAAAAATTAATAAAATGTTAAGATTCTGGACGTAATTTTGAAAATGCCAGTTAAACTTCTTTTGATTGCTGAACCAGTAATTAAGCTAATGCAGCTTAGCTTGCTCTCTCTCGTGTTACACGCCATATTTTTAGTATATCTCAAATGGCATCTTCCCTCAGAAAGACAGCTTCTGCCAGCAAAAGGTGCAGAAATGTCAAATTCTATTAAAAACTTGATTGCTAATTCAAACAGTATTGTACTTGATACACTCATTGTGGAAAAAAATGTACAACTTGGCTTAATAAAATCTGTGGAACTTTCTTCAAAGATATATTTGTCACAAATCTATTCAATAAAACATTTTCTATCAGGTTCTTAATGCCTCTTCAACTTTGTGTTAAGTAAAGATTTCTTGAAGTGTTCCAAGAGCTAGTTAGGCATGTTAAAAAAATGTTTGGAGGTAGTGGAGAAGAGGGAGATAAAATTTTCATAAGCATTCTTTCCTGCTCTCTCATTTTATAATCAAGAAGGTCCTAACAAGTGCCTAATGCTGAAGTTGGTGTGTGTCACTGGGTAACCCAATGTCTAAGCTGTCATGCATCAGTGCTATGTATGATTAAATAAATAATCCATAGAGGTTACTGCTACAGATTCAATAATGGCTCATTATAAATACAAAGTCCAGAGAAGAGAGAATTTCCCAGGAAAGGCCCTTCTTTTTGCCTGCATGGGTCCAACATTTATTTTCCATCTCTGCCTCCAAAGGTTCCTAGCTTGTAAGTCCTTTGATCAGATGCTACCCTGGACCATGGAGTGGCCCACAATGTGTGGCTCCTAAGCCCCTAAATACTTTCAACCCACAGAAGCCGTCTTCTATGTGTCTCAAGCATCTTAAGTGCTGACCACAAGGGAAAGCACTATAGCTTCTGTATTCTCCCTGTCCCTGTGCCCTGATTTTTTCATGAAGGGTTTTAAATAACCTATTTTTAGACTAGGATTAAAATGGACCAGATAGGAAATTGAAGAGAAGTAGAATAGAAAGAGGCAAAGACTGGGAATTCCATGTAGCCTGATTATATTTTTAAATTTGATTTGTTTTCAAAAAGAAAATTTAGAGGTACTCAGATTCTCTTTTTTAACATTTATATTTATTATTTATTTATTTATTTTTAGCACTTTTCAAATTTTGAATTCCAAATTCTCTCCTTCCTTCCTATTCCCTCTCCCATCCAATGAGAAAGCAAGCAAATGATATAAATTATATGTGTAAAATTAGGCAAAACATATTTCCATATTAGCCATATTGCAAAAAAAGGCAAGAAAAATAAAGAAAATAATACTTTCATTAGCACTCAGAATTTATCAGTTCTCTCTCTGAAAGTAAATAGCAATTTTTTATCATGAGTCTTTTGGAGTTGTCGTGGATCATTCTATTGATCACAGTAGCCAAGTCTTCACAGTTGATCATCTTCAAAACACTTCTATGACTGTGCACAAAGAGCTCCCAGTTCTTCTCACTTCACTTTGTCTAAGTTTATATAGGTTTTGGCATGGTTTTTTTTTCCCTGAAACTATCCCTTTTGTCATTTCTTATAGCATAATACTCCATCACAATCATATGCCACAACATGATTGGCCATTCCCCAATTGCTGGGTATCTGCTCAATTTGGACATACAAAAAGAGCTACTATAAATATGTTTGTACATACAGGTCCTTTTCCTTTTTCTTTGATCTCTTTGGAATACCTAGTAGTGGTATTGATGTACCATAGTTCCAAATTGTTCTCCAGAATGTTTCGACTACTTTACTACTCCACCAACAGTTCTACCTATTTTTCCACATACCTCCTAGCATTTATCATTTCTGATAGGCATGAGGTGGTATCTCAGAGTTGTTTTAATTTTAATTTCTCTAATCAATAGTGATTTAGAGCATCTTTTTTTAATATAACTATAGATAGTTTGGGTTTCTTCTTCACAAAACTGCCCATTTATATCCTTTGATGGACTGTCAATTGGGGAACAGCTATTATTTTTATAAATTTTACTAAGTTTTATACTTAGTATATATCTGAGGAATGAGGTCTTTATCAGAGAAACTTATAAAAATGTTTGATATTACTTCATTGTCTATGGTACCTTTTACCAAAATGTACTTTCCTGGACTATTTCTTATAATTAGGTCAATATTTTTTTTTGCTTTATCTGTGATCATGATTACTACTTTTTTACATCAACTAAAGTATATTAAATTCTGGTCCAGCCCTTTATTTTAACTCTGTGTGTGTCTTTCTGATTAAAGTGTAATTCTTATAAACAAAATATTGTTGGATTCTGGTTTCTGCGATCTGCTTCTGTTTTGGGGGCCAGCTCATCCCGTTCATTTACATTCACAGTTATGAATACTAGTTTCTGTCTCTCTGTCTCTCTCTCTCTCTCTGTGTCTCTCTCTGTCTCTCTCTCTCTCTCTCTTCCTCTCTCTCCTCCCCCCCCCTCTTTTTCCTTATATTTTCTCTCCCCTTATCCTATCCCTCCTCAAAAGTCTATTTTGTTTCTAGCCTCTACCTCTCCAAGTATACCAACTCTTTCAAATAATTTCCAGGCTAATCACAGACTTAGGCATTAGATTTAACAGCTTACTCTCTAACAATCCTAATATACAACTAGTAAACATAATAATTCTTACATTTTTATAGAACAGAGGTTCCTAAACTAATTTCACTATATAATACTTTGAAGGATTGAAATATTCTAATAGAACTCATTGATACTGATCTAAGGAAGAGAATTCAAATAATAAGGAATATTCCTTGGATAATGAAGGCTAGGGAAATCTAGAACGAAAAGGAAAAACTCATTGATTTAGAGCTAAAAGGTGCCTGGAGAGCTAGCAATCCAACTCCCCTCATTTTAAAGAAGAGAAAACTGAAACATAGATAAGTTAAGAGACTTGCCTAGGTCCACACAGCTAGTAAGTGACTAGGGCAAGATTTTAATCTAGGAATTTCTGATGTTAAGTGTTCTACTATACCCATGGCCCCATGCTACAAAAACCCCTATTTCCCAACCATCTGACTTGGCATATATAATAAGTATTTTTCACATGTATTTTCATATTTGGTATTTGAGTTAAAAAACAATCACTAGTCTCAACTTTTTCAATATAACTGATTGTCTTTGTAATTCTTTGCTTTATTTTATGCACCTAAAAACCTTATTCTGAGAAGAGATCTATAGGCTTCACCAGATTGTCAATGTCATCTATTACACACACAAAAATTTAAGAACCTCTGACTCAGATAAATAAGGATATCGTTCCCCCAAATTTCTCATTAAAGTTCTAGAAATGAAGCAGGAAAAAATGATTTTAAAAAAGAATCATAGAGGAAATTTTCTCCATCTAGTATTAGATCTACATAAAAAGCCTGCCAGAGTCCTTCAGAAAGATGAAGCAGAGATAAGTTAAAGTAGATAGAATGAAAAATACAAAGCGTCCCAGAACCACAACGGGACGCATGGCTAGCCCAGAGGCACCATTCCCCTACGCTGTGGGAGGTCAGAATCCAACAGACTAGACCCAGCAAATAAACAGCCCATGCCCATCACAGCAGACAGGCAGCTTCTGGACAGGAAGCAAGGCCAGTCAGTTATTACAGGGAATACCTAATCTTCACCATCAAATTCAGGATCAAACAATGCCTACTCACATTATTCCAAAGTTCTAGTCTAGAGTTTGACCCAAACACAAACTCTCAGTTCAGAAACAGGCTAGCGAAGAGAGCAAAAAGAAACAACCATTGACACGATTAAAGAAATACCTTGGACTTAGAGAAGGCTGAAGTGTAAACACAAAAGAGGGTAAGTAGACAAATTCAAGGAAGACAAGAATGTTCTGCCTCCAAGAACTAGAATAGAGGCTAGAAGAAATTAAATAATAGACACAAAATTAAATGTCTAGGATTATCTATGGAATGGAATGGAATATCTTGGATCAGATTGGGAAACCTTACCCAAGAATTGAACACCTTTAGAAAAAAGTATGGGTCAAACTTAAAAACAATGGCTACTTGAGATATCAAGAAATATGGGGTGAAAAAAGCTTTAGGTTGGTCCAGAAAAGTCAGAGGGGGCAAGAAACCTACTCACTCCTCTATGGCAACAGAATGCCTGAGGTAGCAAAGCAGCAGAATGGGGGACTAGCCCAACCCACAAAAAATTCAAATTCAGAAGAGAATAACATTGCCCAAAAGAAAACATGTGAAGCTTCAAAGGAAAGTTTAAAGGGGTGTTGGGTCCCAAAAGGACTCCTAGAATAACTTGAAATTTTTTTAAAAAGAGAACTAACAGAAAAACTCAGTAGCTGGGGGTGGGGGGAGGGTGGAGTCACTTAAAAAATCAACTCTCTTGGGGCAACTGGGTAGCTAAGTGGATTGAGAGCTAGGCCTAGAGATGGGAGGACCTAGGTTCAAATCTGGCCTCAGATACTTCCTAGCTGTGTGACCCTGGGCAAGTCACTTGACATCCATGGCCTACCCCTTACCACTCTTCTGTCTTAGAACCAATACATGGTATTGAAAGAGAGAGAGAGGGAGAGAGAGAGAGAGAGAGAGAGAGAAAGAGAGAAAGAGAGAGAGAGAGAGAGAGAGAGAGAGAGAGAGAGAGAGAGAGAGAGAGAGAGAGAGAGAGAGAGAAGACAAATCAACTATACTAGGTCAAATGGGAATGGAGGCCCCCCAAAAAATTTTTTTAAGAAAACAACTCTTAAAAAGAGTAGGATTAATCAAATGGAAAAGGAAATACAAAAACTAAAGGAAGAAAATAAGTCTTTAAAAATTAGAATTGGACAAATAGAAGTTAATGAAACCATAAGGCATCAGGAAAAGAGGCAAAACCAAAAGAATGAAAAAATAGAATAAAATCTGAAATACCTCAGTGGAAAAACAAAACCTTTAGTTGGATCTGGTTGAATCAGGAGAGGTGTCCTATCCCTTTGTCTACTACATTGTTCCTTAGAAAAGTAAATGACCAACAGGAAGAGGAGCCCAGCTCCTCCTGACATACCAGAAGACTTGGACTTTGAGGTGTGCAGTACAAAGGTGAAATGCGAATCCTGCTGTTTTGTGTTTTTAGTGTCAGTTGTCTGGAGAACATAATAGGAGAATATAGGATACTGGTTCATTTTTAAGTTGTTGTCAAACAAGGCATGAGTAACTAGTATTTTAAACATTTCTTTTCTAAGAAGGGAATGAAAAACTGTCCTATACCTAATTTACATTATATATTGAGTATTTTCTAGACTCTCTTGAGAAGACTCCAGACTTGAGTCAGAAGTAAGTTTTAATTGATTAGCCCCAGGCTCTGTAGCAAGGAGTGTAAAGGAACAAGGAAGGCAAGGAAAAGAGCCTAATCCCTCTCCTCAGATGCCAGATGTCTCTCTGGAATCTGAATTTTGTCTGTACATATGGGTCCAGAGGCAAGGGGTCTGTTAAAGAAATAGTATAAGCACCCCTATTCCCCTGGGCAAGTTGTTATAATAGTCAAAGGTTCTGAATGACAATAAATTCAAACATAAAGTACCTCTTAACAGTCTAGCCAATGTTTTTTATAAGGTCTTTAGATTATCAAATTTAAACATTTTTAATAATTTCCGTTTTTAAAATGTTTTAATTAATAATGATTTTAATAGCCCAGGGTATAATACATAAAACATAAAATGGAAAAACTGGAAAAGATCTTTGAATATAGAAATGTTAGATTGGGAGCAGCCTTAGAATATAGAAAGTGAGAATTGGAACATATCTTAAATCATCAACCACATAAATTGTCAAAGTTGAGAGAAAACTCAACAGAATATATATAATCTTATAGTTTCAAAGAATTTTAGAGTAAAAACTAGAGTAGAGAACTAGAAAGGATCATTAGTTTAATTGCAAGGGTTCTTAATCTAGGGGCTGCAATCTTTTTTTAAAAATATTTTGATAAATGTCATTTCAATATAATTGGCTTACTTTGTAATCCTATGTATTTTATTTTATGCATATAAAAATATCCTGAGAAGAACTCTTTAGGCTTTATCCCAACTGCCACAGGTCCATGATATAAGAAAGATTAAGAATCTCTATACTAATTTGCATTTTGCAGGTGAAAAAAACTAAGCCCCTGATTAGGGCATACAGACACAGTCAGCAGCAGGACTTTTCTATGAACCACTTGATAACTAGCAATAACCCTGGAAAACAGGAAGACAAAGGTTTTTTTTTTTTTACATCATTCAAAAATATAAGCTTTCAACACTTTAGGAACAGCCAGGGATGGAGGCATAACCAAATATGGTATGGTAACTAAATATGTAAAGATGAGAAATCCATTAGATTTTTCCCTAGTCAAAGTTAGGATCTTGCCCAGGACACTTTGATCCTACACTGTAAAGGTTCAAAAGCAGCCAGGTGGAATATAAAAAGCACTGGGCAGACAATCAGAAAACCTGGACTTCAGTCCCAAATCCTACCTATTATATATACGTCTGTCACCTCTGTGGGCATCCATTTCCTCATTTACAAAATGATAGAGAATTTTCCTGGATAGATGTAGGAGAGCCAGAAGGGGGCATGACTATCATCCTACCACACAAAAGAATTGTCTTCAGTGGGAAAATGATGTGAAACAAAGTGTCACCTTACAAGTGCCTACTAGTACTCCTTTTTTATAGCACATTCCCCTTTCCTGGGCTGATTTCCTTACCTTTAGAGCATTGCTAAGCATTCTTTTTTCAACCCTGTTTATTTAGCCTTTGGATTTGACCAGGTTATACTAGATCATGACTTGTAATTTGTACCCTTTTCCCAGGAGGTTTTCTTTCCCCAGGTCTTCTTAATTGGCTCCTGCAGTAGTAGCTGCCTCTCCTGGAGGAAGGAATGAGACAGGTTTGGACTGGATTTCTGTTTCCTTCCAGTTCTAACATTCTATGATCCTGTGAGTTAGGAATTTCACCCAAGCTCTACCATGAGGACAATGTATTTCTATATGAGTTCCAGATTTAGTGGGCAGAATTAGGGAGGAAAAGCCAGTTTAGGCTTGATGTCAGAGAAAACTTCCTGACATTTGGAATAGATTGACTTGGGAAGAGAGGAGATGATGGTTGGAGAGCCACAGTGCCTAGGCTTGTGCTGTGTAAATGTTTTACAACTAGCTATCTAAAAAGAAAAAACACACACACACACACACTTACAAATTTAATCACCATCGATGTTTTCCCAATCATTTTCTCAAGTCTAAACAACAAAAACAACAAAAAACAATAAAACAAGCCCTGATTTGTAGCATCTGCCAATTCCTGAGGTATAAATGCTCACACTGAAAATTTAACAATTGAGCTGGCTCCAGCATATCCCTCGCTCCCCTTCCTTAGAGCTTTTCAAAATATTTCGTGTCTGGGTTGGACTAGATGACTGCTGAGGTCCATTCCACCTCATAATGTATGATTCTAAGACTGTGAATGAGGACTAGGGACAGAGTCTATAATGAGAAAAGAGTAAAGCTACAAGTTCAATAGAAATGCTTTCCCCAGCCAAAAAAAAAAAAAAGGAAAAGAGGGAGGAATCCTGGTATATTTCAAAAGCAAACAAATACAAGCTGAGGAGAGCAGTGTTCTGGTCAACAAATTAAAGAGGACTTCATTAAATTATTTGAGATATCCTAAGTGAATCTTGGCAGAATGAAGGGAGCCATATACCTAGACCCCATTCATTGCTTTTCTTCACCTTTCATGACAGAAATAGGCAGACAGCAATAAATATTGCTAGGAAGTTGTTGGGGATTTTTTTATTATAACTTATAGATAGAAACTACAGTCAAAAGACACCAGGGGTTACAATAATTTAAACTCATGGCTCTTGCTTCTACCATCCTATAATGCAGTTGGGATTTTATTCATATTAAAATATTCAGGGTCATGTTATACTAGTTAAAGTGGAATTTCACACATATGAGTCTAAAATAAAACAATGTCTGGAAGGAAATTTCATAACATGCTCAACAGGAATTGTATCAAAATTCATAGCCCTATATTCATTTTTAATAAAAAGTTGCATATACAACCAGATACCACCCTCTAGTGGGCAAGAGTATTTATTAAAAATACTCTGAATTTGCTATAGTTCCAGAAATATCATCTGAAACTTGAAATGGATAGAATGGATAATGTTTTGGGGTGTGGCAGTAAAAAATTCATATTTCTGTTATTGCCTTGAATTTAGCTTTTATTCGCTTACATTTTAACTGTTAAATCTCAGAGAAAATATGAATTTAATTTACAAAAGTACTTCCACTAGTGCTATAAGCATGTATCCTAAAAAGCTGGACATCACTGTCACTTTTTCCTATAGCTACTTACAATATTAAAACATCATTTCTTTGTTTAGAAATAGAAAAGATGGCTCCAAAAGAAAACAAGGTATCACTGTTAGACATATTTATGATTATCTTTTTAGCAATGCTCCTCATTTAGCTTCACCATAAATCTGCTCATGGCTTCTTGTGACCTGATATAGACAACAATAATGACCAAATTTTTAAAATCCTTTGTTAGGCAGCATTGACAACACTCCACTGAATATAACTATATTACAGTTCAGAAAAACACACCAGCTTTTCATGATCTCCATGCCACCATTATAGAAGTTCGTTGCATTGGATCATGCTTATAAAATAAAATTACTAAAATAATGAAAACATAGGAAAAAAGAAGGGCTTTTCAAGAGGTTTGAAAATATAGTGGTAATAAACTGAAAGAAAGATTACTAGAAAATCTGAAGTTGAGATTCTCCCATTTTACAAAGTTGTCATAGAAACATAGAATCATACAAGTTTAGGTCAGCAAAGGACCTTAAAAGAACACATATTTCAGCCTTCTCTTCTTTATAGATGAGGAAGCAAGAAGCCAAAGGAGAAAAAGATACTTGCCAGTTATACAGTGAGTTAGTGACAGAGATTGAAAGATAGGATCAGAACAAGATTCTCAAGTCTCAGTCAAGGTCACTTTTTATTATACCATACCATAACATACCATACCATGCTCTCTCATTCTCTCTCTCTCTCTGTCTCTCTGTCTCTCTCTTTGTCTCTCTCTCTCTCTCTCTCTCTCTTTCTCTCTCTCTCTGTCTCTCTCTCCCTCTGTCTCTCTCTGTCTCTGTCTCTCTCTTTGTCTCTCTGTCTCTCTCTCTCTTTGTCTCTCTCTCTCTCTCTCTCTGTCTCTCTCGGTCTCTCTGTCTCTCTCTTTGTCTCTGTCTCTCTCTCCCTCTCTTTCTGTCTCTCTTTGTCTCTCTGTCTCTCTGTCTCTCTCTCCCTCTCTCTCTGTCTCTCTGTCTCTCTCTCTTTGTCTCTCTGTCTCTCTCTTCTCTCTTTATCTGTTTCTCTCTCACACACAAACACACACATACATACACACACACTTCATTATATGGGATCGGAATACTACACTACATCAAAAAATAATTGGAATAACAGGCAAGTTGGGCCTTGGAGTACAAAATGAAACATGTCAGAGACTAATAAAGTTTTGTCAAGATAACTCACTGGTCATAGCAAATATTATTTTTCAATAGCATCACCAGATGTTCAATATAGAAATCAGACTGAATCTATACTTTGCAGTCAAAGTTTGAGAAACTCTATACATTTAGTTAAAGCAAGATCTGGAGCTGACTATGGCTCAGATCATGAACTTCTTATTAAAAAATTCAGACTTAAATTGATGAAAGTAGGGGAAACCATCAGACCATATAGGCATAACCAAAATAGCATCACTTATGAATATGAAGTAGTAGAAGCTATGAATACATTTAAGGGATTGGATCTGGCTGATAGAGTGAATGAAGACCTATGGACAGAGGCTCACAATATCATACAGGAAGCAGCAAAGTAAAAGAACAAGAAAGCAAAATGGCTGTCCGGTTAGGCTTTACAAATAGCTAAGGAAAGAAGGACAGGGAAAGGAAAGGAGAAAAAGATATACCCAGCTAAAAGCAGAATTCCAGAGATTAGCAAGGAGATATAAGAAGGTTTTCTTAAATGAGCAATGTAAAAAAATAGAAGAAAACAACAGAATGGGAAAGATGAGATCTCTTTTAAAAAATAGAGATATTTCTCTCTATTCCATGCAAAAATGGGCATAAGAAAAGACAAAAATGGTAAGGACTTAACAGAGGTAAAAGAAATTAAGAAAAGGTGGCAAGAACACATAGAACAACTCTACAAGAAAGAGTTTAACATCACTGGTAACCATGATGGTGTGATTACTGATCTAGAGTCAGATAGCCTAGAAAATGAAGTCAAGTGGGCTTTAGGAAGCATGACTAACAATAAGGCTAGTGGAGGTGATGGAATTCTAGCTGAGCTATTTAAAATCATAAAAGATGATACTATTGGAATGCTATACTCCATATGCCAGAAAATTTAGAAAATTTGACAATGGCCACTGGATTGGAGAAGATTGATTTAGATCCCAATCCTAAAGAAAAACTCTGTCAAAAAAATGTTCAAATAACTGAACAATTTCTTTCATTTTATATACCAGCAAGGTTATCCTTAAAATTGTGCAAAGTAGGCTTCAGCAATATATAAACTGAGAATTACCAGACTAGCAGACTGGTTTTCAAAGAGGCAGAGGAATTAAGAGACCAAATTGTCAACATTCACTGGATTATGGAGAGAGCAAGAGAGTTTCAGAAAAACATCTATTTCTGCTTCATTGACTATACTAAAGCCCTTAACTGTGGGTAACAACAAAATATGGCAAATTCTTAGACATGAGGATAGCGGTCATCTGAGTTGTCTCCTGAGAAACTTGTATGTGGCCAAGAAGCATACATAGTTGTTGTACATAGAACAACTGACTAGTTTAAGATTGGAAAAAGAATATAAGGCTACATATTATCACCATATTTATTTAACTTATATGCAGTTTATCATGAGAAATGCCAAGCTGCACAAATCAAAAGACAAAATTAAAGTTGCCAGAAGAAATATTAACAATATCAGATATGTAGACAATGCCATTTTGATAGCAAAAAGTGAGGAATTAAGAAGCCTCTTGAGGGTAAAAGAGAATACTGTAAAAGCTGGCTTGAAGCTTAATATCAAGAAAACCAAGACCTTGGTAGCTGGTCCTATTACTTCCTGGCAAATAGAGAGGAAAGAAATGAAAGCAGTATCTGATTTTATATTCCTGGACTCAAAAATCATTGCAGATGGTAAGTATAGCCATGAAGCTAAAAGGTGTTTTGCTCCTTGGAAGGAAAGCTATGGCAAATCTGGACAGTATACTAAAAAGCAGAGATATCATCATGTCAATAAAAGTCCACATAGTCTAAGATAAGGTTTTTCCAGTAGTAATATATGGCTGTGAGAATTGGACTATCAAGAAAGCTGAGCACTAGAGAATTAGTGCTTTCAAATTAAATATATATAGCACTGGAGAAAACTTCTAAGAGTTCCTTGGATGGCAAGGAGATCAAATCAATCAATCAATACTTAAATTAATTAAGATTGTTCACTGGAAGGTTAAATTCTGAAGCCAAAGCTTAAATACTTTGGCCATATAATAAGACAGTATTCATTAGAAAAGACTCTGGTACTGGAAAAAATGAAAGGCAAAAGGAGAAGGGAACAGCACAAGCTGAGATAGATAGTGACATGAAAACAACAAACATGAGCTTGGACAATCTGTGAGAGATAGTGGAGGATAGAAGGATCTGGCATGCTATATAGTCTGTGGGGTCATAAAGAGTCAGACACAACTGAATGGCCCAACAACAACAGCATGTTAAAAGAAAAATGAGAAAATGAGAAAACATACATGAAAGAACTCTTAGCATATTGTAAAGCTTGAATATTCAACTAGAACTGTGAGCCCAACCATATAGAAAATAAATCATCCGTGCCTGCTCACCTCTTCCCATAAATTCATGTCTGGAGTCCACCCATCTTGTTTTCTACTGATATCAAGGTGAGCAAAATAGATCAATGAGACCGTCAATAAATGACACTCACAAGCCTCCCCGATTGGCTGCCCCATATCCTCTTCCTATCATACATCAATATACTTGATATATTTTATTCCTGTTCTTTGAAGTTCTTCATTGGTTGTAAGTTTCAGCCTTACTTACCCATGGAATGCTCTCCAATACCTTCTGTGATATTCATTTTTCAATTCTTTGAAGGCCATTATACTACATATCTCATAGATATAGAATACAAAACCAGTAGAATGATAGCATTAAAAAGATGAACCTTTGTTTCCAGGAGAAGTTTAGGGTCATCCTTTACATTTTCCTGAAGGCAATCTAACCCATTCTCCTCTCCCTATTAAGCACTATGAAACCATATTACACACACAAAAAAGTGCCATTTTCAAGTTTAAAAGTCTTTATTGTTACACTAATGGTGTTTTTTCCCCTTATAACCAAGACCCTAATCCCAGTCAGGAAAATATCCATATTACTAAAGGAAGATCTGGAAAGAGATGAGTAATTATGAGAATATTTTACTGGAGTATTTCCAGCACACATTGCTTTAATGCATTATAATCACCATGTTTGAATTTTCTACATTTCAGAGCAAATGCCTGGACCTGAAACTGTTGATGAAGATATGAATAGGTCCAACCATTCTAGAAAACAATTTGGAATTGTGTAAGGGGAAAAGTCATTAGTTTGTTCAACAATCAATCAAGAATTTATTGAGAGTGCCTACTATGTTCCAGGCATTGGAGTTAAAGATATAAAGAATGAAGTAATTTAGTGATATCATTATGAGAATACCCTAAGGAGAACAAAGGCATATAACATCAAAACATTCATAGTAACATATTTTTCACTCCTTCCCTCAATAATAAACTAGAAGCAATAGGTGTCTATAATTGATGAATAGTGGAACCCATTATGGTATATGAATTTTAAAAGTATACTTCTTGTTCACTGGAATAAAATATGAATATGAAGAATTCAGTGAAACACTAGAAGACTTATATGCATTGGAAAGACTTAAAAGAACAATATACATATTTAGAATAACATAAACAAAAACAATACTAAAAGGCAACCAAACTTCAATGGATTATAAAAACCAATTATAAGTACAGATATCAATTTAAGAAGATATTTAGTTTATTCTCATATATGATACATTCATGATCAAAATAATTAGTTAATTATGGCCTATCCTACCTAGATAATAGATAATGAAATACATCTTGCTCCTTTGAAGGCAAGGACAATAGATGTGGAATTTGTTCATATATATATACACTCCCAGTGTATACATTGATCAATATTAGCTGGTTTTGATTAACATTCTTTGTTATAAAATAGAGTTCAATGAGAGGACAAGAGATGGTACATTGGGGAATGAGTGTAATATAAAAATAAAAGACATTACTAAAACTTTTAAAAAATGTTTTTAAATGGGACCATAGTCAGGGAAAGGCAAGGCAGGGAACCTATGAATGCCTTAGGAAAAGATAATATTAACTTGACTTCTAAATTGTTAAATCTTATCAAATGTCATTAAATCTTTCTATTTTTCTTACCACTATGTTAATCTAAGACTTCTCATATGAAGTCACATTGGTCTTTTTTGGATAGGATAAGCTATTTAAAAGAATTTCATAGTTTCTAAACAAACCAGCCATACTCTGCAGAGTAATATCAATAATTTGCTCACTGAATGTTTTACATCAAGAACAAACAATTATAATGGTGGTCAGTATTAAAAAGGAAGAGATTTTTTAAATGGCTAACATTCATCTGCTGACTTCTTGTTTTTATCCTTCCATAAGCAGTATCGTGCATATTTCATTGGGAGAGCAATATTATTTCCCAAAAGAGCTTTTCCACCCTCTCAGCTTCCAGTACTGAAAAAAAACAATGTGACTAATTTCAAACTGAGACTTTAGAATTCATATTTCTACTAGATCTAAAAACCATTCCTCCCCCAAAAGGATCCAGTCTGCCTAAGAACAGGAAGAAAATGCATTGGTATTCTGCTTTAAGTGGAGATTACTTCTAGCATAAAACTATTCTTAGAATATTAGGTAGCAAAAAAAGGTGAAAAGCCAGGTGATTGAGCCAAAATAAATAGGAGGTATGGCTACTAAGTTATATAAAGCAATGTTCTTGTTTACACTGAAAAGAGAATTAATAGCAGCCTTAAGGGTCAAGACCATAAATTTATTTCATTGTTGTAACTTACAAAAAATTCCTATTGATACATAGACCATTCTATAGTATAGTCCAGTTAGTATACAATATAGAGTACATTAGAGCATGTGGGATTACAAGTCATCCATGAACACATTTCATACAACCTTGTTTTCCTTAAAAGAAATATAAGGGGGAAAGACTCTTAAATGCAATGTTAAAAAAGCAAGAAACTTACACAAATTAAGTCATATGATAATGTGAGACAATTCTTTTAGAAAGAAATTTCTTTAATCATTTTAATAGCAGTTTTTTAAAACTTCCAGAGCTAATAATATATTTAAAGGCTAATGCTTTTAAAGAAAAAAAAAGGATCATCAAAATCCCATGAAGATCCTCTTTCTCATGAGGATTCAAATTGCTAATTATGTATATCATAAAAGTCAAATAAAATCATTGTGATGTTAAATCACAGGATTTTAGAGCTGGAGGGACTTAAAAGGAAAATGAGGCCAAAATGGAGAAGGGACTTGCTCAAAGTGAAAGAGGGCAAATGTTGTCAGGCCAGGATTTAAACCAGGGACTTCTAACTCAGATGCCAAAGTTCTTTCCACTACATCCTATTACCCTTTAAAAAACACCTTAAAGCCAAAATTTCAACAGCATTCCAATTAAAAATCAATATGTTTTATTAAAGCTCAATTAATTAATTTTGTTAATTCTATAAATTTCCTTTAGAGGGATTTATACTCAACCAAAAGGAAAACAAAACAAAAACATCTCAAAACACTGGTAAAATTTTGACCAGCACAGAGCAAACATAAGCTAACACTTTCATTTGCTCTATGTGATTAGGTAGTTAATACAATTTAGCCTGCTTTGCTCTGATGCCACATTACTAAATTCTATACAATTTGTATGGCAAATCAAATAAAATATAACATGAATCTTTAAGCAATATGTTTCCAATCTGGCCTCAGACACTAGTTGTGTGACCCTAGGCAAGTGATTTAACTCTGTTTGCTTTAGTTCCTCATCTACACAATGAGTTTGACAAGGAAATGGTAAAACAATCCAGTATCTTTGCCAAGAAAACTCCAAATTGGAGTTTGGACTTTAAAGATTGCACTATTGCAAAAATGAATAATATAGAAATAGGTATAAAGTGACAACATTTGTACAATCCAGTGGAATTGATTGTTGGCTCTGGGAGGAGGGAGGGAAGAGAGGAGGGAAAGAAAATGAATCATGTAAACATGGAAAAATATTTTTTAAATAAATACATTTAAATTTTTTTAAAAAAAAAGAAAACTCCAAATGGGGTTGGGTTGAATTGGCCACACATGAAAAACAATGAATAACATATTGTAAAAATAGACTCGGATCCAGGACTTGAATCCCCAGAAATCCTTGCTCCACTTCCCCAGAATGCCCTCTAATCTCACTGAATTCTCACCTGGGCCGAGAGCGAGACGGGGTATTTAAACCTGGTTGTGAATAGGCTCGGCCTCTTTTGGACTTCCGATTTGGAGCAGATGCATCTCTTTCATGATATGAGGTTATCTTGTCTAGGCCTCTCTGGCCTAGACATGTGCTTTCTTATTCTGTATTTTCTTTAATCCTTAACCTTTAATAAACCTCATAAAAATATAATACTCCTTGCAGAGAGAAACTAATTTCTACCTGCCTCAGTTTCCCTAAATTTTAATCTTTACAATATACATATACTTGCATACAACAAACATGAGCTTGGATAGACTCTGGAAGATATAGTGAAGTATAGAAGGACCTTGCATGTTATAATCCATGGGATAATAAAGAGTTGGATATGCCTGAAACAACTGAATAACAACAACATCCAGGCTCCATTTTTTCCCTCATTTCTTTACTGGTGTAGGTTCTTGCCCATTAATAAAGCAATGACATTAATACTACAAATTACATACAGAACTAAAGATCTCCATTTTTCATCTCTCCCAATCTTGGCCATCATTGACATTTTTCAATTTAAAAAAAAATTCATCTATTGAATAGATTTTAAAATCTTGATCTTAATAAATACAAACAGATGAACATAAGACCCTAACACAGAAGAGCACTTGTCATTCATTCTGCAGACATACTGCATATGTTTTAATAATGAAAGGGGCCAGCACTGCTGTTTTTCAAGTCTAGATCAATAGGTATCACCTAGTACTAAAACCATGTGGCATTATCTATATGTTTAGACTTCATGAAATATCCTAAGATTTGTAGGAAAAAACCTCAAAGAAGAATATTATTCTTGGTAAGCTTTGGTGTGTATGAGTTAATAAATTGTAGTTGTCCCAGCCCTTAGGAATACTATTCTGTCTAAATTTCAGTTTTGTTTTCCACTTTCCCTCCCTCATGGAGTTGAACCTGGGAATAGCGTCACTCAGTGGCTCGTTAGTTTGATAAACTGGCATAAGTGACTGGCTACAATGGGCACCTCTAGCACATAAGCATTTATGAGGCTCCAGGGAATTCTGAAAAACACCAGGAAGTCTTTAGGTACTGAATCACAGCCAAGTATTCTGAATCTTTAATTTTTTTTCTATGAGAATGTCAACATTAAAATATGGAACATGCTTTTCCCACTTGGTTTCTATTACTTGTAAAGCATTCAAGAGCTTCTAGACTAGAATTACTTCTACCCCCAATCAGAAAACAGGCAAAACCCCATGGAGTATTAACAGTCCCTCTGCTCATCTTGTTTTACATTTTCGACCCAACAATATAATAAAAATGACTAAATATTAGACCTGAGCCCTGCGATTCGGAATTCATCATATATTTTTTTTATCACGTTTATCCATGCAGTGCTTCACCTTTGCTGGTTTATTTATATAATGTGTGTGGAAATAAATCTCAGAAGATAACTAGTTTATTTTCAGATATGACATATTCATCATCAAAATAACCAGTTAATTATGACATATCCAACCTTTAGAATCAGTGATTTGTTTTAAAGGTTGTTCAGGTTATGGTGGAATAACTGAGGAAGAAATTAACATGCACATACAAGGTGAGAAAAACCAAGTAGTGAGGAGCAGCAAGGCAAGAGTTTGTAACAGATTTTTATGGAAATAGCTGGTATTTTTAATTTAGCAACTTCACAAAAATAAATTTACATTAATCACTGACGACATACAGAGCACCGCACCTACACAGGGGAAGATTAAGTTTAGGTAAGACAAAGTACATGCCTCACTGAGTGGATAGTCTAGTGGGAATAAGGCATAAAAACAAATATCTCTATAGCTATAGTATGCACCACTTCTGACACAGATGTGTGACCTCGAAAAAAATCACTTAACCTTTCTGGCTCTTATTTTCCTTCCTTAAAATGTTAGTATTAGATTATAAGGCCTCTTAAGCCTAGCACACATAGTACCTAACATGCAGTAAGTATTTAATAAATGTTATTTGCCTGATTGACTAACTACTTCTTAGTTCCTTTCTACCTTTCGAGCTATGAATGAATGATAGCAATAAGGAACAAAGGGTGAAGACCTTTAGAATTATCTGTATTATACCCCAAGCATTCAAAAAGAAATATTTACATCCTCCCATTTTCACAGAATTTTTCACACAAAGTTTAATTTTGTCTCAAGCTGAAAATTTATATTCGTATTAATACAATATAATACAATACCCACCTCACTCCTGAGCAATGGGGTAGCAGCAAATGGTTAAAAGAGAAATAAACCTGCATGAAAAGAGAGAATAATTTAGACCTGAAGAATAGTCAGGGAACAGACATAGGAGATAGAAAATGAAGGTTATGGGAAGGGAACAGCAAATAAGCAAATATAGCTGGACCACAGAGCTCATGGAGGTAAGTAATATGTAAGAAAACCAGAAAGTTCAGATGGGATCAGTTGTAAAGCTCTTTGGATTTCAAACAAAGAATTTTACATTTAATCCAAAGTACTACAAGAGTCTATGTAAGAAATGATAAGAGCCTGAAATAGCTTGGTGGCTGTGAGAGTGGAGTGGAAACACATCTAAGAGATTTTATAGAGAAAGAAATAACAAGATTTGGCTACTGGACATGGGAGGTGTGTAAGGGTGAGATACCCAATAGGACACCAAGATTGCAAACTTGGATGACTTGGAAGGATGATAGGACTTTAGTAGTAAAGAATAAGGGAGAGTTTGGAGAAAATAAAATGAGAAGCGCATTGGGTAAGTTAATTTTCTTTGAGACACCTAGTCCAAAATATTCAATGTATACAGGTTTAAAAGGAAGAAACTTAAGTTATGAAAAACATGAGAGGGTTGGATTCTCCAAACCTGTTAAAATTAGAAAATGCACATGAAAAAAACTCTGGTCTTCTACCTCATACCCACCAGGCTGGCAAAGATGACAAAAGAGAAAAATAACAAAAGTTAGAAGGGCCAAGGGAAAATAGAAACATTAATGTACTATGAGTGTAGATGTGAACTGGTACAACCATTCTGGAAAACAATTTGGAACTATTCCCTAAAAGTCACTTAACTCTGCCTTGGACCAGGGATAGCCACTACTAGTAAGCCTCTACTCCAAAGACATGAAAAAGGGAAAAGGCCCATGTGCATAAAAATATTTATAATAACTCTTTTGGTAATAGCAAAGTACTAGAAACAAAGGGGTATCCATCAATTGAGGAATGACTGAATAAATTATGGTATATTAACATAATGGAATACTATTGTGCTATTAAAAATGGCAAAAGGGATGATTTTAGAGAAACCTGGGAAATCTTACATGAACTGATGCCATAAAATATGCAGATCAAGGAGAATAATTTATAAAATAACAACAATATTTCAAAGACAAACAATTTTAATAGACTTAAGAACTATGGCAAATGCAAAGACCAACAATAATTCCAAAGTACAGATGATGAAATATGCTAGCCACACCCTGTCAGAGAAGTGATATATTGTATACTTCTTGGAATGTATAGTTTTTGGACATGGAAAATGTGGAAATTTGGAGAGTTTCTCATGCATACTTGTTACAAAGAGTTTTTTTTTTCCTTTTTAGTTGACACTAAAGAGAAGGAATATTTAAAAATGCACATAATTAAAAATAAAGTGAAAGATAAAAATTATAGTTAAATACCTCTACAACTTTTTTTACAGAAATAGGGAACTATTGGTATGAGACATTGCATATGTCAGACTTTTTTTGATACAATGAATATTTTTTCTCAACTTATTTTTTTCTCTTTTTTAATTCTTAAATTCAAAGTGAAGCTCTGACAGTAAAAGATGGAGATGAACATTGGGAAATGCAGATGATGGAAAAAAATTAAAATTACTTTAAATTAAACAAAAATCTAGGTAAGATATTTCCATCATTCCCTATTAATTGTTACTTTTCCTGATGTTTTCAAAGATGCTGAAATATCCCCAATCCTTAAAAAACAAAACAAAAAAAAACCTTAACTAGGTCCTACCATCCCCTCAAGTTATCATCCTATTTCTCTTCCTTTTTCAGTCAAACTCCTTGAAAAAGTTGTCTACGTGCACTGCCTCTATTTCTTATCCTCACTTGCTCCTCAATCCTTTGCAGTCTAGTTTTAACACAATTAAAAGTGAAAGATCCTGGGCCTTCTTGATCTATCTGTTGCATTTGACACTTCTGACCACTCCAGGTTTTCATGACACTACCCTCTCCTGATTCACCTCCTATCTGTCTAATGCCTCCACCTCAGTCTCCTTTGTTGGCTTATCATCCATATTATATTATTTAACTATAGGCATTCCCTAAAGGTTTTTTCCTAGGCCTTCTTCTCTTCTTCCTTTCTACTCTGTTTCTTGGTAACCTCGTTAGATCTCATTGGGTTAATTAATATTTCTATACAGATGATTCCCATCTCTATACACTCAGTCCCAGTATCTCCTCTGAACTTTCAGTTCCATATTATCATTGGCCTAGTAGATATTTCACATTAAATGCTCTGGAGACATCTTAAACTCGTCACATCAAAAATTAAACCATTATCTTTCCCCCTAAACCTTTCTCTTTTGTTTTTAAAGGTAGCATCATTCTCTTAGTTTCCCAATTTCATTTTTTTTATCATTTTCCAAATTCCCGCTCTTCCAATGCCCTCCCTCTCAAATTACCTTTTATTTTACCATTTGGTATATATTTGTATTTACTAAAATTAGGCCTATGTTGGATGTATTTTTTAGATGGTCTTGTCTCCGTAATTAGAAAGTAAGTTCATGGTGAGTAGGAATTATTTCATTTTTTTTTGTACTTCTATCCTCAGCACCTTAGATAGTGCCTGGCACAAAACAGGAATTTAAATTCTTTTAAAAATCCACTTAGAATATTTTTCCATGGTTACATGATTCATGATCCCCTCCCCTCCTCCTTCCCTCCCCTTCTCCCAGAGCTGACAAGCAATTGGACTGAGTTATATGTGTATCATTGCTCAAAACCTATTTCCATGTTATTCATATTTGCAGTAAAGTAATCTTTTAACATCAAAACCCTAATCATATCCCTATCAAACTACGTGATACATGTTTTTCTTCTGCATTTCTGCTCCCACATTTCTTTCTCTGGATGTGGATAGTGTTCTTTCTCCTAAGTTCCTCTGGATTGTCCTGGGTCATTGCATTATTGTTAGTAAAAAAGTCTATTACATTCGATTGTGCCACAGTGTATTCGTCTCTGTATATCATTTTCTCCTGGTTCTGCTCCTTTCACTCTGCATCAATTCCTGGAGGTCTTTCCACTTCACATGGAATTCCTCCAGTTCATCATTCCTTTTAGCACAATAGTATTCCATCACCAATTGATTATCACAATGTGTTCAGCCATTCCCCAATCGAGGAATACCTCTTCATTTTCCAGTTTTTTGCTATCACAAAGAGTGTGGCTATAAATATTTTTGTACAAGTATTTTTCCCTATGATCTCTTTGGGGTACAAACCCAGCAGTGGTGTGGCTGGATCAAAGGGCAGGCAGTCTTTTAAAGCCCTTTGAACATAGCTCCAAATTGCCTGCCAGAATGTTAGGACCAATTCACAACTCCACCAGCAATGTATTAGTGTCCCAATTTTGCCACATCCCCTCCAACATTTATTATTTTCCTTTACTGTCATATTGGCCAATCTGCTAAGTGTAAGGTGGTACCTTAGAGTTGTTTCGACTTATATTTCTTTAATTATGAGAGTCTGAGAACACTTTTTCATGTGCTTATTGGTAGTTTTGATTTCTTTATTTGAAAACTGCTTAGTCATGTACCTTTCCGATTTATCAGTTGGGGAATGGCTTGATTTTTTGTGCAATTGACTTAGTTCCTTAAATATTTGGGAGATTAAACCTTTGTCAGAGAGTTTCATTATGAAAATGTTTTCCCAGTTTGTTGCTTTCCTTTTAATCTTGGTTGCATTGGTTTTCTTTGTATGAAAACTTTTTAATTTGATATAATCAAAGTCATTCATTTTACATTTTGTACATTTCTTGATCTTAAAAGGAATTTAAATTATTGTAGACTGATTGATTCCTAAATACCAGGCTAGTAGTAACTTTGTTTTAAAAGAAGGAAAACAGAGCACTCTTGTATTATTTATTGTTTTTGAAGCCATTACCAATCTTTTCCAAATATTTATTAATCACCCCATTGCTAATCTTCTAGAATTTTGCCAAGAATAATGGTCAAGCCCAGTTATCCTCTGAAAGCTCCATTGTCTTCCCTTTTCTAAAAAAATGGGGAGAAAATTTGCCCTTCTCTAGTCTTTTGACAATTCTGCTCTTCTTGAACTTTTAAAAATCACTTACATTTCTTCACCTTTAGAATGGGCATAAAACATTTGTACTGTATTACATTTGCTTGTTTAATTGTATAACATGCAAAATATATAAATGACAAATAGTGGCTCAGCAGATATGACTGCCAGTTTTTTTTTCATTATCTAGAACTGACATAAATTAATTAACAACAGATAGATGGTCTTTTATTATCCTCCTTATATAACAACTCCCTACCATTTCCTAGTGATCTTCATTCTGTCCTTTCCAGTCCTAAGATCTGTCTCCCTGGCAGAGAAAACAGAAGCAAAATTAATATTGAATAGCTCTGTGTTTTCTTTATTATTGGTTATCATTATCCCATCCACCCCAAGCTATCATACTCTCCTTTCATTTATTTCATTCTTCTTTTCCCCCCAAAAAGCTCTAAAAATCCTTTTTGTAATCAAAAAAATCCCTTCTTCATTTCATAGTTAGGAGACTGGAAACAATTTCAAGATACCTATGCATGCTCCAAAGTCTGCTTTGGGATTTCATTAGGCAAATATTCTGTGTGGTCTCATAAGGATCATGTTTCTCTTTGTCAAGGAGATCAAATTTTTGTTGACTTAAGGCAGTATCTGAGCTTTAGACCTTCTTATTGTTGTAACTATTTTATACCAGTTAAATTTCTCTTAGAAATAGAAATTACCAATCTATGTCTTTATTTTTATCTATTTTTCATTATCAATAGCTCATTTAAATCAGCGAGGTAATGAGTTGTAACTATACACAGTGTCCTCTCATCTTTATTCTGTCTTCTAGTTCCATATGATCTTTAGTCTTTCCTCTGATCAGTCAACAATATGGCCACACAGATAGTTAATTCTGAAATAATTCCCACGAGATACATCTTTTCTTTTCTATTAAGAAATAACATTTATTTTGTGACACTTGCTTAATATTCATATCCTGGATATTCTATTTCACTTTATGGGGGGAAAAAAGTATTTTCACAACATACAGGTCTGAAGCGTCTAAATAATATACAAGCCTTTGTCCTATTTCATTTCTTACTCTTAAACCATATTTTCCAACCCATATTTTGCTGGTCTACCCTGTACCCACCTTCATTTTGAATTCCTTGAGTATTACCGTGTATTTTGGCTCATTTTCAAGGTTTCTACATCCTTGGAAACCAACTCCTTTGCCTCCTGAAGAAAAAACTGCAAGCCATTTCTCCCTTACACTCCAACTTCTGTTGGATCCACTTAAGTGAGAACATCAGTGTGAATGTGGTCCAAATCCTCTAATAGTATGTCAATTTTCTGATTGTCAGGCAAAGATTTATATTTAAAATACCAACAATTAATGTTTGCAAAAGGTCTAAAGTAGTGTCACTCTTATCACCTTTTCTTCCCTTTTTTGAAAAAGAAATGGAAAAGAAATGTTGTCCATTACATATTTCATTTTCATCTGTTTCCTAGATCAATATGAAATTGTCTGTGGTTAAAAAAAAAAACACTCCCTGATATAGAGATGTGGACTAAATATGCAGAGTGAGACTCATATTTTTGGACAAAGACATTAAAAGAATTCATTTTGCTTTAAATCATTATGCTATTTGTTACCAGGGATTTTATCCCTCCCCCACCCCCACCAGTGGTTGGGGGGTGGTTGAGTGGGAAAGAAAGAAAATGAAGCATTGTTAACTAACAAAAATTAAAATAAAATAGGGTTTTTTAATCATATTTATTGATCAATCTGAATTATTAAGATAACTACTAGAAAAATCTCTAGGATTAGGTAAAATTCAATTGTGCCACTAGGTAGAATTTTACATTGAATTAAATTTGGACTATGATCACAATTGACCAGAAACTAAGGAATATATATTGAAAAAAAGTAGGGGAAGGGTAATCTAGGTAGCTCAGTGGATTGAGAAACGGGCTGAGGGATGGGAGATCCCAGGTTCAAACTTGGTCTCTCAGATACTTCCTAGCTATGTAACCCTATTGCCTAGCCCCTATCATCCTTTTGCCTTGGAACCAATACACAGTATTGATTCTAAGATGAAGAGTAAGAGTTGTTTTGTTTTGTTTTAAGTAGGGGAAAGGTCCCCCCAAAACACCTCAGAAAGGAGAGGCTTATCACCCCTGAAAAGGAGGGAGTTTACTTAAGTTAATAGAGTAGAGAGTTTTGGCTCCCTGCTTGGAGAGGGAATCAATGTCTAGCCAAAGAAGAAAGTAATCGCAGGAAGGTTAGGAGAGAAGTTTCCCTTTGCATCTGCCCTCCCGACAGCATCTGAGCTCATGAGCAGGAAGTCTGGCAGAGTAGCAGAGGGCGTTGCATTGTACCTGCTTCTTCTGGGCTCCTGGTGTGATGATTTAAAAGAACCGAGACGTAGCCTCCTATTCTGAAAAGACTTCATGGACGCTGCAGTTCAGCAGAGTACCAAAAGTTAACAGGAAGGAGCAGAGAGCCATTTAGCAGAGATGACAGCAGATGATCCCTGTTGAGAAAGCAAGCCTCAATTCAATGACATCACCCAACAGCAGATGACCTCAGCAGCTCTTTGAGGAACTCAATAGTGAAAATAGAGAGGAATTCCAGCAAGGACTCTCTAAGAGTATGTTGTCCTAAAAGTCCACATTTTCCACATGGCCATCTGTGTTCAGTATATGTTTTAGTTGGACTTTCCTAAGTTTTTTCAACTTGTCTGTCTGTTCATCTCATAGATACCAGGAAATAAATGAATAATATAATATAATAACAAATAAAATATAATAAATAAATATATTATTATATCAAACTTATAAATAAAATATATTATATTCAAATGATAAATAAAATCAATAAATAAAATCTTAAAATAAACTGTATGTGATGACTTGTTCTACGAGATTCTAAATTCTTATCCCTAGAAAAAGGTTGAGATGTGAATGGAAGGGCATAAAAATAAATCCTAAGACAATAACCTCCCCCTCAAAAAAAACACTTCCCCAGTTAAACCATTTGTCTTCTAGTTCTAGGCTATATATCTGTTCTTAAAATGGCCCCATCATGGCACAATGAAAAAAGTGCTTTAGTAGTACCAAGATTCAAAGCTCAACTCTGCTACTTCATACTTGTGTGACCTTTCCATCTGCAGCTCTACTTGGTCTGAACTCCACGAAATAAGAGTCATATCCCTCCAATGTGGGATCCCCTGGTGCACACCTTGCCTCCCTTTTCCAGCTTCTTTATTATTATTAATAATAATTATTATTATATTATATTAATATTCTTTCGATTGTAAGCTCCTTTGATGGCAAGGACTTTCTTTTTCTTATTTAAATCCCCAACCTTAGCACAGTGCCTGGAACATAGTAGGTATTTTTAGAACGTTTATTAAGTTGAATTGAAATGACCTTGAATACACTACTTAGCTTATCTAATTTTGTTTCCTCAAATGTAAAAAATAACAACAAAAAACAAAACAAAACAAAAGAGGCTCTAGACAAGGTTTCCTTCAGTTCTAAAACTGTAAGTCGAGCCTCTCACTTTCCAGATTCACCCAGTCCTTCTTAAAAGCAGCAATAAATGGTAAATATTGTCACTTACTTGCTTTTTTCTTTTTTATAACATTTTCATCTGCTTAAATAATCACCTAATGGAATGATTGACAATAATCTTGTTCCCTAAGAAAATTGATCAAAGAAATGTTTAGCAATGCCCCCTCCTCCTTTCTAAACAATCTCTAAGAAGAGATCATTTTCACTGGAAAATCTTGGAAAAACCCAAATATAGATATTTGTGCGTGTGTGTTTGTGTAACAACTAGCATTTATACACAATTTTATGGTTTGGAAAGTATTTTAGAAATATTCTTTTCATTTTATCTTTACAACAACTTGAGAATTAGGGGTTATTATTATCCCCATTTTATAAATGAACAAACTGAGGCAGACCAAGGATAAAATGACTTGCCCAAAATCATACAGCTAGTAAGTGTTGAGACTAGAATTAAACTCAGTCTTCCTGACTCTAGGCTTATCACTGTATCCACTATGTCACTGATCTGAAATATATGCATATATATGGATGCATATAAATATACACATGTGATACATGTATGCATTTATATACAAATGTATATCATTGATGGGTATTGTATATACATGTGCATATCTGTGTATGCATATGTACTAGTATGTGCATGCACATGTTTTAGCTGTATATACATATATGTATATATTTGCACTATCCTAATTTTATAATTCAAAAACAGTGATGTTTTACATATATGCATGTTCATATTTATATCTGTGCTCATATTCATGTATATTAAAATACATAATAAACATATAATTTTACTTTTATTAAAAATGCCTTTCCTTTCTCTATATTTACTGAGCAGTACAAGAGTGAATCAGACCCCTCTCCTCCATTCCCATCCCTATCAAAGAGAAAATTCCCTTTGTTTGCCTGGTTCCTTTGGTTAAAATTAATCTAAATCCACAGCATAAAGAATGAAAATTAATAGCTCTTTTTGCTTAGTGATATTTACAAAAAGTAGGTAAATCTGTTCTCTGTTATATCAATAACATGTATGCAGCCCTTGTATACAAATAAACTTCATCATGTATATTATTAGAAAAAATTATACTATGATATGAATATATGCATGTATGTATGTGTAAATGGGGGGGGATTTAACTCTAATTTGTGGTAAAAGTGAACCAGTGATTCTTGACCTTGAAGCCCTAATAAAAGACCTTTAAGTAGGAGAAACTGTTGGACTATCACACTGCAAACAAAGAAATGATGAATATTGATGGATTAAGGGAAACACAGTAAGTCTTATACATACTAATATAGAATGAAATGGGCAAAACCCAGAAAACAGTTTATATCATTTCAATGATCTTTTTATGAAGAAAAAGCACTTTGAAAGATCTCAGAATCCTGATCAAAGTAGTGAGAATCAATGCCTTCAAAAGCCTGATGATGAAATATACCTCCCACCTCTTGACAGAGAAGCAATGGGCTGGAGATGCCCAGGGAAATATGCATCCTCAGAAACTGCCAAGCTGGTCAATACAGTTACTTCATCCTAAAAAACTAGGATAATGCAAGTATGTACTTTTTTTTTCAACTATCCATATTTGTTACAAGGGAAGGTTTCTACTCAGGGATGTGGGATGAGGTGTGGGGTGGAAGGCTAAAAGGTGGTGGCATAGTCACACTCAAAAAGGGTCAATAAAATGATTAAAATGTATAGAAGAATGTGAGATTTAAAATGGTTGAGGTCTTAAACTGTAGTGATTAAAATAGTGGAAGATATAAATTGTGATAGATATAAGAGAGGGTGAGTAAATTTGACCACAGAAATATGTTTCACTACAGTGTCTTGGGTTTTAAAATCAAATATAAGGTGGTCGCCAGGGAAATATTACCAATTATTCAAATAGCCAAGTCAATTGGGTTTTATAGAGATTTTAATTAATAATACAATGAGTAATCAAAGAAAGAGAGAGAGTAAGAAAGGAATAAGTATGAAGGGCCTCAAGCCAATATGGCCTAGACCTGAGTCTTAAAAGAGAAATCAGTCAGTTTTTTAATGCTCACCACAAGGTCTGACTAAACAAGGATACTAGTGACACCAGGCCAGCGTCCTTCCTCAAAGAGTCTTCCAGCCAGAGATTGTTTCAAAGGGCCTCTCTCAAGAGCCTCCAGAGCTCCTACCCCAGAGGGACAGAGCCCCTCAGAGGAGCTCCTCAAGGAGCTCTCCTCCAGAATGAGAGTCAGAAATCGAGATCCCTCTTCTCTTCTCTGAGCTTATTTTTAAGGGCAAAATCTCCTCTGTCACCTCCCCTAAGTCCTTACATCTACCAATCACTGTAGATGTTTCTAAAGGACCACCCATTTTGAATTCACAGCTGAGTAGTTTTAATCTCTTTAGTAAGTCAGGAAAAAATGCTGCTGTGTCGACAAATTTCATTAAGAAAAAACCTCTGAATAAGTTATCACCCTTTTAGGTTTAAGTAGTTTACAAGTTGCCCCACCTTTATAGGTACTTAGTATCCCATTGTATCAATTCTAAAACAGTCATGACTCAAAGAACTTCCTGTCCCTTCCATAAGCATGGATCAAAGTACTTTCATTGTTTAGCAAGCAGTTTTTTTGTCCTAAAGCAGTCTTAAGTAGGGTGGAGTAGGGATATTCCCAAGGCAAGGAGCCCCCACACTCAAGTAGAGTTCTCACCATCTGCTAAAGAATTTTTTTTTAAGTAGAAGATTCCCCAATGGGGGAAACCCCTAACATTCATAAGTCTGAGAAATTTTGAGGTTTACAAGAAAACCAGAAATAAGTGTAGAAGAGAACAGAAATAGCTCAGATTTCTTACTACTCTGTTTTATTCAATGTATAGGATATGTCCATAGTCTTAGTGTATATATCTAGAGTATAAAATTATCTATTGTATATTGGCCTGTCTACTGGCATCTTAGCTGAAAACAATGGATGTTCAATTGCTCATATAAGCCTCTTTCTTATTCTTTATTGTTCATGTTTTTGTTTCTTAATGAACATTAAGCTCATAGTTTTAAGAAGGGAAAATTTAGAGAAATGAGCCTCATAGCCCACCTGAAGAAATGAGACCCCTTTCTGTATATAAAGGAAGAACAAAATCTCACCTTTGGACTGCTTCAGACTTTGAGGAAGTGCATCCAAGTTGTCAATACTTACACTGAAAGATATCAACAATGGAGTCAGAGACCGTCCAGTAGGCCTGAAGAAATATGTCCGACCCTGAAAGCATTCTAGAGTCTATTTTTCAGCAGCTATGTTTCTGCCCATTTGAGAACAGAGACTAAACGAACACAGTTTCAAATTGTATCCCACTAAATTTATCTCCATCTGAATCAGTTTTTTTTTGGGGGGGGGGGGTGAAAAGGAAAAGGTTGTCTTTTTTGTTGTTGTTGTTATAGCAACTGACACCACAAAAAACACTCATTTTGAAAGCATTCACTGGTTAGTGGTAGGGGGAAACCAATTAGGCCCCCAAACTTAGATAGACAGATAGATAGATAGATAGACAGATAGATAGACAAACAGACTGATATAGATATGTGTATGAATACACACCTATGTGTGTATATACATATATGGTTTTATACATACATGTGTATATATTATCTTACCAACTGGTGTATGGGAATCTGTGTATGAACGTACCCTTGTATGTATGGGAAGAAATTTTCCTTCTCATTTATTTATTATGCTGCTTAATTAAATGTATTTTGCTTTAAACTAGTACATCCTTTGATTGTTCTGATAAAAAGAAATATTAGTGTAACTCATGAGCTGTGGTTCTGAGACCCACATGTGCCTCAAACCTGGGATAATTTTCAGGGCATCCCCAGTGGAGGGGAAACTGGATACATGAACAAAATACAAGAGTTAAAATATCTACAAGAAGCTAGCAAAGGGAAAAGGGAAATGTTTAATTCTGTGTACAAAGTTAAATAGGATGGATTCATTTAAACTAACAAATTTTTAATACAGGTAAGCAAAATATAATGATTGCAATAACTCATTATTATTACAAACTCATTATTAAACAGAAATTTGTACTTTTCAAAGAATCTCATTTATTGTTTATTTGTACTTCATCTTTATAACTGCCTAATAAAAGAGATAACACAGGTATTCTTATCCCATTTGATAAATGCAAAAAAACAATGAGATACAGATCAAGCAATTAATTAACTTCCCCAAGATCATAGAGCAAATTAGTAAACCAGAGGAAACTCAGAGTCTTAGGTTGGACATAGTTGATTCTATAAATAAGATTACATTATAGCTCCAGGGCTTGAAGGGACCTCGAAAGCCATATAATCCTCCCATTTTGCAGAAGAGGGAACTCAGGGCCTAGAAGTTTTTTACCCAAACTCATTAGTTAGTAAATATTAGAGATCTGAAAACCCATCTTTTGATTGCAAAGTCATGATAAATGCCTTTTTCTACCAGGGATATGCCTCCTACTCTCTTTGTAGAGGGTCGAGGAAAACCATAATTCTCTTAGGACTACCTCCTCCCAGGGAAAAGGGACTTTTTCTTCTCAGGTGAGATGCTGAAAGGAAATATCTTTTATACGTGGCCTTTTGTGGGGTGTCATGTCATGGCAAAACAGGATAAATTCTATTTACATATCTGCCTAACCCTTGACAGAGAAAAACTTAGAAACTGATCCAAAATCTCAGGTAATCCAGGCTCCAAGGCTATGAAATTTGTTTTAGCAATTATGAACTGCTGAGCCCCCATAAGAAATATATAACATCAGATCAGATGCTATCTGGAAAGCTCACACAACACAAATAAAAGTACAGTCTCTGTAGGAAGAGAATACT
The DNA here is from genome assembly GCF_027887165.1 of Monodelphis domestica. Classification (NCBI taxonomy): domain Eukaryota; kingdom Metazoa; phylum Chordata; class Mammalia; order Didelphimorphia; family Didelphidae; genus Monodelphis; species Monodelphis domestica. Next base: position 501,077,179 of record NC_077227.1, read on the forward strand.
CTCTCCAGAAAGTATTGTCAGTGTTTACCCTCAAACTTCCTGATCACAGGTTTCAAATGTATGATTTAGGTCCAGAGCATAATTGTAGTTTACCTTATACAAGGTAAAAGGACATACTAGACAGGAAAATCCCAAATGTTAAGGGTTCGGATTAAAGTTAACTACAAGTTCAGAGGCTAAACCACGGCACGGCTCTGACAACCTACCTGTTAATATTTTAAGAATACTTTTTGACAATGAATAATTATACATATTAGCAAAGAAACAGACAAATTACTATTTTGACAAAATGTTCATTTGACACATTCATTGTTGTCAATGTGATTATGTGTGTTGCCTCAGCAATTATTTTCACGTATGTGCACTTTGATGTTCACATGGCAGTAAGGAGTGCCAGGATGTGGATTCTGAATATTTTCCAAGTAGAACATAATTATTTTTTTACTATTGTTGCATAAATATCAAATTAAATGTCAAAGTAACACTATTGTATGAATTCAAATGACTTCATAAAATCTGAACTAGGGAAATCATAATTACATATATCAGAGACTGATTGACTATTATCTTAACATAATTCCTTTTGTGGTACGTTATCAACAGTGAATGGGATCATTCATCAATAGGTGTAAATCAAAGTATTCTTTTCCAAGGTCTTTAAGACTTTAAAGAAATTACCTTTTTTATGATATTGGATATTTGTTTCTAATTCCAATCTTCTTTCTTCACTGAGATCTATGGGATCTTCACATCCAGCTGAAAACCTCCTTAGTGAAGTCAATCACAATTTTATGTACAAGATGGGAGCTTTCAAAGTTAATTTCACTTCCTATTCTTTCAGGCAAATCTTGTTTTCTTCATTATCCTTCTGGCCTATTTGCTTTTTTTTCCTTCACATACTTTGATTCCATAACTTTTCATCAGCCACACACTCACCAACAGTCACTGAGCATCCACCTACTTTGTAGAGAAAACAGTCATTACTGTGCTCTGTAGGGAGATACAAAGGAAAGAGGACAGAGGCAATTTTACAGTGTGGGGCTTTTACTTGACTCAAACAACAAAAACATTTCCTTCCTTTATGTCATTTTCTTCTTTTTTTACTAGTCCTATTCATCCTCATTTATTTTAAGAAGCAAAAGAAAACCCCTGAGAACAGTTGTTGTTCTCTCTTTGATAGTAAAGATTTTTCAAGCCTAAAATAATATTAAGCAACTTAGGAAAAAAACATGAAGAAGATTGCCCTCTCTCTATTTGAAGCAAAGTGAGAGAATCTTGCTAGGTTGGAGGATATCTCACTGGGCACACACACACACACACACACACACACACACACACACACACACACACACACACACACACCTAAACGTTCAGAGCAAAGTTATAGTTTAACTCTTACCGTGCCATATCTTCTAAGCAAACATTTGATAAAGTCTCATGCAAGATAGTGTGTCAAAATAGAAAGAATGGTGACCTTGAAGTAAGAAAACTAGGGGGTCAAATCCCATTTGGGCAACCTGGGTAACCTAAGGCAAATCACTTCACCTTCCTGAGGTTCAGTTTCTTTCTCTGCAAAATGAAGGGCTTGAATTCAGTGAGTTCCCATCTGTTCTTTGTAGTTCTTCTATTAGGAGAGGCTGTATGGTATCATGGAAGATACATAGGATCAGGGTTCAAATTCTAGTCCTAATTATGCCATTATCTACTAGTATAACTTTAGCCAAATCACATCTCTATGGGCCTTAGTACCTCATGTATATAAAGAGTAGGCTACATTGGACATACTCTGATTTTTCTTCCATGTCTGACATGCTATAAATCCATTTTTACAATCCCTTCTAGCTTTAGATCTTTATGGAATAGTACTACATTGTTGACCCCTTGGACCAAAGGAGAAAAGGCAGAGATATTGAATATGGGGCTGAAGGGGGTGAACTATGACAAGTAAAATCAGATTTGAAAGCCTCTTTGCCTTCACACCACCCACCAAGGTTAAATAAATACATTTAAACATAACATCGATATAATATTACATAATGGAGAGATCACAGGTATGGAGCTGGAAGGGGCCTGGGAGACCTCTAGTTCAACCAGATGAGGAAACTGAGTAAGACTCAGGGAGGTTAAGTGATTTGCCCAAGGGCATAACTGTAGTCAGCATCAGAATCGGGATTCAAACCCAGGTCCTCTGACTCCAAAGTCAGGGCTATTTCCATTGAATTCCATTGACTCAGAGCCAGAGGGAGAAATATGTACAAACCCTGCCTCTGACACTGTGTGACTGAACAAAAGAACTAACCTCTTTATTATAAGCAGAAGTGTGCTGAAAAAATTTAACAAATGGCTTTCTCATCTATGAATTCACCCCACTTTTATTAGGTGTGACCTGTGTTATTAACATTTTTTCCATCATTCTCTTATGTCTAGATAATCAACAGAACAATAAATCAAGCCCTGATTTGAAGGGTTTCATGATTTTTGAAATGTAAATGCCCATACTGGAAATTTAACAATCAGGTCCCTGAGCCTTCCTGCACATCCCTAAATCTATAAGCAATTCCCTAGGAGTCATGTAAGTCATAAATGGAATATGTAGAGCATTCACCCAACTGATAATACCACATGTTCTTCCTATATCTGTACCTGATACACAATGTCATTTGAGCAACTTTTTCTTCCTTTCCTTTAAAGGCTTCTACAACTAGTGTTTTCATTTGCCATAAGAAAAACGTATAATGTTGACTTTCAACAACAACTCAACCCATCACTTTAGCTCTCAGCCTAACTCTCTGCACAGATCCTCAAAAGGTTATCTAGACTACCATTAAGGAAAGACAAGAGGGAGTATGTGGGACATGTGGGACTGTGCTTCTGAAGGCCTTCACTTCACACTCCTCTTTCCTCCCTCTCTCCCCTTCAGCTTGGTTACTCAACTTGATAGGCTAAAGATAGTTTTGTTTTGTTTTTCCCCTCTTAAGCAAGTGGTCTAGGACACACATCTAAAGAGTAATGGCAAGTCAGACTGAGTCAAAATTAGTTATGTGGAAAAAATATTCATACTTCTTTTATCTGCTAAAAAGAAACTTACACAAACAGAGAAAAACCTCTATTAAAGAAAAGAAAAAAAAGGATGCTCGTTATGCTTTGACCGTGAGTCTTCCTCTGCAGCGTGGAAAATTTTAAGTTGGTTACTCTTGCTACCTAACCTTGTTCTACCTCTGACACATCCCAAAGATAGCCTCATTAACACAAATTTTATTTCCTATTACTAGACTTTTATAAACTCCTTTTATGTGCTATGGCTAGACATATATGCTGACCCAACAGGATCTTCATTTCTCACCCTTTCTGTAGCATTCTGTTCCATTAATATGAGCTCTGGGACTTGAATACATTTCAAAAACCATATAAATGATCCAGGTTCAATAAAAAGCCTGCTTTAATTCAAGTCCCAGGCTTTCTTTGAGTCCTTTATTATATTAGCAAGTTATTTAAGGACATTTCCATGCCAACATTTTCATATCAGGAACTAGCACTCTAATTCCCTCTGTGGTCTCAAAGCAGGCAGAAGATGGAAAATAGAATGCCACCTTGACTCTAATATAATATCAGAGAAAGACGTGGGCTGTATTGCTACCATACATCTCCATTAGCATACACTTCCCTCTTCAATCCCTTCCCTGCCCTGAGTTTGAATACATACCCTCACAACCACCATTAGGAAATACTGGAAATGTCAAATACAAACTTTACTTAGGCTACAATTTTCCCTCAGCCTATCCCTAAAATTATCTATTATCCAGTAAGCTGCTATTAGTGATGATGATAATAACAGTTGCAATAATTCATGTCAAAAAGAGTACTGGGAATTGGAGAAAGGAGACACAGTTTCAGATTATGGCTCTGACCCTTATTGACTATGGCCATGGACAAGTCATTTCACCCCTCTAGATCTTAGTTTCTTTATCTACAAAACTAGAGGATTGGATTCTCAAGGTTCTACAAAGACTTTTCCAGTTCCAAATAAACTGTTGGAGTCAGAATGCAGAAGAAAACATAAGATTTTTCAATGGTTTATTTGGGTTTATGTTTTGGGGTTTTGGTTTTATAAGAATACTCACAAAAATGAACAATACAGAAATATATTTTGTATGATAGTACACATATAACACGGATTAAATTGCCTACCAGCACCAGGATACCGAAGGGAAGGGAGGAAGGAAGATAAATTTGATCATATAACTTGGGAAAACATGTACGGAAATTTGTTATTACATGTAATTGGTTTAAAAATAAAAATAAAATAAAATAAAATAAAATATAGTGTCAGCTATGGGAGAGGGAAAGGGGGGGGGAAGGGGGGAGGAAAAGAAAATGATCTTTGTTTCCAGTGAATAATGTATGGAAATGACCAAATAAAATAATGTTTAAAAATTAAAAAAAAGAAAATCTTAAAATAAATAAATAAATAAAAATAAAATATAAATAAATAAATAACAATGATATTGTAAATACAAACAACTTTGAAAGACTTAGAACTCTGATCAAAATAAGGACCAACCACAGTTCCAGAGGACTCATAATGAAACATGCTACCCACCTGTAAGATAAAGAACAGATGGACGGTGTGCAGTTTTGTGCATCAGAGAAGGCAGGCAAGACCTTATTTTGCTTAACTCCACATATTTTTAACAGGAGTTTTGCTTTCTTGATAGGTGGGGCAGGAAAAATTAGAAGCTGAAAATGAATTTTAAAATTTTTTCAATGCTATATAAACTTGGGTCCTTATATTTTATATATATGCATATATAATAATGGATAATACACAACCCAAATGTCAAGAAAGGCTCAAAAAATCACTCCAACTAGAGACCAACCTTAAAGAGTCTTAATATTCCATCTCTTTGCTCATACTCCTATCTAGAACCTCTCACTGGAAATCATCATCATCATCATCATCTAACTCATTTTAACATGACTCTTAGGCTAGGCAGTTCTCTCAATGTAGTTTCAGTACCAGAAAATTTACATCAGCCAGAGGGAAAGTCTAGAGTAACAATTAACTGCATGAATGCACTGTGATTGTTAGTCTCCTGGCAAGTATAGGTACTGCATCAGATCTGCCAGCCACTTAGCCTATTTCTTGCTTTGGCCTTCCCAATGTTGCCATCCATTTCTCTTAATCAACATGTGCCATAGCTGCTATCTGCTGCTGCTACCTTAGATCATACAGTTCCACAGTGCCATTCTTAGTGAAACAGCTTTACTTCCAGACTGGTAACGCAGCTCTGAAACTCTTCTCTCTCCTGACTCCATGGTTCTTTTCTTCTTCCTAGATCCTTCTTTTCCCAACCATCCCTATTTCCTTGACAACCTTTGCTTGGCCATTTCTGCCATGAATTCTTGGAAAGAAAGTTTCCCCTACCATTTCTTTATTTTCTTCTTGAAAATACTCTACATATACTTCTTGATTCCTTCCTCTGATGAATTGCTACAGAACTCAAAAGAGAAAAAATGATAAAAGTCCCTTTCCCTGTTCCAAATAACAATAATAATAATAATTTGTAGTAGATGGGCATGAGAATCATTCCTATTTTTATTCTAGTCACCCAATCTGTAAGAGCAGAATGCTATAATTGGAAAGTATCATCTAGTCCAATTTAAACTTGAAATGTCCTTCTACCTTAGATTCAGTGTTTATCCAGCCTCTATCTGAAGACCTCGAATGAATTTACCACTCAAAGGCTACCCATCCTTGGGGTGACGCTTTCCTTTCCTTAATTCCCTAAATCCAACCATTTGTCAAATTTTGCTAATTCTACAACCACAAGACTCTCATATTTATTTCCTTCTCTCCATTCGCAGGGCCATTGCTTTACTTAAGGACCTAAGCAACTCTTCTCTAGATTATTCAATGGCTTCCTAATTGATCCTTCTTCTGTCATTTCCAATCTCTCCCATGTAACTGCAAACTCCGTCTTCCTAAAGCAGACCTGACCCTCTCAGTCTTGTACTCAAAAGTTTTCAATGACTCCCATGCAGTGGCTTCACTACACCCTTGTGCTTTAAAAATACAATGGAAATTCCTCAATCTGGCATTTAAATCTTTCTAAAATCTGGCTCCTGCCTACCTTTCTAGACTCATTTCTACTACCCAAAACTGTCCTATTATTAACCAAACTCAGTATGCTATCTGCTATAACATCTTACTTTCAAAGACTCACTCATGCTTGGAATGCACTAGCTCTTCACTTAAACATTCAAGAGGGGACAGCTGGGTGGCTCAGTGGATTGAGAGTCAGTCCCAGATATGGGAGGTACTGGGTTCAAATATCACCTCAGATACTTCCTAACTGTGTGACCCTGGGCAAGTCACTTAACCCCCACTGCCTAGCCCTTACCACTCTTCTGCCTTAGAACCAAAACACAGTATTGATTCTAAAGTGGAAGGTAAGGGTTTAAAAAACAAACAACAACAAAGAAAAACAAAAAAACATTCAAAAACAATTAATTCCAATATCACATTAAATGTTCGCAAAAATAAGGTATCCTTCCAATCTTTTTCTATTATACAGATATAGTCAATACCTAAATCAGGGAGAGACAAAGCAGCTGTAAAAAAAAAAAACAAACAAACAAACACTACACAATATACCCAATACTTTTATACAAAATAATTAACCAAGAAACTACAAAAACATAATTAAAAGATTATATTCAATGACCAGGTTGGGTTAGTACCAGTAATGTAGGATTGGTTCAACATTATGAAAACTATAAATATAATGGGTCATATTAATAACAAAAATCATGAAAACCACATTAGTATGTCAACAGTTGCTGAAGCAACTTTTGTTAAAAATCCAATGTTTGGTTCCTTTTTTTTTGTTTGTTTTTTTAAGAAAAAAAAAAGAACTAGAGAGCTGAAGAATAAAAGAATTCATTTTTCTTTATAACCAAGAGTAAACGCTATATTTAATGGAGAATTGTTAGAGACTGTTCCAAGGATATCAAGGATAAAGCAACGATATCCATTATCATTACTACTATGTAATATAGTAGTAAATGTAATGTAGCTAGAAATGCTAGAAATATAATAGTAATATAGCTAGAAATGTAGCCATAGCAAAAAGACACAAAAAAACTATCACTTTAAAGATTAGATGATAGTCCATCTAGAAGAATCTGAAAATCCAACTAAAAATTAATTAAAATTAAAATTGCAATTTAATTAAATTAGTTTATTAATTCATTCAAATTAATATTAATTAAATTAAAATTAATTTAACTATATATTCAGCAAAGTTGTAGGACATAAAGTGAATCTAAATAAATCACCAGAATTTCTGTATCTTGCTAACAAAATTCCACAAAAGGAGACGGAAAGAAAAATTCCATTATAAAAATTATATTTAAAATAAGTTTATTAAAATTATAAAAGTATAAAAACTTGTAATTTGTATATTAGAATTATAAAATCTATTAAATTATAGATTATTAAAAATTTATAAATTACTTGGTACTCTACCACACAACATACACATCAGAAGTATATGACTACAACCATAAAAACACTATTTACAAAAATAAAAAATGTAAAACCTGCAGAAATATTAATTGATTATGAGAAGGCAAAGTCAATATAATAAAAATAGCAATATTACCTAAGTTAATTTATCCAGTTCCATACTAATTAAACCACCTAAGATCATGTTATAGAGCTAGAAAAATAATTGTAAAATTCACCTGAAAGAAAAAGAGTTTAAGAATCTCAAGAAAAATAATTTTTAAAAGTAGGAAGGGGGGGAGGGCAGCTGGGTAGCTCAGTGGATTGAGAACCAGGCCTAGAGACTGGAGGTGCTAGGTTCAAATTTGACTTCAGCCACTTCTTAGCTGTGTGACCCTGGGCAAGTCACTTGACCCCCATTGCCTAGCCCTTACCACTCTTCCCAGACAGAAGGTAAGGGTTTAAAAAAAAAAAAGTAGGAAGGGGTCTATTACTACTAAATCTTATATAAAATGCTAACATAGCAATCATAAAAGATTATTTGGCACTGGATGAAAAATAGAGAACTAAAGTTAAAGGAAATTTTTTCTTTTTTCAGAACATGAGGAAATTTGTTTTGCATGACTTCATATTTGTAATAGTTTTTTTTTTAATTTCTTGCCTTCTCAGTGGATGAAGACGGGGTGAGAGACAAGAGAATCTGAAACTGAAAATAAAATTTAATTTAATGAATTAAGAGAAAAAAGAAAAAGAGAAAGCTTGATCAGTAGAACTGATGATTTACAAATGAATCTGGTAACCTGGTATAAGGATTCCCTATTTGACACAACTTCTGGGAAAATTGGAAAGCAACCCGGCAGAAAATCAGCATAAACCAACATCTCATGTTGTACAATAAAATAAATTCTACATACATGATTTAGACATAAAGGATGACATCATATACAAATTAGAGGAGCAAGAAAGAAATTACCTTTAGGATTTATGTATAAGGGGAGAGTTCATAATCATAAAGGATAGAAGGATTACAGAAGACAAAATAGAAATTTTTGGTCATATAAAATTTAAAGATTTTTTTTTGCACAAGCACAACCAATTCAATTAAAATTAAATGAGAAACTAGAAATAGATGAAAAAAATCTTTGCAGTAATTTCTCTGATAAAAATCTGATTTCCAAGATATGTAAGAAACTAGTGAAATTTATAAGAATAAGACATTTACTAACATATAAGTAGCAAAAAAACATAAGCATGTAGGTTTAAAAGGAAGAAGTCTTATTAACAAATGTCAGATAAGGGAAGGGGGAAGTGGCTCCAAATTACTAATAATTAGAGAAATGTAAACAAAAGCAACTTTGAGGTTCTACTTCATATCTATAAGATTTTCAAAGATGACAAAAAGAAAATTGCAATGGTTTAGGGGGCTGCAGGAAACCTTATATGCTAATTTGCCCAAACATTCTAGAAAGAAATTTGGAACTCTGAGCAAAAAGTTATAAGCTGTACATACCATTTGACTCACTCTTGGATTTATACTCCCAGAGAAATAAGAGAGTAAAAAACAGTGATGGAAAGCAACCCTTAGAATGCATTGCACTTAAAAATTATTGACAAAGCTATTTCATTAACCTCTTCTTATTCTCTTAGCTATGGGGGTAATTGTTGACTGTCCAAAAAAACCTGAGGCAGCCAATGTCATGGAAAAAGCACCTGGCTTGTGATCAGAGAACTTGACGTTGGTACCAAAATTCAATTTGCTACTTACTATCTCTGTAACTTGGAGCAAGTTACTTAACTTCTCTGGGCCTTGGAGCTTGGACTTAAACCACAATATTAAGATAGATATAGAAACTGGATGTATGACTTTATTAGTATAAGGAGTTCTGTATGAGGAAACTCCTTGTACCAATGCTGATTGGTACCTTCTCTGCACTTTATACTCAGAGAAAGTTGCTTGAAATTCCTGAGAGGTGAAGAAACTTGACCAGGATTATACAAAATAATGTTCAGAATAAATGTTTATATGAAAATTTTAAGGTTTGAAAGGTGTTCTATATGTCACCACATTAAAGCCTTACAATAAATAGCAATGCCAGAGTTTTTTCATCTTGGGACCTGTGAATGACTTCCAAAAATATTTTAATAATGTATGTACATATAATAGTTCTCCTTTATAATATTAATTCTTTTATTTTATAGGCTTAAAAATATCATTCAGGAAGGTAGATTTCACTAGATTGCCAAAAGGAATACATTACACAAAAAGGTTGGTTATATAGAAAGGGTCAGAGACAGGGTATGAATAATGAATAATATATGGCATTAATATAGCTAAGCAAATAATTATCTCATTTTATAAATATAATAATCCTGGGAGTAAGTGCTAAATGAGGAAACTGAGACAGACCTCATATGACTTGCCCAGAGTCACACAGGTAGAAAAGGTCTTAAACTGGGTTTGAACTCAGGTCTATCCTAACCCCAGGCCTGATTCTTTATCCACAGTCCCAAATAATGAAACCAAGGTAGTTTGCCTTCAAATATACTTCTCTATCCACTCACTACTCTATTTCCTTTCTGTTATTTTTGTTCAGTCATTTCAGTTGTTGTCTGATTCTTCAGTGACTCCATTTGGGATTTTCTTGGTTGAGATACTGGAATTGTTTGCTATTTCTTTCTCCAGCTCATTTTACAGATGAGGAAACTGAGGTCAACAGGGTTTAAGTGACTTGCCCAGAGTCACACAGCTAGTAAGTGTCTGAGGCTGGATTTGAACTTACACTTTCCAAACCCAGTACTCTATTCACTTCATCACCTAGCTGCCCATTTTCTCTCTAGAGGATCCTTAAAGTATCAGGTCTATAACTAAAGGACAGGCTTTGGAGAAAATGTCTTTACCTCTCTGGGCCTCATCTGTTAAAGATGTTACATATCCTTCTGGAAAGGAGTTATGAATCATTTTTGTTTTGTGTACCATTAAAACTTTGAAAGCAAGGACTAATTTTTTTTCTCTTTCTTTGCATCCCCAGCACTTATCACAGTGCCCAGTATAGAATGGACCTTTACATGGTATCTGAAATTGAAGTTGACAGTTTGGTGTAACCTATGACCCCTTCTTTAAAAAAAGGGGAGGGGAATTTTGCATAAACTAGCATTTATAAATTGCTTTAAGGTTCTCAAAATGTTTTACAGATAATTACATCATTTTATCTTCACAACAGCTCTGTTAAGGTAGGTGCTTCTATTATAATCCTCCTTTAACAGATAAAGAAACTAAAGCTGGAAGCAGTTAAACCAGTTGCTCAGGATCAGTTATTAAATGCCTAAAGCAAAATTTGAATTCAGATTTTCCAGATGCCAAGACTAGTTCTCTATCCACTGTACTGTACATACTATATTCAGTTGCCTATAAAATACATGATTACAAAGAAAGCCAATTCTTTGAAATTGTTGTCAAATATATTAATATTAAAGTTTTTTTAATGACACATTCGTGCACCCCAGAATAAAAACTCTTGCTCACATTGCTAAGCTAATGTGGAAATGTTTTGCATGATTTCACCTGTGTGTATATATATGTATACATATATATTCAGCTATATATATATATATATATCCACATATATAGATTAGATATAAAGGAACTCAATTTTTTAAATAAGTGTTAAAAAAATAAATAATGAACTTGTTTTTTAAAAAGGTTCTAGAGCCTTTACAATGCTTCCAGTCATCTGTGACTGTCTCAAAGTAAACACACCCATTAACAAGGCAGCTAGTACACTACTAATGCTAACTCCCACTCTACAATTTAAGAGCCGACCCACCCGCTGCCTTCTGCAATTGACCAGCAGGGGGAGAGGTCCGTTCTGCTTTCTTTGAAGGGCAGAGAGCACGCACGCGCATCACGCAAAGAGAAAGTGAATCTCTTGCTGCGTGGCCTCTAACAGCTGCAAAGAAAGAGGGGGGAGGGGTACGTTCTAGGAGCAACGTGCTGAGACGGGATCTGCGTGGCCGGGGCGGCTGTTGGAGCTACGGTTCTCTTAACGGAGAGCAGGAGCAATAACCCAGAAAAGCAGGGCCAGGAGACGTCTCTCTATGGTTTGCAGCAGCCTCTGCAGAAAAGGGGAGCGTGCAGAAGTAGGAGCAGGTGGATGCCAGCCTTAAAGCGCCCTCTAGGCAGCGGAAGTGTGGCTTTCTTTACATCCGTCCTCTTGAATCGCTGAGTTAGGAGGAAGGGGGAGGGGGAGGGGAAGGGAGAGGAAAAGTCACTGCATAATGTAAATAAACACGCGCTCTCACCCCACCACCTCCACCGCCCCCCCTCGCCCCATCAGCCCTATGCACCCCGGCCTTTGCAGCCCGCGAGACTCCAATCCCAGGCCATGAACGCGAGCGGCGGGGGCGAGGGCTTCCCCGGCTCAGTCCAGTGTAAGTTATGCCGCACGGCGCGCTCCGGGGCCCGGGCTGGAACACACTGAGGGAAAAGTGGGCCGAGTCGGGAGCCCCGAAACCTGGGTAGCAACAACCTGCCGGCGCGAGCCCCAGCCCGGAAACCTGGCTGGGGAAATAGCGCGCGCCTAGCCGGGCGGAGGAGGGCGTGGGAGCCAGGGACTCTACTCGCTTGCTTTTTCTCTGGGTAGTACTGCACTATGCTGGAGCCGGGGCAGGCGGGGTGGGTTGCAGCTGCGTCCGAGGACAGTTCCTGCATCAGCACCGCGAAGGGTTTTATCTCCCACTCCCCACCAATGTGTTTGCAGAATCTAGAGGCCCTTTGGAGGGAGTCAGGGGACCAGAGCTTGGGGGAAAAGTTTGAGTTATCCCCCACCCTGGTTTCGTGGTCCCCTCCCAATGGGGAGTTGAGGGACACAACGCCCAGAGAGGCTGAAAGGGGGTAAGCTATAAGAAATCCCAGCAAAGATAAAATTAGAAAAGTTCTGCCACACTAACACCAAATCCCGCATTGTTGTTGAGAAATATGATTACAGCATTAATAATTGTGCAAAATGCATATTGCATGTCCCCATCAATAGGAAATAAGAGTTAGCTTAAGATGAAGAAGCTTCAGCAAATTATGCAGTTTATTACTCCGTGGAGTGGGCTTGGTGGGAGAGAAATGACTTTCTTTTTAACATCCATTTTTAACCCTAGCTACTCCTTGAGTTAGAGGCAGTTTCGGGAAGTTTTTGATTTTACTAAACACAACCTTATGAGTTACATCATCTGCCAATTTCATCTTTCTTAACCCAATTAGAAAGTGAGGCTTTGATCCATCACTGAGAAAATATATAATCTCTCTCTGTCATTTCTCAGTTCCTCACTTAACCCAGCTGTCAAATGTAGGTAGGAGGAATAGCTATGAAGAAATTAGAATTATGAAGGACTCCTTAGAAGAAAAGGGCTGTCTAAATTTAAAATATTATTGATAATATCATTATGATAGCAATATCAGTGATAAAATACTAAGAATAATTTTGGGCTTACTACTTTACTAAAAATAAATACAGAGGACATCTGTTCATTAGGAGACAGAAAGGGAAATTACTCAGTTCTTTCAGAGATCACATATTAAAGGCTTTACTCCTTTAAAAAAATTAAGTTGAAAATGTAACTTTAAGTGGATTTGTTATTTTAAAATTCACCAGAAATTTATAAGTGTTTTAAAAGATCTGTACTATACTTCCACCTAAACAGCTAGAAATCTCTCTGTAACTTAACATGGGTTTTCATGAATTTCCGTGGGCTGGTTTTTCCAGATATTTTTCTGCACTTAGCTAACCTGCTCCTGAGTTAGTCTGATGCCTGATGTTAGTCTGATGTTAGTATTCTTAGAATCTTTGCATTTTGGCAAAACCTCCTAGAGCAGTGATAGTGAACCTTTTAGAGACAGCATGCCAACCCCTGCCCCCTCCAGAGACTGCTTGCCATGCCCCTTCTCACTCTACCCCTGACCCCACACAGGGGAGGGAGGAAGTTCTCCCACTGGGCCTCTGAACAGAGGGACAGGGGATGTGAAAAGATGTCAGTCACCAAGGAGAGGGGGAGGAGAACACCTCTGCTCAAGTCCCTCTGCCTTTCTAGTACCGAACTGGGGGAGAGGGGGTGCCTGTGCTCACAGAGAGAGCTCTGTCTGCCATCTTTGGCACCCATGCCATCAGTTCACCATCACAGTCCTAGAGTCTGCTCTCCACTGCATAACTTTGGACAACTCTGGGTTACCTCCATGCCAGGTTAAGTCACAAAGTAGGGTTTTAGTAGTAGTTATAAGAATTTAACCTTTTTTTTTTTTAATTGCAGTGGAGGCAGCTAGGTAGCATAGTGGATAGAGAGTCAGGTAATCCTGTTATTTAAATCTGACTTCAGATACTTCCTAGCTGCATGACCCTGGGCAAACCATTTAACCCTGATTGCCTAGTCCCAGTCACTCTTCTGTCTTGGAATTAATACTACAATAGAAGTTAAGAGTTTTTGTTGTTGTTGTTTTAATTGAAAAATTTGTCAGTATTTGAGGGTTTTTTTTTTTTAATATGGTATCAGGATCTGAGTCCAGATCCTGATTCTGGTACTAACTGCCTGTTTGATATTGAACAAATCATTTAATTTCCCTGAACTTCAGTTTAGTTCTCTCTATCTGTAAAATGAGAAAGATGGACTCAGAGGTCCCTTCAGGCTCCAAACCTATGACCCTGATCTATTATCTTTATTGTTAATTCCAACAATAAAAGCCCATTCAGTTTGCATTTTGAAAATGTTTTTAATTCACTTGTGAATTTTTTTCTTTTCATTTTATGTAGTTCCTGGTGGCACCACTGTCTTAGTGGAGCTAACCCCAGATATTCACATCTGTGGCATTTGCAAGCAGCAATTTAATAACCTGGATGCCTTTGTAGCCCATAAGCAAAGTGGTTGTCAGCTGACCAGTGCTACTCCAGGTACTCCCAGCACAGTTCAGTTTGTGTCAGAGGAAACAGTGCCAGCTACCCAGACTCAGACCACCACAAGAACTATCACTTCAGAGACCCAGACCATCACAGGTATGTATGGCTTTAATAACTTGGAAAATTAAAATATAGCCATAAATGACAGGATCCTTATAACTAAATGCCAGCCCTAACATCCTGTCCCATCCTAAAGCCCTTTTATTGTGTTCTTTAAAATACCTGCTATAGGTAACAAATTAACTTTCATCTTAAGCCTTTTCTTTTTTGCTTCTTTCATCTTCTTGTAACCCCTAAAATTTAGCAACCCTTTCCATCACTGATTATAATGTCAGTCCTTGATCATGGTGAGGGAGACGGAATAATCCTTATACCCCAATACCACTTCCAGACTCTCCCATTACAACCATTAATCAATAGTCTCTCCTTCCTGGAGGTTCATTTAATCCATATTTGTTGCCCAATCAAGACTCTAGAAGCTATTATCTACAGGACCTCCAGGATACTCTCCTTCCTCCTCCAGTGAGTTCTTTAGCTGACTTGTTTTTTTCTATCCACCAACTCCTGCCCTCATATTAGGGGACTTCAACATGGTTGGATGGATGGATGGATAGACAGACAGATAGACAAATAGAAAGATAGAGAGATATAGAGATACTCTCTCAAAAATCCTAACTTCCCAGTTCTTCAGTTTACTCCTTTCCCATGAGCTACTCCACTGCCCCACCTCAGCTCTACAGGAAGATAGTAATAATCTTGATTTTGCATTCACCCACAAGTGTCCTGCCTCCATGTTTATAAAATCTTAAATTCTTTTATCTTGTAATCTGTTATCGTTCTACCTCTCCCTCTGCCTTATATTTTGAATCCTGTTTTTAATCCTATCCTGATCTCTAATTGCTATCAGTTCTTTCCCAAATCCTCACCCCTTTCTGTATCTTGACCATTTGGTGAACTAGTTCAACTCTATGCTGTCTTCTCCAGGCCACTGTCTCCTTATACTGTTGCTGTTCTTGCTTCATCAAGCATCATTATTTCCATTATCCACTGTCTTCACTCCTACATTCACATGCTGCTAAAAAGGGATAGAGAAAAATTTTTTAAAACCATAACAATTAGATCCACTATAAATTTATATTACAAAATATATAATCTCAATTCAGTCCTCACTATGTAAAAGGAATTATTTTGTGTCTGCCTAATCAATTCACTACCCATTCTCTGAAATGGCTCTTTGAATCTTTTCAAATCTTCCACAGATCCCTGTCTTCTCAACCTCTCAGCCAAGAACTTCATATTTCACTGAAAAAAATGAGGTCATTCACTAGGAATTCTCTTCTTCTCCCTTCTTCCTCATCTCATACCATTTAGATCTGCCACTATTTCCCCCCTCACCCTTTCTTACCTGATGATGTAGCCTTATTCCTTACCAAGATTAATCCCTCTCTATTCACAAGTGGTTCCATTCCATTCCATCTTTTCCAGCATATTGTCCCTTCTATTTTTCCCACTCTTTTCATTAATCCTCAGTCTCTCTCTACTAGCTATTTTTCTCCTATTACATATATGCCTATAGCCTCCCATCCTCAAAAACTCCTCAATTGGTCTTTCCATCCTTACTATTGTCCTATATCTCTCCTCCTTTCATGGATAAATTTCTTGAGAAAGTCATCTAAAATCAGTGCCTTAACTTCCATTATCCTCTTCTAAATTCTCTACAATCTGGCTTCTGATTTCATTATTTAACTTTGCTCCCCAAAGTTACCATTGATCTTTTCAGTTTCTTTAAAAAAACAAAACAAAACAAAAAGCCATGCCATCTGTCTTAAAATCAAAACAGATAATGGTTCCAAGGTAGAAGGGTTGTTACTGGCTAGGCAATTTGGGTTAAGTGACTTGCTGTGGGCCCCTCAGCTAGGAAGTGTCTAAGACTAGATTTGAAACTGGGTGATCCTGACTCCAACCTTGGTGCTCTATCCACTGAGCTATCTAGCTGCCCCAAAATCTAATGATGTTTTCTCAGTCTTCCTCCCTCTTGACCCCTCTGCAACCTTCATGCTGTCAAGCACCCTCTTCTCTTTGATACTCTCTTCCCAATATGTTTTCATGACTGCTCTTTTCTGCTTCTCCTCCCACCTGTCTGACCATTCCTTGGCAGTCTCCTTTGCTAGATCTTCATCCAGATCTTATGTGCTATTCATGGGTTTCCCCAAGGCTCTGTGCTGGTCCCTCTTCTCTTATTCCTCTATACTCTTTTGCTTGGTGATCTTATCAGTTCTCATAGGTTATCTATTAAAGAGTATCCTCTTTAAACAGATGATTCTCAGACATATTTGTCTAGTCCTAACTTATCTGCTGGCCTCCAGTCTCATCTCTCCATCAACTTATTAGATATCTCAAATGGATATGCCATAGATGTCATAAACTCAACATCAGAAACTCAAGAGTTAACTCATCCTTCCCCCAGCAGTCTCCCCCCTTCCCAACTAATTGTTCAGTCATGTCCGATTCCACATGATACTCTTTGAGGTTTTCATGGCAAAGATACTGGAGTGGTTTGTCATTTCCTTCTCCAGCTCATTTTATAGATATGAGGAAACTGAGACAAACAGGGTGAAGTGATTCATCCAGAATGCCAACAGATTTGAACTCAAGAAGATGAGAGTTCCTGACTTCAGGCTTGGTGCTCTATCCACTGTGCTACCTACCAGCTCTGTTAGCACTAGGATCAAGTATAAAATCCTGTTTGTCTTTTAAAGCCCTTCCTACCCTGACCTCTTCTCACTTTTCTTATACCTTACTACCTTCCCTGTACCCTTTGATAGTGACACTGACCTCCTTGGTGTTCCTTGTATAAGACACTCTCTCACTTCTGGATACTTTCTCTGGCCTTCCTTCGTGGCTTAAACTCTCCCCCTCCTCATCTCTACCTCCTGGCTTCCCTAAAGTCTCAGATAAAGACCCATCTTCTGTAAACTCTTTCTGGTCCTCCTTAATCTTGGTGTCTTCCCCCTAAGATTATCTCCAGTTTAGCCTGTATATGTCTTATTTGTACAGAGTTGTTTGCATCTTGTCTCCCCCATCAGATGATGAGTTCCTTGAGACCAGGGACTATCTTAGGCCTTCCTTCCTTCCTTCCTTCCTTCCTTCCTTTCTTTCTTCCTTCCTTCCTGCCTTCCCTCCCTCCTTCCCTCCTTCCTTCTTTCCTTCCTTCCTTCCTTCCTTCCTTGCATTGCAAGTGCCTGACACATAGCAGACATTTAATAAATGCTTGTTGACTTGACTTGGCTTCTTCTGTCACTTTACTTAAATTGTTCTCTACAAATTATCAGCAATCTTGGAATCTAAATCCAAAGGCCCTAATCAGCTTTTTTTTTTTAACCCTTGATACTAAGTATTGGTTCCAAGGCAGAAAAGAGGTAAAAGCTAGGCATTTGGGGTTAAGTAACTTGCCAAGGATCACATATCTAGAAAGTAGATGAGGCCAAATTTGAACCCAGGACCTCCCATCTCTAGGCCTGGCTCTATATTTGGTTCAATGCCCAACACAGAATAGGCATTTAAATACTTAATCCCTTCCCTGCTTCTCTTTACTCTTTCCTGGTGATTTCATCTCTCTGTCACTACAGTTTCCAAAATCTTTGTCTTCAGCCCAAATCTTTATTTAAATCCCATCCCAAATCACCAGCTCCAGCCTGGATGTCTCATAGGTTTCTCAAACTCATCATATTTTCCTCCTAAACTTGCCTCTCCTCCATGGTTCCCTAAATCTTTTGAATATACCACCATTTTCTGTCATCCTCCAAATCACATTCTACCCTTCTTTCTCCCTCCATATCAAATCAGTGGCCAAATTCTAGGAATTATACCTTATTTTTTTTAATTATTTTGGAGTTTTCCCCAAAAATACATGTAGAAACAATTTTTAACATTTATTTGATGGGATTTTTTTCAATTTGAATTCCAAATTCTCTCTCTCCTACTCTAGTCTTACTTTCTTAGTAGGTCTTACATCCATTCCCTTCTCTCTCTCCTTATGGTTGGAGCCTTCCTCATTACCTTTAATCTGGCCTTTCTATTTCTAGTTTCTCCCTTCATAGAATTAAAGAATTACAGTATTAGAAAGGATCTTAGCCATTTAGGCCAACTCACTCCTGAAAAAGAATCCCTCACTTCTCAACACATGACCAGTAATCCTCTAGCTTTTGCTCCTATGAAGAGAACCCCAGTACATCATCCCTAAAAACCATACATTCTACATTTAGATAGATCCAATTATTGGGAATTTTTTCATGATATCAAACCAAAATTTCCCTTTTTTCTCATTTTTGTTTATTACTTCTAGTTCTGTCCTCTTCAACCAAAGAGAAGTAAGGCTAATTCCTTCCCATAAAAATTGTTCAGTCATTTCAGCCTCTTAGTATTCTCATTTGGGTTTTCTTGACTAAGATAGTGAGTTTTCCGTTTCCTTCTCTAGATCATTTTACAGATGAGGAAACTGAGGCAAACAGAATTAAATGACTTGCCTATGATCACACAGCTACTAAGTGTCTGAAGCTAGATTTTAACTGGGGTATTCTCAACTCCAGGTCCAGCACCCTATCCAGTGTGCCACCTTATCCATCAGGTCATTGAAATGGAAGGGACTTCTGAAGGTCCTCTAATTAATTCTCCTCTTTTACAGATTAGAAAACTAGGTCCCAGAAAAGTTAAATGACTTGTTCAAGATCACATAGCTAGAAAATGACAAAACTAACTTCTTTGCCAGATCTCTTCTTCTGGCTAAATATTCCTTGAATCAATCCTCAGGTAGAATGAATTTGAGGCCCTTTACAATTTTAAAAGTTGCCCTTCTATGGACATTTTAGTTTATTAAAATCTTTATTGAAATGTAGCACCCAAAACTGAATACAGTGCTCCAGATATGGCCTGACTGAGGCAATATAAACTGAGATTATCAATTTCTAATTTCGAGAAGCTATGTCTCTCTTAAGACAGTCCAAAAAATTTTGACTGTCATATCACACTGTTGACTCATTGTCCTTTTGGTCTATTAAAACCTCAAGATCTTTTTCACACAAATTTCTACTAATTGAGCTGGGTATCTCAGTGGATTGAGAACCAGGACTAGAGATGGGAGGTCCTATTTTCAAATCTGTCCTCGGACACTTCCCAACTGTGTGACCCTGGGCAAGTCACTTGACCCCCATTGCCTAGCCCTTACCACTCTTCTACCTTGGAACCAGTACACAGTATTGATTCCAAGACGGAAGGTAAAGGTTTTTATTAAAAAAAAAAATGGGGGCAGCTGGGTGGCTCAGTGGATTAAGAGTCAGGCCCAGAGATGAGAGGTCCTAGGTTCAAATCTGACCTCAAACACTTCCTAGCTTTTTTTTTTTTTAAACCCTTACCTTCCATCTTGGAATCAATACTGTGTATTGGCTCCAAGGCAGAAGAGTGGTAAGGGCTAGGCAATGGGGGTTAAGTGACTTGCCCAGGGTCACACAGCTGGGAAGTGTCTGAGGCCAGATTTGAACCTAGGACCTCCCATCTCTTGAGTATCACATAATACTACACTTGTAAAGTTGATTTCTTAAATCGAAATGTAAGTCTTTACATTTATCTCAATGAGATTTCATCTTTTTAGATTCAGCCCTATTTTATAGCCTATCAAGATATTTTTAGATACCAATTCTGTCACCCAAAATATTATCTCTCCCTTCTCATTACAAAATTGGTAAAGATACCATCCATATCTTCTTCCAAGTCATTGATAAAGAAATTGATATGTTTTTGATATTCGTTAGCAAACTTTGATAATTCAGTTGATAAAAAAGGTTAAACAATACTGGGCCAAGCAAAGGTCACTGGAGACTTTCTAAATCAACATCATACCATTAATTAACTACTTCTTTGAGTCTGGCCAGTTAGCCAATCCCTAATCCATCTTAGGGTCTAGCCCATATATCTCCATTTTTCTATAGTATTTCCTGATCTGCCAATTTAGTAACCCTGCCAAAAAAGGAAATCAGTTTAGCCTTGTTCTTAATGAAGGTATGCCAACTCTTCCATTTCTAATAATCACTAACTTTATTTATTTAGGCATCCTAGAATTGTGGGAAAGATAGAGATCAGACTCACTGGCCCAAATGCACATAGGTGCCATTTTCTCTTTTCTGAAAATCAGGACATTTGCTGCTTTTCTAGTTTCCTTTTCTCCATGGCTTTTCATACAACACTGACATTGGAGCAGTAATCAATACTTCTCCAATCCATCCTCCACACAGTAACCAAAGCACACAGTAACTAAAGCACACTAACCACACGATCAGAAATCTTGAGTGGTTTTCTATTGTCCCTACAATAAAACACAGACTTCTCAGCGTGACATTTAAGACTTCAAAATATGACTCAAATTTACCTTTCTAGACTTATTTCACTGACAAAATAATTCCAAGGATGCATCTTTTTTTCAACTTAACTTTATTTATTTTTTTTATTTATGTTAAAATACCCAGTTAACTCCCTCCCTCCATTACAGAAGGCATCCTTTGACAAAGAGATTTATGTATATATAAAACTATGTCTTTTTTCTGTTTATCAGTTCTTTCTCTGGGGGTGAACATATACAAGTTATTCCTCAAACATTTCTGTTATATAATGTTCTCTTGGTTCTATTTATTTCACTCTTCATAATTTCATGTAGGTCTTTCTGTGTTTTTCCAAAAATTAATCCGCTCATTATTTCTTTCTGCAAAGTAGTGTTCCACCGTAATCATATGCCATGGGGCAGCCAGATGGCTCAGTGGAGTGAGCCAGGACTAGAGAAAGGAGGTCCAGGGGGTTCAAATTTGGCCTCAAACATTTCCTGTGTGATCCAGGGCAAATCACTTAACACTAATTGCCTAGCCCATACCACCCTTCTGTCTTAGAATTGATATTTAGTATCATTAATATCAATTCTAAGACAGAAGGTATGGTTTTTTAAAAAATCATATGCTACAACTTGTTTAGCCATTCTGCAGCTGATGGGTGTCTCTTCAATTTGCTACCACAAAGGAAGCTGCTATAAATATTTTAGAACATTCTTTTCCTTTTTCCCTGATCGCCTAAGAAAATAAACCTAATAGCAGTATTGCTGAGTCAAAAGGTACACACAGTATAACTCTTTGAGCATAATTTGACTGCTCTCCAAAATGTTTAGATCAGTTCGTAGTTCCACCAACAGTGTATTAGTGTCCTCATTGTTCCATATCCTCCCAACATTTGTTATTTTGCCCTTTTATCATTTTAGCCAGATAGGTATGAGATGAAATCTCAGAGTTTTTATTTTCATTTCTCTAATCAATAATAATTTATAGCATTTTTCATATAGTTACATATAACTTTGATTTCTTTATCCAAAAACTGTCTGTTCTTTATCTTTTGATCATTTTTATCAATTAGTGCCATGAACACTAACATTTTTTGAATCTTTAGTTTCAGCTCCAGAATTTGTTTTTGAACATGGTTACCAAACCTACCTGCCCACAGACAGTAGTGATACCCAGACTGCCACAGTCATCTCAGTTCCTCCCAAGTCACGATCTCGAAAGCCTGCAACCTCCCCTGCCCAGAAGAAACTTAACTGTTGCTATCCAGGTAAACATTAATTTTATCTTATTCCTTGTGTACTGGAGTGACACAACCAGGTTTAAAATGGGAATTCAGCATTCCTGTTCTCTTACTCTTCACAGGCTACTGTTAAAGTCATCAGATCTATTCTGGCTTCACCAGTCATTACTTTGTTGTTGTTCATTCCTGTCTGACTCTTCATGACCGTGAGGACCATACTGTCCCTGGGGTTTTCTTGGCAAAGATACTGGAGTAGTTTGCCATTTCCTTCTCTAGTGGGTTAAGGCAGACAGAGCTTAAGAGACTTGCCCAGGACCACACAGCTCCTAAGTGTCTGAGGTTGGATTTGAACACACACTTCCTGACTCTAGGCCCAGCATTCTAGCCACTGAGCCATCATCCAGCTGCCCCCTTTGGATGCTTACTTAGTTCAACAGCATCCTGCAGTGTTTTAACCCTGGTGTGAAACTAGCTGGGGATCTCTGTGAACATCTTCTGAAATCTGCATAATCCAATTTACCATTCTCTCTCTATCCTTCTTATTGTTATTTACTGACTTTGAGGTCATTCTTCTCTCCCAGGTCTCTAGATGACTTCATAGGCCAAGGGCTTCCTCTCCATATCACCCCCTGCCATGGCCCACAGGAACCTCATTTTGTGCATGTGCATTTTGTACATAAGTCCTCAGCCCCAGTTGAGACCAGCTCTGTTCTCCCATACTGACATAGTCACAACTGAGACTTCACTCTCTCTGAGAATGATACCAAGATCCAAAACTTGAAATTGCCCCCTCTAATCACTTATCTACCCTTCACTTCACTGCTCCTACCCTTTCACTCACAGAAAACTTGCCCTTTATCCACCCTGTGGTCCTTGGACCCTTGGTGCATCCCTGCTCTTCCAACATATTCCCTCCCACTCAGGCCTCTCTTGCTTCCCTATCCAGCCCTGATCCTGCAATCAAGCACTTCAGTGCTTCATTAGCCTCTACCCTAGAACCTCTTCCTTTTTTTATGGTTATAAAAGTTTTATTGATGTGTTTTATATTTATATATAAACACAGATTATCCTCAAGAGGTTTCTTGTAACAAAATAAAGTGAGTGAGCAAAGCTAACTTTACAGCGACCTCCTCTGAAAGCATATCCAGCATTCTACATCTATAGGACCTGCCCTCTCTTTCTTTGATTAAGTTTTTTTCAAGATTAACAGAAATTTTTTTTCTCTCTCTCTCATCCTCTACAATCCCATGAAAAAAGAAAAGAAAAAAAAGAAAAACTAATTCCTTCTAGTAAATATGCAGAGTCAAGCAAAATAAACTTCCTCATTCTCCGTATAATGTACGCTTTGTTTCCTTAGATTCTAATGAAATTTATTAGGATTATTTGGATAGGTAGAAGATGAGAGAGAGGGAGAAAAGGGACACTAATCTAAACTTTCCCACGTGGCTCCTCTGGCAGACCCCAGCAGCAAAGATTATAGGCAGAGTGCTAGAGTCAGAGAGAGCAAACTTCCTGCTTCACCCTTTTTATAACCTCTTGGCTCCCCTGATCCTATCCTAGCCATCTGAGTCAATTTCAGGCTGATGCCAGGTATGCAGGTAGTCACAGGAGATGATGTCACCTGGGACCCCAGAAAGGGGAGAGGGTAAATATCCTTCACACAGCATATATAGCTCTATGTATAAATACACATATGTGGGTATATGCACATGAAGTCAGGCAGCATAGTGGATGGAGTGCCAGGCTTGGACTCAAGAAGACTTACCTTCCTGAGTTCAAATCTGGCCTCAGACACTTAGAGGCTCTGTGACCCTGGGCAAATCACTTCACTCTACCTCTGTTTCCTCATCTGTAAAATGAGCTGGAGAAGGAAATGGCAAAGTACTTCAGTATCTTTGCCAAGAAAAACCTAAATGGGGTCACAAGAGTCAGACACAACTGAAGATGACTAAACAACAACACATGCATATACATGTCTCATTTGGTCACCATATCCATAGTCTTATTTATTTTCAAATTCTCCTGGGTTTCTGAGCATCACTGGAGAAAGTTACAAAATTAAAATCATATTACCCACTGTCTACTAACATTCATTTATTAAACTTCTACAATGTGCCAGATGCTGTACTGGGGGTTAGATGTACTAACCCAAAGGTTGAATCAATCCCTACCCTCAAGGAGCTTGCATTCTAACTGGGGAGATAAATATCTTTAGAAGTATATACAGAATAAATTCTAAAGAAAATAAATGCAAGGTAGTTAAATATGTTCATTAGGGAAAGAGGAGAACATTTGCAGATAGGGGAAATATACTAGACATATTTGGCATGTGATTCTAGCTGAGTCCTCTCTATTGCTCCCCAGTTCACTTAACCTTGTCAGATTCTTCTCATTCTCTATAATGACTATTCTAAAAATTTTAGTCAGTAAGTCAATAAGCATTTAGTAAGGATCAGTACAATGTGCTAATTGCTAAATATACAAAGAAAGATTTTTTTTAAGTCCCTGCCCTTAAGGACAATCTAATGGGAGAGACCGCATGCAAATAAGTATGTTCAAACTAGTTAAACATAAGGTCAGTCAGAAATAATCAACAGACGAAAGGCACCAGAATTGGCAGGGATCAGGAAAGTCTGCCTGTAAATGGTGAGATTTTAGCTGGGACTTGAAGGAAGCCAGGGAAGCCAAAAGACAGAGTTGAGGAAAGAGAGAGTGCATTCCATGAATGGGGAGCAGCCAGTGAAAATGCCTAGTGCTGGAGTCTCTTGGTCAGAGAATAGTAAGGAGGCCACTGCCACTGGATTGAAGAGTATATGATGAGGTATAAGACCTAAGAAGACTAGAAAATGGAAGAGAGTTAGGTAAAAGGTTATATAGGTCTTTGAAAGCCAAGCAGGATTTTATGTGAACTTGGAGCTAATGGGGAGCTACTGAGGTGGGAGGGTGGCATTTCAGACCTGTACTTAAGAAAGATCATTTTAACATCTATGAGGAGCATGGACTGGAGTAGATTGAGACTTGTGGCAAGCACACATATCAGCCAGCTAATATAATAGTCCAGGCAAGATGTGATGAGATCCTGCACCAGAATGGTGGCAATATCAGAGGTGGGGAAATCACATACATAAGAAATATTCCAGAGATCAAATTAATAGGCATTGGCAACACATTAGTTATGGGGGACAAGAAAGAGTGAGGATTCAAGGATAAGACTTGGGTTGTGACCCTAGAAGACTGGGAAAATGGTGATATCCTTAAGAGTAATGGGAAAGTGGGAAAGTTGGAGGTTGCGGGGTGGGGGTGGGGGGAGAGCATTTTGGGGAAAGATAATCAGTTCATCTCTTTTCCTGTCCCCTTGATCCCATTCAGTCCTACCCCTTCTAGATCATATCTCCAACTGTTGGTCTCTCATGTATATTTTTAGCCTCTCTCTCTTCTCACTTCTTGCTCTCTGCTTTCAAGTATGCTCTGACCTCCCAATTCTTTAAAAAAAAAAACCCTCTCTTGATCCTTTATCCCCTCCAGCTATGACATTTTATCTTTCTCCTCTATACTCTCCTAAGATTATATTATCTAGTGATCAAATTTTCTAGTTATCAAGAGATACCACTACCTACCACTTGACTGAAACAGCCCTCTCTAAGGTCATTAAGAAATTCTCAGTTGCTAGCTTTTGTTCAGTTCTCATCCTCTTGGACTTCCCTGCCACATCTGAGACTACTGATTTAGCTGCTCTGACTTTCTTCACTTGGCTTCAGAGAGGTTCTCCTTCCTTTCTCACTGCTTTTGCTTCATCCCTTTTTTTCCCTCATCCTTGTCCCATCCCCTTGAGGTCCTTCCTTTGTCTTATTTCTCTTCTCTCTTTGCACTCTCTGCTATAGTAAATGCATATGCTCCCTTAGCTTCACTCAGATGCTACCTGAGTACATACAGCCTTCTTTGATTCCTACCCCCATCAATAATGATCTCTCTTCTGAGACATCACATAATACGTTGTTTTGGCCCTCTCTGAAGTTCTTAGCATTCAAGGTTTTGTCCTAAGAGCTCTTCTCTTCTATCTCTCCTCTCAGTAAATTCATCATCTCCTTTGGATTTAACCATCATATCTTTGCAGATGGCTCTCACATCTACATAACCAGATGATCTCTATGAGCTAAGCTTACATTTAGTACCTAATCACCACTTGCCTATTGGACATTCCAAACTGGATATCTCAAATTCAACATAAATTTAATATCTTTCCCCCCAAAAAAATCTATTCCTCTTCCTCAACTTCACTATTTCTGCCAAAGGTATTACTCCCTTCCAGTATCCAGGTTTGTAACCTTGGTTTTATCCTCAACTCCTCATCCTTGCCCACCTCTTATATCCAGGCATTTGCCACAGCATCTCTCACATTTAAACCTTCTCTCTATTCACACAGCTACCAACCTTAATGAAGACCTTCATCGTTCTGGTTGGTCCCAAAACTTAGGAGTCATTTTTAAAGTTATTGTTTGTCTTGTTAGGTTGCCAGTTCAAGACAGCATATGGCATGAAAGATATGGAACGTCATTTAAGAACCCACACAGGTAAGTATCTGTAATCTCCTTTTTTTATTCCATGTATTCCCAGAGTGTTTTTTTTTTTAATATTGAACTGGGTGACACCTTTTTAGCTATTTTTAGGTTGTATCAGATCTTTAAAAGTTATAAAATTCTGAAGTGGGTCACTTTTTTCAAGAACTTAATTCTCAAATATGCTTCTAAGAATGAAATAGGGACTCTCTCATCTTTGTATCTGCCTCTGCATTACATGTAGTCAGCATTTTGTGAAAGTTTGCGGGAAGAATGAATAAATGTATTCAAACAGTTGCTCAGTTTACCACTATGTTTTAAATTATTAACAGAAATAGAGTACATAAACTTCATGAGCAAGATTTCTATAAGCAACATTGCTTTGATGTTTGGTAAACTCTGTAATCCCCTTTGGTCTAAGAATTGCTATCATATGTTTAAAGTCATGTGTTTCTAGAATGCAATAAGTACTTTATTTCTCTCTCTTTACAAAATAGTTCAGGCAAATTCCCAGAGTGCTAAGTTGCTGTGGTAGTTCCAGGGACCCCAACATTGCCCCTCATTCTACACCTCAGAAATGGCACAAAACAAGTTAAATGTGCAATAATCTTACCCTTTAAAATAGTTTATTCCAGCCTGGCCCCCTCCCTGTGGCCTTTTTCCTCTTCCCTGATCACAGCCAACTGATGATTCTGTCTTGTTTGAAGGAGACAAACCCCACAAGTGTGAAGTCTGTAGCAAGTGCTTCAGCCGGAAAGATAAACTGAAGATGCACATGCGGTCACACACAGGCGTGAAGCCATACAAGTGTAAGAACTGTGACTATGCCGCTGCCGACAGCAGTAGCCTGAACAAGCACCAGCGAATACACTCTAACGAGCGGCCTTTCAAGTGCCAGATCTGCCCCTATGCCAGCAGGAACTCCAGCCAGCTGACCGTGCACCTCCGATCCCACACTGGTAAGGAAGCGCCAGGCCTGAACACCTCCTCCCAGCTCATTTCTCTAAGTGTAGCATACTTGTACTTTGGAAATTTGAGGTCCAGTATAGCTGATACAGAAAGGATTCTTTCCCTTCTGTCATTTCCCTTGCCTCTGTTAGAAAAGCAGAGATTGGGGCAAATGGGTGACTCACTGGATAGAGAGCCCAGTCTGGAATGAGGAGATCCTGGGTTCAAATCTGGCCTCAGACACTTCCCAGCTATGTGACCCCAGACAAGTCACTTAACCCCAGTTGTTTAGCCCTTAATGCTCTTCTGCCTTAGAACCAGTAAAAAGATAGAAGATATGGGTTAAAAAAAAATAAGTTAAGGAAAGCAGAACTCATTTGTATGGATGGTTAAATGAGGTGTAAACAGCAGCCCAAAATAGTATAGAAATCTTCAGATTAGGTGGTGCATTGCATAGAGTCAGAAAAGACTAAATTCAAATCCAGACTCCAACACTTATTACCTATGCAATCCCGAGCAAAATATTTAACCTCTTTCTGCTTTAAGTCCTTATTTGTAAAATTTGGACAATAGCACCTTCCTTCCAGGGTTGTTGTAAGGATAAAATGAGATAATATTTGTAAAATGCTTAACAATCCTTAGAAGGCTATATAAATACCATCATGATGCCTTGAGTTCAAATGCATCCTCAAATATTTCCTATCTCACTGATCTGGGTAAGTCTCTTAAACCTCTCTCTGATTAATTTTCCTCATCTAAAATGGGAATAATAATAGCATCTACCTTCCAGGGTTCTAGTAAGGATAAAATAAAATAATTTTAAAGTGCTTTGCAAACCTTAAGGTGCTATGTAAGTACTATTGTCAGTAATTGTATTAATAATTGTTAGTAATAATAATCAATAGACTTTTTTGTCCTTTTTTCTGACTGTAGCTATGTGATTTGTTTACAGTTAGTAATAATGAGAACCAAATTTTCTATGGTGCTTTAAGGTTTACAAAGCACTTATAACACAATTACCTCAACTGACTCTCAGACAAGCCTATGACTTAGGCACATTTGGCATTATTCCCATTTTACAGGTGAGGCAATAGGCTCGTCATAATAAAGAGACCTGTCTAAAGTTACACAGATATTAAATGTCAGAGGTGAGATTAAAACCCAGGTTTTTTCTAGGCTTAAGTATTGAATTCTTTCCATATCTCCAATCTCAGTTTCTTCATCAGTAAAATACAAACAGTACTTGTATTCCTTACTTCCTAGGGGTTTCTGTCAGGAAAGTACTTTGTAAATCTAAAATTGCTTTAGAAATGCCAGTTGTGGGGGCAGCTGAGTAGCTCAGTGGATAGAGCTAGGCCTAGAGATGGGAGGTCCTAGATTCAAATCTGGCCTCAGACACTTCCTAGCTGTGTGACCCTGGGCAAGTCACTTAACCCCCATTGCCTAGCTCATACCACTCTTCTGCCTTGGAACCAATACACAGTATTGATTCCAAGATAGAAGGTAAGAGTTTAAAAAAAAATGCCAGTTGTTATTTATGTATTATTAATTGCCAGAGAATTTGTTACATGTAACAGGAATATTTTTAATTAGCTTAACAAGTAGAAATAGCATTACTTTCAACCTATTCTTTTTGAGCCTTTGACCTATGAAATTATTTTTTTTCCTTTGCCATCTTGATTCTAAGTTTCAAGGGAAGTCTTAATGAGGGCCTCCTCTTAGTTTGAAACCTGAACTTGAGAAGTATCTCTAAGTTCTTTTTATATTGGTTTGCCTGTGTCCCGAAGGATTTATTTCTACTGATTAAAAAATAAATCCCTAGCAAAAGAAGAGATTTATTTCAGCTTTAATGCTTCCCTTATTCAAAAAGAATTTAGGCTCGACAGCTTAGCTATGAGAGGTCCAAATTTCCTGGGATTTAGCCTTCTGAGAGTTTACAGAGAAGCAGATTTTTCCAGTTCAATGGTACCTCAAAGGTCATCCATTCTGAACCCTGCATGATGCAAGAATTCCCCCTTCAACTGTGGTGTCAAACTCAAATGGAAATGGGGACACTATATGACACTGTAAGGATTCTTGCAGGCTACATATTGACTTTAAAAAACCACATATTGGCATTTCATATTTTTATTTTTTTGTCATATATTTCCCAATTACATTTTATTCTGGTTCAGCTGTGTGTTTGACACTTTTGCTCCAAAACACCTCTAACAGGTAATTTACCACACAAAAAAAAAGGATTTGATCATCCCTCTCTCTGTCTCTCTCACTCACACACACTGACTAATTATGCTTGAAGTTAAAGAAAGCAAGTCAAAGACCAGCTAAGGTCATAGGATTAAGACATACAAAAGGGGAACCTCAGAGATTGTAATTCAGATTATAATTATATTTCAGATTATAATAGGGTTTTGATATGTCATCTCAGGTATAACAATTTATTCAAGGGATTATTCAAGTTTAAAGCTTATTTCTCCATATTCTTGTTACAAACTATACCTCTTAGGACAGCTAGGTTAACACAGTGGATAGACCCTGGAGTCCAAAGGATGTAGGTTCCAATCTGATCTCAGACATTCCCTAACTGTAACTCCGGGCATGTCACTTATCTGCTCAGCCTCAGTTTTCACAAGTGTAAAATGGGGATGATAATAGTATGTACTTCCCCTTTGTTGCTCTCATGTTGTGAGGAACAAATAAGATGGTACAAGCTATATAGCAAAGTATAATAGAAATAGGATACTGAGGAGATATTTCTGGTAGTAATAAATGAGATACTCTGGCTGACTAGAGAGATACTAGGGGAAACCTGAAGGTGCCTAGTTGGAGATAGAGATACTTCTGAGAGATAGAGATACTACTAGAGGGGATATCTGGGGTTGCCTATTGATCACTACTGATGGCTAATAGATCTAGATCTTTCCTACCCTCCACCCTTCACCTCCCAGTTTTCCACTCACACCCTCCTGCCTCCCTTCCTCTCCCCCCGTTAGTCAGCCACCCTTCTAAGTAATTCAAAGGTGAACTGTGAGGTTTAGAGAAGAAAAACTCCTTTCTCTTCCTTTCTCAAGTAAGGGGGTTTATTGGGAAAAATAGGACAAGGATGGTAATTGAGGTAAGAGGGATAGGGTTGTCCCTTCTCTATAAGGAGGATTAGGAGGATTTTGAGAAATGTCTGTCCTGTCACAGCTGTGACACAAAAATCTGTCAAGGAGATGGGAGGATAACTGTTGGATCTTCTTTCTTCTTCCTATGCAATCAATTCTTCACACTCTAAGCCACCAACAAAAGTTAATTTCTTCTCAGCCTAGCTCTTCCCCCCCCCCCCCACCAAGGGACCTTCAGCCTAGGGCAGAAGCTAACAGGGGTTCAGTTCAGAGCTTCTTCCCCCTTCAGCCTGGCTTGACTCTCCAACTGACTTTCCTGGGAACATTCTATTTGGAATGTTCACCTTGATTGACAGATGATGTCCCCAGCTTTCTGTCTTGCATGCATGAAGTTCTCTCTTCCTTCATGCCTCTTCCACAAAAGTGCTATGCAAATCTTAAAACCCCCGTGCAATTTTTAGCTCTCAGTGGTCATGGTGGACCTAGAGACTGGAACCAGGAAGACCAGAGTTTAAGAACTGCCTCTAGCTCATACTGACTGTAGAACCCTGAGCAAGTCCAGAAATGCTCTTAAGACAATTGCCTAGAAAGTGCAAATTCACAACTTAACAGAGGGAGTTTCCTCATCTGGGAGTTCCCCATGTTGATATCACAGGCTGACTCCCTAATCTTATTCCCTCTATTATTTTTATACAAATGTAAAATACAGTCTCTGCAGTCTAAGCATTATATTTGATGTACTCATTTGCAAAAAAAATTAGAGATCTTCTTTCCCCATCTTCTGTAGCCTTTTCCTTAAAACAGCCACTTGAAAGAATTTAACCAGGAGTAAATTAATTTGGACCACAGTGGACAGTATGTGCAGGGCCATTTTCCTCTATCAAGATGACCTCTTTCAGTAAAATAGGGGAAAGGGGTGTTTTTAAGTAACCAGCAGCTGGATTTTCTAACTCCACTATCAGAGCATACAGCTGGGATTGTACAATAAATAAATCAGAGCAGTAAACAATGCATCTTTATTAATAAAAAAATCTGCATAAAATACAAGCGAAGCATTTCAATCATTTAAAAAATATACCCTGATTAGCACAGCATGATACTGCTTGATTCAAACACATGTAGCAAAATCAGTATAATATGTAACTCAATCAACAAATTGTGCAAAATTATACAACCATGAAACATTAACTGGCAAAGTGGGCAAATTAACCATATGCACCGTAGCTTGCTTATTAAGGAGGAAGAATGCACTAAGTACATTAACAAATTGCATTTTGATTTGGGAAAACTAGAGGCCCTTTTAATCTCCCATTTCCGTTCTGTATTGTGATACCAAAATAAAAGATGTTAGCTTCGGTTTGGGGTGGGGGTGGGGGAAGGCTGCAGATTCGCGCCCCTCCCCCCCACCCCGCCAAAGCTGGCACAGCAGGAGCACCTGGGGTGCCTCAGGAAGTGATTCTCTTACCTGGGCTCACTGTCCTCCGCACCTTCCCTTGGCAGGGGATGCCCCCTTCCAGTGTCAGATGTGCAGCGCCAAGTTCAAAATCAACTCGGACCTGAAAAGACACCTGCGCGTGCACTCAGGGGAGAAACCTTACAAGTGTGAGTTCTGCGAGGTCCGCTGCGCCATGAAAGGCAATCTGAAGTCCCACGTGCGAATCAAGCACAACACGGAGAACACCTTCAAGTGCGCCGAGTGTGACTTCCAGTGCAGCAACAAGACCAGCCTCCGGCACCACACCCGGACGCACCAGCCCGAGCAGCCCGTGAAGTGTACGGAGTGCAGCTACTCCTGCGCCCATAAAGCCGCCCTCAAGGTCCACGAGCGCATCCACTGTGAGGAGCGGCCCTTCAAGTGCGACTTCTGCAGCTTCGACACCAAGCAGCGCAGCAACCTGACCACGCACGTGAAGAAGGTGCACAGCGACAAGGTCAAGAGCAAGAAGCCGAGCCTGGAGAAAAAAGGAGGTGGAGGCGGGGCCGGGAGAGGGGACCGGGCCAAAGCCAGCGGCTCCAGTCAGGTAGCCAAGCTTGATGCTAAGAAGGCTTTTCAGTGTGACGCCTGTGAAGCTTCCTTCGTGAGGGAAGACTCGCTCCGGAGCCACCGGAAACAACACAGTGAATACAACGGCAATAAAAGTGCCGAGCTGGCAGTTCTGCAGCTTCAGATGGAGTCCGGCCGCCCTGTGGGCACCCCTCTCACAGTCAGCCCCCTGCAGGTGCCCCTCCAGCCAAGCCAGATCCCCCAGTTCAGTGAAGGACGGGTCAAGATCATCGTGGGCCATCAGGTGCCACAGCCGAATGCCATCGTCCAGGCGACTTCCGTAAACATCGTGCCTCCGGCCCTAGGTGGCCAGGGCCAGGAAGACCTCCCGAGTAATAACCGGCTGCAGATTCTGCGCCAGGTCAGCTTGATTGCCCCATCTCAGCCAGCTGTGTGTCAGAACGAGGCCGGGCCAATCGGGCAGCCCGGGGCGGTTCTGTTGACCACTCACGATCAGACAGAAGGGACCGCTTTGCACCAGACTCTGATTCCTGCGCCTTCCGCCACTAACCACGAAGGCCCAACCAGCCAGACTTTCATCACCAGCTCCGGCATCAGCTGTTCAGATTTGGAAGGCCTCAATGCCCTGATTCAGGAAGGGGCAACCGAAGTGACTGTGGTCAGCGATAGAGGCCAAAATATCACCGTATCCACCACTGCCCCTCCCATCTTTTCCTCTTCTTCACACCAGGAATTACCCAAACAGACTTATTCCATCATTCAAGGTGGGGCCCACTCAGCTTTGCTCTGTCCGGCAGATTCCATACCGGATTAACTTTTTTAAATTTCTCTCTTCAAAATTCCCTCTTTCACCTGCTTAAAACATCTCAGTAAAATACTCTGAGGTTTTCTCATGATGATTTAAGTACTTCCACGTTGGGTCCTTGAAAAATAAAAATAAATTATATTGTCATATTGATCAAAATTTTCACATGGTAAAAACTTTGCCATATAATAAACACTATATGTTAAATGTTCCAAGACTACTGATTAGATGAAGAAAAACAGGTAAAATGTACTAAGCAATAGGGAATGCAAGTATTTTTTTGGCTCTCTTTTCTTATATTTCCATACCATGATATAGGTGCCTTATGAATGACAGACTTGTTCCCATTATCACCCTGTAATACATTTGGATTGTTCAACACTCCAGTAAAGATCCAAGGAACTAACTATTCCCCCTCATGTCTCATGTGGCTTTTTAACACAAAATTCAGTTAAAAGAAGCAAAATGTTTATTTTTCTTATGGAACTTGAATTCTAAAATCTAGCCAGTCCAACCAGGATTTACTAATCCCGATTTATCTACATTTATGATTTACCATGTGATCCTTACATATGAAAGGTTATATTCAACTAATTGTTTTCTTACCCTGACAACATCCTTGGGAACTTCCTTTGCATTTTTACCCTCTCCCAGCTCTAGCTTGGAACATGCTGCTCCACCTTATTCCCATCTCCACTTTTTGACCCAACTTCAGACCTTCGGCTTTTGGGTAATTTTGTCTCACCCACAAGGTGATATCTACAGAGGGAAGGGAGAAGTTAGTAAAAATCCATGATTTTCTCTCCCGTCATCTCACAGCAGCATCTTAGCAGCCTTTTCAATTCAAAAGTTTCATCCCAGTTCTACCCTGACCTGCCTAGTTCCTATAAGGAAATATACTTGAGTGCTACTGTACAAAGATTCAGCATTAGACTTAGGAGCAGCTGTCTCCTACAGTCTACATTTTTTAAAAAAGTGATTTGGGGGATGGAAAAGAGTTGTAGTTGAGAAAAGGAAGATTTTTTTTGATACTTGGGTTTTTGTATTTTTGTTTTTTATTCAATATAAATGTTAAATTGATTCAAAAGATTTTGTGTACGATAGCTAATTTCAGTTGGTGATGCCAAGCTAAAACATTTCACTTCCTTGAAAATACAAATTTAAATGTAAATAAATATTAGAATTGAATAAAGTATTAGACTGTGCCCTTTAAAAAAAAAACCTTTTTATTGTGAATTTAATCTTCAATAAACACAAGTATTTCAGGATACAAAGAACAGAAAGGAGGATTGTATTCCAAACTGGACTTCTGGTTATTTACAGTTTTTCCTTTTTTTTTTTAATTTAGAATATTTTTCCATGGCTACCTGATTCATGATTCCCTACACACACACCCTATTTAAAGCTTTAATTTTTTTCTATTACATTTAATAGGAACAAAACTATCCAACTGATCTGTGTCCCCTTCTGAACTTCCTTCTGCTCTCTTCTGTGAATTTTGTTTCCTTTTTTCTTGCATCACTATCACTGTCCACCAAATTGGTGCCAGCCTACAAAAGAGAATCATTACATATCTGCATATCTGTTGTACCCCCCTCACTTCCCAATAGAATGTAAACTCCATCAGGACCAGAAAAAGATGGCTTGATTTTGTTGTCTTTAGATTCCAAGAATGTAATACAGTGCCTTACATGTGGTAGGCACTTAATAAAAGTTTGTGGAATATTGGTGCTAGTCCTGCTTTGTTGACCCAATTTGGAATACTGTGTTCAGTTCTGGGCAGTTTTTAGAAAGAATATTGACAAGCTGAACTATAACCAGAAGAGGCCAAACATGAAGGTGAGGAGACCAAAAACTATTCCATTAAGGGACCCATTGAAGGAACTGGTTCTGGGTAATCCAGAGAAGGTATCATGGTGAAGTATGGAATAAGTGCTAGATTTGAAGACAGATATCCTGAGTTTAAATTCTTATTCTGCAATTCTCTGTGTGATCTTATCCTTTAGCAAACAGTTCCTGGAATATAGTAGGCACCTAATAATACGGACTGATTGATTGAACTTAAAAAATCTCTTAACCTCTCTAGATTTCCTCATCTATAAAATGAGGAAATTGGACTCAGTGAGATCCCAGCTCTAAATCTACAATCTTATGAATTTCCTCTCTGCTCCCAGCAGAAGCCCTTCCTTGTGACCAATAAGTATACTCAAGTGTCTATAACCTTTAGTCCATCTTCCTGTACCTCTAGGCCATGACTTCTGTGACAAGAGGTGAGAAATAAGCCTCATGGATCTTCTGAAGTCACGATTACTCATGGATCAGAGCACCAAAGTCTTTCAAGATTATTCCCCTTTATATTATTGCAGTCATCACATATAAATTGTTCTCTTGGTTCTGTTCACTCTGCTTCAGTTAATAAAAGCCTCAGGTATCAGGTGCAGCTGGGTGGCTCAGTAGATTGAGAGCAAGATCTGGAGATAGGAGGTCCTGGATTCAAATCTAGACTCAAACACTTCCTAGATGTGTGATCCTGGACAAGCCACTTAACCCCCATTGCCTAGTCCTTACCACCCTTCTGCCTTGATTAATTTTAAAATGGAAGGGAAGGGTTTTTTCCCCTCTCAGGTTTCTCAAAGTCATTTCTTAGTTTGAAATAATATTTTCTTACATTCATATGCCACCATTTGTTCAATGAAAAAGATAGGCTTTTCCCCTACACGTTTCCCCCTTGTTAACTAATCAGGGAAGTGGGGAGAGTGGCACCAGAGGGGGAGAAGGTGGACTTCAGAAAACCTGAAAAGGACTATGTCCGAGATAGCGAGATACCCTGGGGGAAAGCAAATGGTGGTGATGGTGGGAAACAGATGGGCCCATGTGGAGAAGAAAATTGGAAGTATAAGAAGTTTACTGGACTAAAAGAGATGGCAGAAGCTCCACACCAGTAGGAGGCAGCCTCCACTCCCAGCTCCTTACTCCCCAAACTTATAACAGCTGCCCCACTTAGCCCCTATCATAATAATGGTGAGGCTGATTGTGGTGTCCCATGATGTAACAAGTTAACAGGAAGCCACAGATGTTTTACATGCAGTGGTATAAATATTATGAGAACTCTTTGCTTCCTGTTAATTCTACATTGAAATGCTTGCATCAGCCATAAAGATCACAGCTCATATTTCTGTTTTGAAAGCTTGGACTCAAAGCATGATATTTTTTTTCTGGTGGCAAGTTATTTTGGAAGTCCTAAATAATGCTATCACAATGATTCATGGGACATCAGATGTTTTTTTCTTTAAAAAAAAAATTCTATGCAAACATTGTTTTCTTGTTAATCAGTAGTTGGTATTTGGGGGGGGGGGCGTTATTTAATTGGCTATTTTCCAAAGTACAGTGAGAGTGAGAAATTAAAACTTGTTCTGGTAGGGTCATTAATAGAAGTTTTTTTTAGAATCTCAGAGTTGGAAGGGGACTCAGAAAACATTTAGTCCATTAATTACCTGACCAAGAGTTCTCTGCATCACATATGACACCAGAGATCATCAAATCTCTGCTCAGAGATCTCCAGTACTGAAGAACCCCTTCCACTACCCACTTTGGGAGAGCCGTAATCGTTAGGGAGTTTTTCATTACATCAAACATAAATCTACCTCTCTGCACCTTTCTTTGGAACCAAGGCTCCTCTCCCACATTTCTCTTGAAAATATCCACAGATATGGATTTCCACTTTTCATTTGTTGCTGTTCTGTCATTCTTTGTTTTTTGAAAAAATTTGAAAATCCCTTTGGATTTTCTTTTGGAAAAAATATTGCCACTTGTTTCTCCAGCTCATTTTACAGATAAGGAAACTGAGGCATACAGGGTTAAGCAACTTTCTCAGGGTCACACCCAGCCAATAAGTCTCTGAGATTGATTTGAACTCACGAAGTTGAGTCTTCCTGGCTCTAGGCCTGGCTTTCTATGCCCCATGCCACTTAGCTATCCTTGGTTTTCCATACCTAGTTATAAAGTTAGTGAGAAGTTGAACAACTCCAATATTTCAGGACCTCTAACAGTTTACGTGACTTTAGAGAACTCATTTCACCTTTCCAAGTCTCAGTTTCTTCATCTGTAAAATAAAGAAGATTTCTCAAGATCCCTTCCAACTCTTAAAACCGATTTACACCACTCCTGAACCGGATCTCATGAGGCCATTTAAAAAAGTTGCATTAAAAACTTTAGGCTGTAGGTGGTGCCAGAGATCAAGATATAAGCTTCAAATACCTACGTGCTGCTGCGGCGGAAGGCAGATTTTTACATTTAACAATTTTTTTCCCCAGCCCGATTTGTACTTTCTGCAAGTAATAGGTTGTAAATTAAATTACTCGGTTGTCCTTATCAGGCCAAATGTTGATGCTCTTACCTGGGAAGAAATTATCCGTTTGTTTCTGTCGGACTGAGGAGATAAGTGAAAAGTGGGAGATAGGGAAATTGATGGTTTGAAAATATGTCTATATCTAGATGCTCTTCCCTCTCGGAATGGATTCCACTGAGAGCAAGGTTTGAGTATTACCTTTTAGCTCTCTCTTCCTCTCCTTCGTATAGTTGTCTTCTTCCCCTCCCCCTCCCATGTGTCTTTTTGTGTAGTATAGATTATCCTAATTTTCTTATTCCTTCACATTTCTCTTGGTGCCGTCTTCTCTCCCCACCTTCTTTCTTTCTTCTTTTTTTATATATGATTTTAAACCACGTAGTACCCCAATCTCTACTGATGGATAATTCTTCTAACTACTATAATAGTGAGTACAATTTTTGACAGTTACAAATAACATTTTTCCATATAGGAATATAAACAATTTGGCCTTATTGAGGCCCTTAGAGAACAAAAAATAAGACCCCTCTCTTTCTTATTTTACCTTTTCATGTTTCTCTTGATTTTTGTATTTCAATGTCAAATTTTCTGTTTAGTTCTGGTCTTTTCTTTACAAATATTTGGAAGTCTTCTATTTTGTTGAATGCCCATACTTTCCCCTGGAAGTATATAGAAGTATATATCACTGTTCACATTTCAAGAACACATTAAGGTTAACAACTATCAAGAGCTTGAAGCAATGCAAGGAGTAGCATTCCATTTTACAGATGAGAACACTGAGACTCTGAGAGAAGTAAATTGCCCAGGACCACACAACTAGCCGATAACAGAACTGGGATCATTTCAACAATCTTTAGGGATTCCTGGGCTGGGGTCCTTTTTTTCTTACTTCATCTCATGGGAACAAGACTGGACCAATCATTTTAATTGTATCATTTGAGTGGTATGAAGTGCAGAAGTAGGAATTGAGGAAATAACACCTGTTTATGTGTAAACAGTGACTGATGGCTCAAGGCTAGTTTCCTTATTTTCAAAGTGGAGGCGGTGCTAATAGATTATTCGAACAAGTTTGTCTTGAAATGTAAATCCTGAAATGACTGAAACTCAAAGAAAATGATTTCAGGTACCAGAATACAACTGTTCTTTGGGAAATTACATTTGACTGCCTTCCCAGAATACCTTTCTACATTTAGCTTCCAGAAATAAAAAGGCTGCTGACATTTTAGGTGAGGAATAGACTTTTATCACCATATGTGTGTGAACAATTCTTGTTACTCTGGGATGTCATTCTCAAGATAAGTAAGAAATCTATGAGCTCGATTGGAGTGCAAGGCAGTGGAAAGCATCAGATTTGGACTCAAAGCACCCAAGCTGAAATCCCAGCCCTGTCACTCCCGGATGACCAAGAGACGTTGCCTCTTTTGGTCTCAGTTTCCTCATTTATAAAATAAAAGAATAGGGGGGCACCAAGCATGGAGTCAGGAAGCCCTAGTTTCAATTCTGACCTCAGACACTTCCTAGCTATGTGACCCTGAGAAAATCACTTAATCCCAACTGCCTAGCCTTTGCCTTTCTGTCTTAGAATTGTTACTAAGAGTTTTTTTTTTTGTAATGAAAGATAACCTCTGAAATACTCTTCATATGATTTTTTGAATAAATTATTTGGGGAATTTTTTTTAAAGACATGATCTTATTGTATTAAAATCCTTAGAACTTAGGTACAACAGGATTTCTATGGACTAATTTGAGTAAAGGTATTATATTGTTTGGGAGGCAGTGCAGTGGATAAAGCACTGGCCCTGGAATCAAATCCAGCCTCTGACACTCACTAGCTATAGGACCCTGACCAAGGCGTTTAACCCTGCTTGCCCCAGTTCCTCATCTGTAAAACAGGGATAAACAGGAGAAGAAATGACTCCAGTATCTTTACCAAGAAAACCACAGGATCACAAAGAATCAGACACAATTGAACAACTGAACAGCAGTTATGTTATTTCTACTAATGCCCTATTCCCTGCGTAGACTATAAACTCCTTGAGGACAAGAGCTAGGTCTTCCCTAACTTTGCATCTGCTCCAAGGACCTAGAACAGTGCTCTTCTGGGACTCAGAGTCTGAAATGTGGCTTAGAGATCTAGAGTCTAGCGTCCCTTCCTCATTTGACTGAGGAGGAAACTGAGGACCAGAGAGAGGAAGTGAATTGCCAAAGGCTGCAGATCTAGTGTGTGGCAGATAGAGCTAAATCTAACTTCTCTGGGTCTCCGTTTCACCATCTGTAACATGAGGAGATTGGTCCTGGTGACCCTTGCTGGGCTTTCCACCTCTAAATCAGTGATTCTTTCATCTTAAATAAATGCTGAGTTGAATTGAATGTAACTGAAGATCAAAAGTACATTTGAATTAATGAAAAGTTTGAACAATTTAGTATTTTTAAAGATATTTCAAAATCTTTAGAAGAGTGTATAACTAGGGTGAAGCCAGTTAAAATAGCCCTGGCTTATTGTAGACCAAAGCCCATTTCCTAACATGGAAATCATTCCCAACCCACTGTGTGGAAATACAGAACTAAAAATGAGAAGAGGTATCTTCTCTGTCCTGTTCTTTTTCAACTTTGGCAAGCGTTTGTGAAGCCCTGTCTGTTAAATGAGATGACCTAAAGAAAAGATCTTAGAAACTGAAAAAAATATTTTGCCAACTATATTATAATTAATCCTTATTTTCTCTCCCCGATATCATCCTTTTCCTTTCTTCTTTTAACTAGATCTTTGGACCTCAGCTATCCAATTTTACTGAATTAAATTGATATTTTAATGGTGTTATATTAGGAACTGATGATACAAAGATGAAAAATGATATATTTTTTAAAACCATACAATTCCTGACTTCAAGGAGCTTAAAATCTAGTAAGGGCTTCTATAAATAGGTGTGATACAAGGTTGAATATAATAATGAAGAACAGAGTCAGGGAAAGTGTTCCAGAATAAGAGTGATCAGGGAAGACTTCATGTA
The DNA here is from genome assembly GCF_027887165.1 of Monodelphis domestica. NCBI lineage: Eukaryota > Metazoa > Chordata > Mammalia > Didelphimorphia > Didelphidae > Monodelphis > Monodelphis domestica. The sequence continues at coordinate 501,118,009 of NC_077227.1, forward strand.
AGAGCTGGAACCTCAGCTGGATGTTAAGGAATAAAAGGATTTTTATAGGCAGAGATAAGGTGGAAGCACATTTAGACATGGATGAAGTACAGTTTGTATAAATTCAAGATAGGACAAGATCAAGGCAATAATCCAGTTTGGTTATAATTCAGGATATATAAAAAATACTATGCAATTAAATGGAAAGGTTGATTGGAATAAGAGTTGTAGATCCTTAAATGTCAGGCTAAGTAAGGATTTTCTATTTCATCCTATGTCAAATTGGAAGCAACTAAAAGATTAAGAAGAGGGGGGCAGCTGGGTAGCTCAGTGGATTGAGAACCAGGCCTAGATGGGAGGTCCTGGGTTCAAATTTGATCTCAGATATTTCCTAGTTGTGTGACCCTGGGCAAGTCATTTGACCTCCATTGCCTAGCCCTTATCACTATTCTGCTTTAGAACCAATACACAGTATTGATTCCAGAAGGTAAGGGTTTTATTAAAAAAAAGAGAGAGAGAGATTAAGAAGATTTGATGAACGGAGTGATAAAATTAGATCTGTGCATTATAATTTGGGTGAAATAGGAACTAGAAAGTAAAAAATTGAAAATCTAGGACAGAGCTGTCAAACATGTTACCACATTTAGCCCTTAATTCTCCTGGCTAAAAGCAGATTAAGATGTAATTGGAAAATATTTAACAAAATAAATAAAAATAAAACATAAATATGATAACATTTTAAAGCTAAGTCAATGTATATGTATTAGTGACCTAATCTACAGATATCACTCCGACCCTGGAGCTAGGTCAGTGATCCAGCATGGATGGAGGCTGGGGTTCATCCAGGGGTGCTGAGAATTGTTCACAGACTGTGAACTGAACTAGCAGCAGGAAAAGAAGCAGTGGCAGCTTTGTGGCTCGGCCTCAGACCTGTACAGGGTCACAGATCCTGCTCACAAACCTATGGTGGAGCCCACAGCTAAACCAGACTAAAGGGCTCAGGCCAAGGGTGAACCTGACATTCTCTGGCACATGAGCTTGTTTCTCTGAATCTGCAGTCTTCCAGCTAAGCGATAGGGCCTGGGACTTCACAGCTAGCAAACTGGAGCAACAGGGGCAAAAGTGCCGCTGTGTCATCCACACCCAAACTGGGCTCAAGAGCTTGCAAACCCAAACCTAGAGGGCAGCAGTGAGACTTCACTCTAGATCAGACTGCTTGCAGCATTTCTGGAAAGTTTGTGGGTCGATAGCCTGAGCCATCCCAAGATTCTTGGCAAAAATAAACCTGGAGAAAAGCAGCAACAGAACTCCAAAGTACGCAAAACATAGCTTAATCAGGCTGTGACATTCCCTCCAGAGGTACACTGAGCCTCCCCCAATACAAAGTTCCAATTTGCAAATTAGGACTGGAAAAAGAAAGAAATTTAAGGCACCCGTGATGAAAAGCTATTTTGGATCCAAAGACACCCACAGATACAAACACAATAGCAAATGAATAACTTCCTTCAAATCTGTTCCTCAGTGGTTCAGAAGTAAAATGAGAATTATGAAAACAGAATTTATGGGCTACACAGCAGAAATAATGGGCAGGATAGAAAAATTGGATTTTGAGATGGCAAGTCTTACCAAAGAAACAAAAGGGGGAAAATAGGTTGGAAATGGAAATAGGATGGAAAAATATACAAAAGTAAAGGACAATCTAGAAGAGCAGCAAAAATGATAGTATTATAAGAGAATATAGGAGTAGCTTGTGAATCAACAAGAGAACCAGGCTTAGAGATGGGAGGTCCTGGGTTCAAATGTGACCTTGGACACTTCCTAGCTATGTGATCTTGGGCAAGTCACTTGACCCCAATTGCCTTGCCCTTGACCTTAGGTCCAATACTTAGTTTCCATTTAAAGATTTAAAAAAGAAAAGAAAATATGCTCAATAAGTAAGCAAAAACATACTGTTCTCAAAGTCCGTATATATAGACAGCCTTAGGATCATAGATCTCTCAGAAGAGCACAATGGGGCAAAAAAAACTCAGCGCCACGGTATGGAAAATAATAGAATTGCCCAGAACTTTTGAACATAGAAAATAAAACCTAATTGAAAGAATTCATAGATCACCTCCAGGGGAAAAAAACGAAGGCTACAAACTCCAAGTGATTAAATTTAACAATTCAAAATTCATAAACAGAAAAGTTCTGTGAGCAATCAGGAAAAAAAGACCTTCAAATACAAAGGAAAAGAATTTTAAGTAACAGTTATTCTATACTCACTAGAAAACATGAGAAGGAATGGAATGTGTACTGAAGAGAAATGGATTCAGGGTACAGCCCAGGTTGGCCCATCCTACAAATCTAAGTTTAACCATATGGGGGGAGGGGGAGATATTCAATAATAAAGAGGGGTTTGAAACACTTCCGGAATGAAAACCAAAACTGAAGAAATTACTGACTTTTCAAATACTCCAAACAACAGAAATGCAAGAGGATTAAATAAATGTACCAGCCAAGGACAGTAATGGCAACAATGACAACATTAAAAAAACTTCTTTCTAATGACACGCTAGAAGAAAGGGGTAAGACTGGTGGAGGTAACAGTGAAGAGGATGTCATAGGGCATTGTGGTCAGAATCTGGCAACACCCTCCCTACAGGCAAAACACTCTTTTTGGTTGTTTTTGGTTTTGGTTGGGGTGTGTGTGTGTGTGTGTGTGTGTGTGTGTGTGTGTGTATGTGTGTGTGTGTGTGTGTGTGTGTAAGAATATATTACAACTTGAGAGTGTGTGAAAAGTTGACAGGGAACGTATTGATCGGCTAGGTAAAATCAAAGGATAATAATGAGGAGAAAGTGGCTCCTGTAGTCTCAAAAAGAGGAAAGCCTACAAGGGAGTAGGTAAGGAGGAAAGGGAAAGATTGAAAAATAAGAACAGGAAGATCTTACTTTAGTATTCAGAGAGGAATGTTCTGTGGGTGAAGAGAAGCAAGATGGGAACCTTGGGAAGATGTCTGAAGGATTTGGTGATTGCAAAGTCTACTCATACTACCTTATGACCAGTTAGTTAAAATTCCAAAGGGTGACTAGCACCTGGAGGAGCAAAAGAGTATGGGCCCAGAGGAGATTTTGAGGCAAATGGGAAAAAGATACCAGAGCAGGTTATAGATCCATGATAGGCTCCATAACCAGAGATGTGGTGGAGGTGGGGACCAACTATGGGTCCTCTCTGACACTTGCAATGATTGCCCTTGTTCTCATAGTGAAGGACATTGGAAGAAAGGAATCCAAAGAACAAGCTCTACAAGGCAGCAGAAACTGCCTATAAGGGAGATTCTAGAATAATTACCCAAGAAGTATTGATTGCATGAGGAATACAGATTAAAAAAAGAGAGATCAGATAATTATAGGGATCATGAATCAGAAATTGAAGCCAGAGAGTAAAAACAAAGAATAAGTAAATAATGAAGACAGTCAGAGAAATCATTTTAGGAAGGGAAGCAAAAAAAAATGAAATCTAAAAAAAAAACAAATGGAAAGGCACTTAAATAAGGGGGAAAAGAAGGAGGAATTTACTTGGCATAAAGAAAAAAAGTGGAGGGTAGTGACATATAACCAGAGAAAAGCAGGTAAACAAAAAGCACTAATAAGCAAAAATCCAAAGAGAATAAAGTGACAAACAAAAAGAGAAGAACAGAGGTGAAGGGAAGAGAGTCAGTGGGAAAAGGAAAAACTTTAAAAAGACAAAAGTAAAGTAGCTGAAGGGAAAAAAATAAGGCTGTGTTGTAGCAGAAGGTGAGGAAAGATAATAATTTTTTAAAATATTAAAGATGGAAGAAGATATAATCCTAATTCATGAATTTAAATATGAATGGATTAAACATTCCAATAAAATGAAAAAAGTGACATTGGATTTTTTTAACCCCACAATATTTTTGCTTACAAGTAATGCATTTTAAAAATTAAGATATGTCCAAAATAAGCCTGAGGGGATTGGAGGAAAGATGTACTATGTATCATACAGATCTTAAATGTAGGAATTGCAGTTAAGACATCTGACAGAGCAAAAACAAATATTCAAAAAATAAAAAGGGATAAATAAGGAAACTAGGGAATCAGCAAAGATACTAATTGCAACATAGCTTCAACAAAGATGAAGATCATAAAAAAATATTTGAACATCAACAGTATTTCTATACAATTATAACAAAATCTAAGAAACAATAATAGAAAGGGAAATCCCATTCCAAATAACCACAAAATACATAAAATATCTGAAGATCAACATAGCAAAGTACATAAAAGATTTATATAGATTCAATTATAAGTCCTCTAAGAAATAAAAAAACAACATAAAGGACTAGAGGAATATCCAGTGCTCATGGCTGGGTTGAATCAATATTATAAAAATGAAAATACTCCCACAATTTATTTATACTTTTAGTGGTACACCAATCAAATTACAAGGTGATACTTTGTAGAATTTAAGAAAACTATAACAAAATTCATCTGGAAAAACAAATGTCTGGAATGTCAGGAGAAATTATGAAAAAAAGGAAGGGATGAAGGGAACTCATACTTTCAGACCTGAAATTATATTAGACAGTAGCAGTCATACACTTTTTGTAGATTAAAATAGGTAGATCTACTTCAAATACTGAGTTACCACCTTTTGGGGATTAAAATCTAAAACTAGATTATGGATTACAATTCAATCTTCTCAATAAAGGAAGAGCTAAGTACCTTCATTTTTACAATCAGGAGATAGCTAAATCCAATCTTCACAAAAAGAAATTATGTCTGTTATTAATACAGAAAAATATAGAAAGATCTATATGAACTGACATGGAATAGGTAAGCAGAGGCAAGAAAATAATATACATATAAACTTCAACAATGTAAATGGGAAAAGCAACCACACACCAAAGAATCAAAAGTAAATGTAGCAAAATTATAAAGACCAAAAAGGACACAAATAAAAAGATATAAAAAGGTACCCCCAACCCATCCTTTCATAGAGGTGTTACCCAATGTATACATTTTCACATTTTTTCAATGTACTGATGAGTTGTGCTGATTTTTTTTCCTCTCTAAAAAAATACCATTTGTTATATGGAAAGGCTCTCCAGGAGAAGGAAAGGAAGAAATATTTGGGATAACTATGATAATATGAAAGAGAAAAATTAACAAAAACTAATTTTTAAAAATCCATTGGTGATTATAAACTTTATCCTGAAAACTGGTGGGCCTTTTGATAAAAGAAAGAAAGGATCAGTGAATTAGAAATAAAACAAAAAGCCTGGAAAATAATTTTTAAACCCCAATTTAAGACCAAAATAAAAATTATGAAAAATAAGAGATTAACAAAATGAAAGAAAATATATTACTAAATTAATTATCTAAGAGCTGTGTTTTAAAAACACAACAGACTACATATTAACCATTAGCTTAAGTGATTTTTAAAAGAAATATGAAAAATAAACTGCAAATCTCCAAAATGAATAAAGGAACATTTACAACAAATGAATACATAAGAGAAACTATTAAGAACTATTCCCATCTATAAAGATAACAAAGCCAACAAACCAGTTATAAAAATATAAAATATCCAGATTAACAAAGGAAAAAATGGAGATTTTAAACAACCCCATCTCCAGAGTAAAAAAATTCAAATAAGTTATAAGTGAACTCTTAAGAAAAAAAAAACAATACAGATGAATTTATAAGTTAAATATCAAACATTCTAAGAAAAATTAATTCCAACATTATATAAGCTATTAAAATAGCAAAGTAATAGATCCTACCAAATTTCTTCTATTAAAAATATAGTCTTAAGAATGCAGCTGGGTAGCTCAGTGGATTGAGAGCCAGGCTTAGAGATGGAAGGTCCTAGGTTCAAATCTGACCTTAGACACTTCCCATCTATGTAATGTGTAAATGGAGATTTGAACCTTTGACTTCATTCCCCAGAAGTCCTTGGTATTTCTCAGAATTCCCTATAATCTCTCCTGTGTCTCCAGTTGGAAGGATCACGTTATTGGTATTTAACTGGAGGTAACTCCGCCCATTGGCACTCTTTGGGATGATGCAGCAAGTATGGTGGTAAGCTAAGCACAGGGATTTTAAATGGGCTAATCAGCCATGGATATGTGGTTTTTATTTTGTATCCTCTTTATTCCTTGATTTCTAATGTTCTTTAATAAACCTCATAAAATATAATATTTTTATTATTAGAGATATAAATTTAATTTTTGCAGTAACCCTGGGCAAGTCACTTAACCCCCATTGCCTAGCCCTTACCACTCTTCTGCCTTGGAACCAATATACTGTATTGATTCCAAGATGGAAGGTGATAAGGGTTTTAAAAAAATAATAATAATAAATAATTTAAAATAAAAATATAGTCTTGATACCCAAATTCCAAATCAGTTATAATAAAAACTGAAAGGAATTTATAGTCCAATAACACTAATGAACATTGATTCAAAAATATTAAAATATTAACAGATTATAATAGCATATCAAAAAGATTATATAGTGACCACGTTACAATAATATATCAAAAAGATTATACATGGACAAGGTTATATATGTATCAGGAATGGAAAGCCAGTTCAATATTAAGAAGATTATTAACATAACAGATCATATTAATAAGAACAACAAAAATTATGATTATATCAATAGAAGCAGAAAAAACTTTTAAAAACACTTAGGAATAAATGGATCTTTCCTTGATATTGTCAATTTTGTGTTGTTCAGTTGTGTCCAATTCTTTACAACCTCATTTGGAGTTTTCTTGGCAAAGTTACTGAAGGGATCTGCCATTTTCTTCTCCAACATATTTTACAGATGAGGAAACTTAAATAACTTGCTCATGGTCACTCAGCAAGTAAATGTCTGAGTCAAGATTTGAACTCTGGAAAATGAGTGTTCTAACTCTAGGCCAAATGTTCTACCCATGCACCACCTCACTGTCCTAATATAGGAAATAGGATTCATCTAAAACAAAAAATTAGCATTATATAATAGGAGTAAACTAGAATTCTTTTTAAAAAATCAGAGATTAAAGTAAAGATGTCTGTTTTCAACACTTTAATTAATTTATTTTTTTAAAATATATTTTATTTGATCATTTCCAAGCATTATTCGTTAAAGACATAGATCATTTTCTTTTCCTCCTCCCCACCCCCCCATAGCCGACGCGTAAATCCACTGGGCATTACATGTTTTCTTGATTTGAACCCATTGCTTTGTTGATAGTATTTGCATTAGAGTGTTCATTTAGAGTTTCTCCTCTGTCATGTCCCCTCAACCTCTGTATTCAGGCAGTTGCTTTTCCTCGGTGTTTCCACTCCCATAGTTTATCCTTTGCTTATGAATAAACACTTTAATTTATTACAGTGCTAAAAATGCAAGCAACATGGAAAACTTCATCCAGAACAAACACAGAAAGGAGTGACAGGTTGATAGTTCTTTCTCAGTTCTGTGGGATATAGTGTATGCCCATTCTTAGTTGGTGAAATAATTTGTCTGGTTCATTCCAATAATGAACAAAATTCTGATGGTGGGCATTTCAACTTCTTAGATTATGTTCAATCGCCAGAGATTGAGCAATAGCATGCCTATGAAGCGTTTAGATATTCCTGTTACACTAACTGGCTTAGCATGTGCCTATTCTATACTGGTAGGTATAGGTGATCCATTAAACCCCCATTCATGATGGTGATAAGAGATTGCAATTATCCCCCATGAACAAGTAATTCCCATTAAATGTGGGTTATAATTCTCATTGGTTAAGTTTAGGGCAGTGAGGTGGCACAGTGGATAGAGTACAGTCCTGGAGTCAGGGAAATTCATCTTTTTGAGTTTACAACATTGGATACTTACTAGCTGTGTGATCCTGGCCAAGTCACTTAACCTTGTTTGTCTTGTTTACTCATCTGTTTAAAAAAAAAAGCTGAAGAAGGAAATGGTAAACCACTCTAGTATCTTTACTAATAAAACCCCAAATGGGAACAGAAAAAGTCAGATATGACTAAAACAAGTGAACAAAAGCAACTAAAAAATGTTAGCTATAAGCACAGGTTTTAAAAAAGGAAATTATGGAAATGAGCACAGACAAAGGGGAAACAAAAAAAAAATACCACTACTAGGCCTATATCCCAAAGAGATCATAAAAAAAAGGGAAAAGGGACCCATTTGTATAAAAATATTTATAGCTGCTCTTTTTGTGGTGGCAAAGAATTGGAAGTGGAGGGGTTGCCCATCAATTGGGGAATGGCTGAACAAATTATAGGATATGATAGTGATGGAATATTATTGTGCTAAAAGAAATGATGAGCAGGATGATTTCAGAAAAAGCTGAAAAGATATACATGAACTGATGCAGAGTGAAATAAACAGAACCAGGAGACCATTATATACAGTATCAGCAATATTGTAGGATGATCCATTGTGAAAGATTTAGCTACTCTCAACAATACAATGAACCAGAACAATTTTGAAGGACTTATGATAAATAATGCAGTTACTCACCCCCCAAAAACAGAACTATTAGAGTCAGAATGCAAATAAAAACATACTATTTTTCACATTAGTTTATTTATGTTTTTATTTTGGAGTTTGGGTTTTATGTGAGTATTCTCTTACAACAATGACTATTATGTAAATATGTTTTCCATGATAATACATATTTAACCCAGATCAAATTGTATATCCAAGAGAAGGGAAGGAAGGAGACAATTTGGATCTTATAATTTCAGAAAATATATGTTGAAAAATATTATTGCATGTAATTGGGAAAATAAAATATCCTTAAAAAATAAAAAAGACCCCCAAAAAATTAGTATAAATGTTTTAAAAAGTGGAAGCAAAATTATTACTTTTTTTTGCAAATAATACAATGGTTGAGCTAGAGATCCCTAGAAGGTCAACTAAAAATTTAATTGAAATGAAACTTCAGCAAAATTGTAAGAAATAAACTAAATCTACATAATTCATGAGCATTTCTGTATCTTACCAAGAAAACCCAACAAGAAGAGACAGAAATAGAAACTCTAATAAAATAACTGCTAAATATATAAAATATGTGAGAATCTACCTAACAAGACATACACAGGAACTATATGAATAAAATTACACAATACTTTACAGAAATACAGACCTAAATAACTGGAGAAATACTAATTGTTCATTGATAAGCCATGCCAGAATAATAATGACAATACTACCTAAATTAATGTACTTATTCAGTGCCATGCCAACCAAACTATCAAGGAATACTATATATATATATATATACTAGAAGAAAAAAAAAGATAATGACACTTATTTGAAGTAACAAAAGGGCAAGTTGAATCTCAAAGAAAAGAATTAAAAAAAAAAAAAGCACCTTACCTTCCAGCTTGAATCAATACTGGGTATTGGTTCCAAAGCAAAAGAGTGGTAAGGGTTAGGCAATGAGGGTTAAGTGGATTGCCCAGGGTTACACAGCTAGGAAGTATCTGATGCCAGATTTGAACCTAGGAACGCCTATCTCTGGGCCTGGCTCTCAATTCACTGAACAACCTAGCTGCCCCTTCAAAAAAAAATTTTAAGGGAAAGGAAAGGTCCTAGAAGTACTAAATCTAAAACCCTTCTACAAAACAGCATAAATCCAGAGAAAAAGTAGTTACTTGAGCAATGGGAAAGAACTATATAATGATATAGTGCTGACATTTTGATAAAGAGAAGAAGAAATTGGTGTCCTATAAGAACTTTGCCCTTTTCAGAAGGTATTGAAGGAAATTAATAAGAAAAAAAAAAGAGGTACCAGGTGTGGGGGAGGGAAGATTTATTTTGTTCTGAGGTTGAAAAGTGGGAAAGAAAAGGAAGAAGAAAAGGAGGGATACAGTAGGGTAGAAAGGAGGAAATGGGAACTGGGAGTTTTTATTTCTTATAATTGGAGTGTGAAAAGAAGAGTATACAAAGAGTAGGAGATAAAGGGAGAGAGTATCAGAGGAGTCTTACTTTTATCTGAAATGGAGATAGAGGGTTGGACACACACACAGTGTTTGTTGAAGAATTATATCAAAATCACAGGAAAACAAGAAGGGATGACTTGGAGGAATTTAAAAGAGAATATAACACCAAGGAGGGAATAGCCACAAGCAATTCAAAATTCCTCATCCCAAAAGGGAGATTAAATGGGGAAGGGAGGGGAAATAAAGAACTAGAATCTAAAGAGGAATAGCTGAAGAAATAGATGTAATAGAAAATTATTGTGCTGGAAGAAAATATGAAAAATACAGTTTCAGAGAATCTGAGGTATTGATGATTGTAAATTTAAAAAACTGAAAGAATAAGACAATGATGTTGTAAAGAAAAAACACTTATAAACTAAGAAACATTAGGAACTCTGATCAGTGCATTGACTAACAATGTCTCCAGAGAACATATGGGAAAATTATGAACAATACATGGCTAACCAGGATTTCAGGAAACATAGAATGAAACATGCTAACCTTTTCTTGATGGAGAGATGATAGACTCAAGATGAAGAATGAGCCATACATTATGGCCAATAGGGGAATTTTTTTTTTGCTTGATTATGCATATTTGTTAAAAGGATTTTGCTTCATTTCTTTTTCTCATCTTGACATTAGGGCAGTGGTGGTAAAAGAGAAAGAAATAAAATGCTTAGTAATTTTTTAAATTTAAAATTAAAACTAATAATAAATGCAGCTCAGGGGTCTGAATTAATGAGATTTGGGAAAAGGAGAATAGAGAACTATGAAGCATTCATCAGGAAGGAAATTAAACTTGACATTTCAGGATGTTGGACTTTAGGGAGAAGTCTATGACCAATAAAACACTGGGGAATAAGTTCCTTAGATGTTTGACCTGTTTGTCTTTCTGTTGTTGCAAGACACATAGGGAGAGCTCTAAGCAAAGTAGAAGGAGAGAGGAACTGAAGGGATGAAGAGAGGGAATAGGATTGGTAAATGATGGTAATAATTACTTAAATCCTCAACAGAGAAATTTTTTAAAATGAAAACTATTAAGCACATACATACAGAAGGCCCAAAATGATTATGATATGGCTTGGTGAAAAGAATGCCAACACTACCAAGTTTAAAAAGGATGCTGCAAAAAAGATACTAAATTGAAAGTGAAAGTTTGGAATCATTTGCACTCTCTTGTTTCAGATTTATGGCTATTTTTTATGAGGTTAAGTCCTTAAAGAACTTAAGGTCTGCATGTAAAACAAAATGGTCTGTTATATCAACCTGTAGGAAGCGGTTTTGTTTAATAGTGCTTGTTATTGGAATATCTGAATTTTGAATTGGGTCAGGCAATTCTAAACTATGTAACAATGAACAAGTTATCTAACCTTGCAAATTATAAAAGGGAGATCATCAATATCTGTCTTGGGGAATAATGACTAGAATTAAATGAGATTTGACATGCAAAATTCTTTATAAATTATAGATAAAAGAAAGACAGACAGTCGGATGAATGGATGGATGGATGGATAGATGTGGCAAGGGCTATCCACATGTAACATGGTGGTATTGTAGGACTCAAAGGGAGACAGAATAGACATCTTTACCGTCTACCCTGACCCTTCTCCTGCCACAAGGGGAAGCAAGAGATTGGAGCAAGAAACTGGACCACTCTGTTCCCTTCGGAGAGAGGGATAGCTGGCTAGAATATATCAGTCTAACCCATTAATTTTATTCATTTAAGGAAAGTGAGGTTTCAGTTCATGCTGTTTGATAGCTGTTTCTTAAGGAAAGGAAGAGTCAAGCTTTATATCCAAGGCTTGACCCTTTCCCTATTGGATGCCAATTCCACAATGAATATACAAAGTAAGCAGCAAAGATCATGTCAATAGCAAAACAGAAATCAGAGAAAGAGAGAAGAATATATTTGACAACACAGAATGAAGGAGCTCTCTCATTGGGAGCAGGTAACTCAGTTCAATCAAGAAAGAGAGCTGGAGATCTCACCAGAGGGGAAGTTCCTCAAAGTCTCTACAGTGTAGCAAACTGGGGAGCAGGGACATGATGAAGACTACCAGCTCTTGTCATGTAGATTTTCCCCAGTTTCATCTTCCCTTCAGCAGGAAGTAGAATTGATATTGTCCATCTTTTCTCTCCAAGCTGGCTGCCATAAATATCCAAAACAACTGCAGAGTTAAAGAGACTCAAAGATTCAGAGAGACTGGAAAAATTAGAGCTTTCTTCTCTCCATCTCTTGCCAACATCCCCCCCACCCCCATCATGCAGGTACAGGGCATTTATCACCACCAATAAGGAGAGAATCCCATATCAGTGGGTTCTATTAACCTCAGACACTTACTAGCTGTGTGACCAGTTACTTAACCTCCATTTGCCTTAATCCCCTGGAGAAGGAAATGGCAAACTTCTCTAATATCTTTGCAAAGAAAATCTTACAGACAGTTTGGTCCATTGGGTCATGAAGAGTCAGACACAACTGAATATCAACAACATATATGGGTATATTTATGTATATACGTATATACATGTAAATGTCAGACCACATCATTATTATCCCTTTATGCGTAGAAAAACACTCAAAAGGGAACTGAGTATCAATTCTCCATGATGTGCTTAACTTGGCTTATGCAGCTATGTCAAAATAAGTAAACAATGATATAGCCTTCAAAGTATCATATAACATAAATTTTACTCTGTATGGCATCAAATTTGGGTCTAGGCAACCTGCCCCTGGCCTTTTTGCTCCACAGTCTTCCCAGGCAATATCATATCAGGTCTGATCTTATCAGTACCTGCCTCAGGGGTCTTGGTCTTCACCCCAAGTTCTTCTCCGGTGTTCTGGAGGCCATTCCTGGATCATGAGGCTGACTGTTCAAATGTACTTCACATAAATCCAATTCATTCATAAATCAAGATATCACCCCACAATATCATTGGTCCTCTTTTAAATAACAGACAATTTGCAAGAGTGGCATAATCGAGTAAATCAACTAGATCATCCACTGCCACTTAACAGAAATGCCTTGATAGTTAACAACATGAGAACAAATATCGGTCTTCCAATCTTGGGCTTTAGTTTCAATCATTTAGACTAAAGGCAAAAAAAAAAACATTCAAACTGGAATGATGTTATACAGAAATAATATTTTGACTAGACTAAAGAACCTTGGCTGTGCCCTAATGGTAATCTCTAAAACATCAAATTTGCCCTGCTTTACATAATAACATTTGCCATTTTTTTAAATATATGGTTTCTCTTAAACCCAGTAGAACATAAGCTATGTTATAGCAGGGTTTGTTTTATTTTGTTCTTTGTATCCCCAGTGCTCAGCATATTAGTGGGTCTTGAGAAATGTTTGTTGAATTGAATTGTATGTTGTCAATTACTTATAGGAACAAGGAATTATAGGGACTAAGCTGAGAGGGTATTCAAAGCTGGAAGAACTCAATGTGTCTCACTCAGACTTAAACAAATCTAACAGAATGATGAATAGTTAAAACTTAATTACTTGAAAAAAAATTTATGTGAAAAAATGTATATGTATAATTGACATCTCCTATCCCTAAGTGGGACTCAAAAGAAGTAAATGTCTTTCAACTCTGAATATATTTTAAAAAGCAACTACAGTGGTATTTTGGTACTCATTATTAATATGTTCAAGAAGATAGGTGCAGTACATAAAGTTTGAGTGCCAAATGATTAATGTAAATTGAATTGATCTATTTCAGACACCCATAAAACCCAAGTTTTATAATGGCATATACATTAATGGAGTTGTATTTTACTAAATAAATGTTAATGATGCTTATACATAAATAAAAAACAATAGGTCAAATAAAATAATTTCAATTTTTAAAAAAATTTAGTTGAATTGTATGTTGTCAATTACTCATAGGAACACAGAATGATAGGGAACTATGCTAGGAGGAAATTTGAAGCTAGGAGTACTCAATGTGTCTCACTCAGACCTGAACAAGTCAAACAGAATGATAAATAATTAAAACTTAAGGACTTGAAAGGAATTGTCTATTATTATTACATTATTACAGAGATTGCTGTTATTACAGAGATTAGAGCAAGTGTATGAGGAGAACCATTTGAAAGGAAGGAAAGGCCTTGTCTAGGTCTCCTCTATAATCTTGTGGCTGGAAGACAATTTTATGAACTTTGAAAGGTCTGAAGGATTTGTTACTTCTCAACTTACCATCTGTGTCCTGTATCCTGGCCACATATCCAGATCAGAAGAAGGCATTATTTGTACTGGGATTAAAGGAAAACCTGAATATAGATGTATAGCTCCTGGAAGTACCTAGCAAAGGAGCTACACCATGCCTAAGGGGAACTTCTTGAGGGAAGGACTGAAAGCAGCCAGGATCTATGAATTACCCCTTTTTCATGTGTATTCTCAGCTTGAGCCTGCTTTCTTCTGTACTCTGTTTATAATGGTGAGAGAATGCATCACAGACTTTTGATAGGATGTTTAATTCCAACGCTACTGCCTTTTAAAATACTCCCTTCTAAAAGCTACTTTAAAACTGTCTTGTTTAAATTAATTTCTTTTTTTTTTTTAGTGAATTTTAACTATAATCTTGGAAGGAAAGATACCAGTGGGGACTCATTAGTTTTATAGAATTTAGAAAGACACTCCTACTCCATCCCTCAGAGCTGGCAAGGTCTTCTTCTTGCTAACTGGTCTTGGGATGAATCAGAATATTTCTTGGTCCCCATTGCTACTTCCGGACTCTTCATCTACTATTATCACTCAGGAGTATCCTCTCAGATCCATTTGGTTCAACTTTATCACCTAGTTAAGATACTGGTAACTGTTATATACAAGTCTCCAAGACAATCTCCTTTCCTTAATGATTTCACTGTGCCTGGCTCACAGTCTTCTCTCAACCCCAATTCCTGCACTCATACTACAGAACTTCAAAATATATATATTGATATTCCTACAAGTACTCTACCCTCCCTTCTTCAGTCTCATAGATTGATGGCCTGGGATGCAGTGGATGACCATGGCATCTTCAATGTCTCTCCATGCTCCCTCAACACCTCTGACCCTCCACAGTGCCTGCTTCAGCCACCTTCATGGTTATTGGAATAAATTGTCTTCAACCTCCCACTCCATCCTATGATTTCATTGCACATAGAAATTGTCATATCCTTGGTCTTACCCTCACCAAGATGTATTCTTCCATGTTCAAAAACTCTGAAATTCTTTTATCCTATCATTATATTTTATCTTTCAAGTTTTCTGTCTTGTAGTCATTAATCCTTTATCCTCATAAAAAATTCTAGCCTCTCCACCTTTCAGGTTCCTAGATCATCACCACTGAATTGGTTACACCCTCTTACCTTCCCTACCTCAATCCATTAATAAATCAGTTTAACTCTTTGCCTTTTGCTCAAATCTCTCATCCCTTTAGCCTATCAGTAATCATACCCTGCCAAACCCAACCTAGTATTACACCCATAATCTATCTTCTTTCCAATTCAGGTACTGCTGAACTGAGCTGGAGAAATCACAAAATTGTGCTCACTAGTTCCCCTACAAATTTGTTACATGCTCTCCAATGGGCCCTTGCCATAGCAAGGCAATCCTTTTATACCTCCTTGATTGATTTGTATTCCCACTCACCACAGCAGGTATTCCAAACCTTTTCATCCCTTCTCAAGCCTCTCATATAACTCTGTTCCTGCCTTCTTAATTGTCAGTTGTCTCATACTTCAAAGAAAAATTTGAAGTCCTAAACCAAGAGTTCTAGCTTCTTTCTTCCTCTTCATCTCACATCATTTGGATGCCTTCTGCCACTAACTCTTCCCTCACGTGAAAAAATAGCCCTTCTCGACATTAATTCATTGCTGGTGGAGTTGTGAACTGATCCAACCATTCTGGAGGGCAAGTTGGAACTATGCCCAAAGGGCAATAAAAGACTGTCTGCCCTTTGATCCAGCTATAGCACTGCTGGGTCTGTACCCCAAAGAGATAATGGAGAAAAAGACATGTACAAGAATATTCATATCTGCACTCTTTGTGGTGGCCAAGAATTGGAAAACGATGGGATGCCCATCAGTTGGGGAATGGCTGAACAAATTGTGGTATCTGTTGGTGATGGCATACTATTGTGCTCAAAGGAATAATAAAGTGGAGGAATTCCATGGAGACTGGAACAACCTCCAGGAAGTGATGCAGAGTGAGAGGAGCAGAACCAGGAGAACATTGTACACAGAGACTAATACACTGTGGTATAATCGAACGTAATGGACTTCTCCATTAGTAGCAGTGTAATGTCCCTGAACAATCTGCAGGGATCTAGGAGAAAAAACACTATTCATAAGCAGAGGACAAACTGTGGGAGTAGAAACACCGAGGAAAAGCAACTGCCTGACTACAGCGGTTGAGGGGACATGACAGAGGAGAGACTCTAAACAAACACTCTAATGCAAATACTAACATGACAATGGGTTCGAATCAAGAACACATGTGATACCCAGTGGAATGGCTATTGGGGTGGGGGGGAGGAAAAGAAAATGATCTTTGTCTTTAATGAATAATGCTTGGAATGATCAAATAAAATATTATAAAATTTAAAAAAAATAGCCCTTCTCTTTGACAAGGCAAACCTCTCTCTATATATGTACTCTCAATTCTATCCATTGTATCCTTTTTCTCCAACAGACTGTACCCTCTACCATCCCTACTCACTCTAATTTTCAATATCTCCTTATCTATTGGCTTTTTCTGTCTATAAATGAGCTCATATCTCTCCCATCCTGAAAAAAATTCTCATTTGATCTAGTTATTCCCTCTAACTAATATGATACATCATTCATATAAATATATCTAGCTCTTGATAAAGCCTGTGCCTAACGCCTCCCACTCCCCCTTTTCTTATTCTTTATCCTGTAATCTGGCATCTAATCTCATCATTCAACTGAAGCCACTCTCCTCAAAGTTACCAAAGATCTCTTCATGGACAGTTCGAATGGCCTTTTCTCAATCTTCATCCTTTTTTACTTCTGTGGAACTTTTAACACTGGCTCTTAACTCTCTGTTCTTTTCATACCTGTCTAACTGCTCCTTCTCAGTCTCTTTTGTTAAATCTTTCTCCAGGTCATATGTACTAACTGTGGGTTTCCCCCAAGGTTCTGTTATTGATCTCCTGTTTTTCCTCTATAGAGTCTCATTCAAGCCTCTGGGTTCAATTATCATTTCTATGAGGATAATTCTCAGATTGATGTATCCATCCCTAACCATTCCCCTAAATTCCAGTCTTATATCATCAACTGCTGCTAGGTTGTACAATGGTTAGAGCACTGAGCTTCCAATCAGAAAGACTCATCTTCCTGAGTTCAAATCTGGCCTTAGACACTTCCTGGCCATGTAACTCTGGATAAGTCACTTAACTTTGTTTGCCTCAGTTTCCTAATCTGTAAAATGAGTTGGAGAAAATGGCAAATGACTCCAGTATCTTTGCCAAGAAAACCTCAAATGGGTTGCAAAAGGGTCAGATACAACTGAAATAAATTAAACAACAGATCACCAACTGCCTCTTAATCATCTCAAACTTTTTTCTTAGTGTCTGCAGACTTAGTGTCCACAGTTCCTGACATATAGTAGATGCCTAGTAGATGTTTCAGACAGCTAGATGGCTCAGTGGAGAAAGCTCTAGGCTTAAAGTCAAGAAGACTGAAGTTTAAATCTGGCCTCAGACATTTGCTAGCTGTGTGATCCTGTTTGCCTTAATCCCCTGGAAAAGGAAATGGCAAACCATTCTAATATCTTTGCCAAGAAAAATCCCGTGGACTGTATGATCCACCAGGTCACAGAGACTGACAAAACTGAACAACAATAATAGATGCTTGATAACTGTTTGATCCATTGTTTCTATCATTAAATATTTATAACACAATTCTAGAAGAAAAACTTTCCCTGATCCCATCTGATTCTTTTTTTAAAACTCTTACTTTCTATCTTAGAATCAATACTATTTATTGGCTCCAAGGAAGAAGAGTAGTAAGGGCCAGGCAAATGAGGTTAAGTGACTTGCCCAGGGTCACATAGCTAGGAAATATCTGTGGCCAGATTTGAATCCAGGTCTTCCCAGCTCTTGGCCTGGTACTCTCTCCACTGAATCATCTATTTGCCCCCTCTTCTGACTCTTAATGACTATCTCCCTCAGATCCTACATAGAATATGATGTTCTGCACCTCCTTGGTACACTGATCATCCAATATTATATATTACACTTATTTGTGTTTGTCATCTTTTCCCATTACTAAGCTGTGAACTCCATAAGGAGAGATATCTTGTCTTATCTAAATTTTATATCTTCCAAAGGACCCCACACTATATACATTTAACACAATAAATATCAATTGAATTGAATTAATAAGAATCTAGTGAAAGGTGCAATGAGGGATATGAATAAGGATGATACACTGGCATTAATAAACTTAAAAGAACACATAGGGAACACGCTATCATCCTAAGGCATAAAAAGATTGTTAGAATATAAAGCAATGACTTAGAGTACACTAAATAAATTGTTCAGAGAAAGTGCCCAGAGGAGAAAGAGATCATGTCTCCTTGGAGATGACTGGAAGTAACTTAATGGCAGAGGTGGTTGTTAGCCTAAGCTAGACCTGGAGGGTTGGGTAGAATTTCTGCAGGCAGAAATGATCATGGCGGGCAGCTGGGTGGCTCAATGGATAGGAAGCCAGGCTCAGATATGGGAGGTTCAAATCTGGCCTCAGACACTTCCTAGCTGTGTGACCCTGGGCAAATCACTTGACCCCCATTGCCTAGCCCTTACCACTCTTCTGCCTTGGAGCCAATACACAGTATTGACTCCAAGATGGAAGGTAAGGGAGAGAGAAAGAAAGAAAGAAAGAAAGAAAGAAAGAAAGAAAGAAAGAAAGAAAGAAAGAAAGAAAGAAAGAAAGAAAGAAAGAAAGAAAGAAAGAAAGAAAGAAAGAAAGAAAGAAAGAAAGAAAGAAAGAAAGAAAGAAAGAAAGAAAGAAAGAAAGAAAGAAAGAAAGAAAGAAAGAAAGAAAGGAAGGAAGGAAGGAAGGAAGGAAGGAAGGAAGGAAGGAAGGAAGGAAGGAAGGAAGGAAGGAAGGAAGGAAGAAAGAAAGAAAGAAAGAAAGAAAGAAAGAAAGAAAGAATCATGACATGTTATGAGACAACATCAACAACAAACCTTTATTCATGTTTTTAGAATGTGAACCTCTTGAGAAAAGGCATTGTTTTTCATTTTTGTCTTTGTATCTTCTATACTTAGGACAATGCCTAGCTCAAAGGAGGCTCTTCATAAATGTTTATTGAATTGATTTTTTAAAAGACTGAGACTTCCTATAATGTCCAGGTAAGAAGTTCAGGAGCTACTCACGGGCCAGTCCCACCGCTAGCCATTATGGCAGCTTTGACATATTCTATTTTCTGTCTTGCCAGATTCACCTATCTTTAGGCAACTTGGTGGCCACCTGCCCCCTGGAGATCACCAGATTGATCCTGCACTCTGTATGGACACGTTCTGGGCTTAGCCCACCACAGTTCAGAATGCAAGCAATCCGCCAGCCTCATTCTCCCCGGCAGCAGGGATGACAGGAATGCACCGCCAAAACCAGATGGTGAATTTAGCTGAATACTGCCAACACTCCAGGCAAGGGGCATTCTTCGGGCAAAAGTCTTGAAGGCAGAAAGAAAGCTACAAACAAGTCCTAGTCATGGAACAGCTGGTAGTCCAGTTTGGCTTTTAGGAATAGCGAGATATAAGGCATTGGGGGACTGACCTGGCTCTCTTCAAATTAACTCAAATTAAAAATTCCAGACACAACAGTCAACCCCTATTTAAATAGCACTTAAAATCTGCAAAGTGTTTTATACATGCTCTTCCATTTCAGGGGCAGCAGAGTGGTACAATGGACAGAGAGAGCAGTCTGCCTGGAGTCAGGAAGACTTCCTCTTCCTGAATTCAAATCCAGTCTCATACACTAACTAGCTTCATGACCCTGGGCAAGCCACTTAATCCTGTTCACCTCAGTTTCCTCATCTGTAAAATAAACTGGAGAAGAAAATGGCAAACTATTCCACTATCTTTGCCTAGAAAACCCGGAATGGGGGTAGCTGATTAGCTCAATGGATTGAGAGGCAGACCTTAGAGGAGGTCCTGGATTCAAATATGACCTCAGCTGTGTGACCCTAGGCAAATCAATTGGCCCCCATTGCCTAGCCCTTACTGCTCTTCTGCCTTGGAACCAATACACAGGATTGATTCTAAGATGGAAGGTATGTTGTTTTAGTTTTTTATCTAACCTGTGAATCTCCCTTTTAGGACCAAGTTTCTCAGCCCAATTATGTCCCAGCCAGAGGGGAATTGATTTGAGATATTAAAAAACCACACACACACACACACACACACACACACACACACACACACACACACACACACACACACACACAAAGTAAAATTATCAAATGATTTTAACTGGTGTCATGGAAACCAGGCCTCTCTTTTAAAGAATATTTTTCCTGAAAGGCCACAAATAGCTTTCTGATTGGTATTCAACTCGTCCCAGGTGCAGGTTTTGTACTTCATTACAGGATTCAACTGCATGTGGGAGTAACTAAAAAGGATTGTAAATACATTATGACCAAATTCCTATCCTTCCCTTCCTCCCTGACCCTATGAATTTTAAACAGATGAGCTTCTCAAGAAACGTTTTTCTTGTTTAATACACTAGGAAATTTCGGTGGCAAATTTTTGAAATTTGGATGTTCACAGTCAGCAGTCATCGTCGTCATCATTGGTCATAGCTCACATTTATATAGCAATTTACAATTTACAAAGTTCTTTCCTCACCAAAACCTAGTAAGGCAGGTACTAATTAAAACCAGGTTTTTCCTTGGGAGATTTCGATAGATTATTCCTTTTAAATTTGAGAAAACTTCATTCCCTCCAGATGCAACTCATTTTGAGCATATTTACACATATTTGGATTTTGAAGGGAGAGTCTAAACACAACTGGTTTTCCCTCTATCAATTATCCATTTGACCCTTTGGCATAATAAGACAATGGTTTCTACAGAAACCTCGAGGAAATAATGTCTCAGATATCAATGTGAATTAAAAGGCTTTGGAGGGAAAGCTTTTTTCTCCCACATATCCATTTCTTTCTCAGCCTTTATTCTAGACACTAGACATGCAGAAGGACTTATGAAACATGGTATTTAATTACAAACCTAGCTTTTATCTCCTGAAAAATTACTGACAGTAGCATTATGAACATAGGAAGTGTTTGAATAATGAGTTTCCTAATTATACAGTGGAAATACAAAGAACCTTGGCCACATATGTCTAAAATATGAAAGCTTCCCCCACCCCCATCATTTTGGTTCACTAAAATTGATCAGTTGTGAGGCGAGGGTTACACAAGTGTCTAAAATTAAGTGACCTGAAACACTCCTTTGCTGACCTTCTATCTGTACAAAAAGGTTTAACAGAATCTGGGACTTTTCCCACCTCAGAAATACAATGAAGGGCCTACTTTCTTTTTTATTCTTATTTTATTCCAATATCAAATGTACACTTAGGTTTTCCAAAGTTACACGATTCGTGTTGTCTCCCTCCCCTCTTCTCTCCCTTCTCCTGGAGGTGACAAGCAATTCCACTGGGTTCTACGTGTATTTATCACATGAAAACTCCCGATTTATCACTTGTTTATTTGGGTATGTGATTTGGGGTTTTGGTCTTATAAGATCATGCCTGTTTCCATAGTATTCATTTTTGTAATAGAGTAATCTTAATTTTTTTTTTGCAAACATCTTCTGAATTTCTTGGTTTACAGTTAAAATTCTGTAATTCATTTGGCAAATTTTGAGAAATCTTAGTCCTCTTCTTCCCTGACATCATGTTTTCAGCAACAAGTAGATAGTTTAAAGCAAACCTAAACCACATTCCCTATAATTTCCACCTAGTTCTACCAGGCTATAATTTGATTCCATACACAAAATGGCTTGAATGGCCATTCTGGCTCATTATTAAATGTGGTGCCCTCATTCAATTAAGGAAAAGCCAAGTATGGATGGAATTAGTAAAACCCTTTACAAACTTTATATTCTATCAAAATATGACTGTTATTTTAAATTGCACAAGAGGCTAAGAGTGGGAGTACAGGAAGGATCAATTGCTCTGTTCTCCAGTGCAACCTGGCTTTTGTGATATTTTTATGTCTTCCCTTTTGTTAACTTCCCCAAAGTATTTAAGAATGCAAATTTTTTTAATTGCCTTAATGTTTGTTTCAGTTTAAGAACTGCCCAAGCCCCCCAGCATTCCAAATGTGTGTCTGTAAGAACTATGTTGAATTGACTGACTTTATGTGTTTTCTTTGTTATTCCTTGGGGATTATAACTTCGGGGTGAAATAGGAGCTTATTCAATTAGTACAATGGTCCTGGCAGTAGCAAACCTCATTTTTGCAATTTTTTCCCCTCCTCAGCCTTAGTGTGTCACTAGGTTTGAGTCAAGCTGTCTGCTTCTACAGCTTGCTTTCCATTCCTATCCTTTTATCATAAGAAAGAGTAGCACAAAACATCTTATCATTTCTGGAGAAATAAGCCAGGATGCTATTTTGAGGAAACATACATTTTTACAAATGAAAAGAGAGTTAAATTTTATTACATGTAATAAAAACAAGATAACATCATAAGATTTATCTTTTTTTAATTATTCCAAAACACTATTGTAAATTTAAGACCCAACACTCCTATTACAAGTTTAATCATGTTAGTTATTTTTAGACACAAACAACTTACTGGACAGAAATATTGAAGAAAGATCCCTACACAGCCTACATTTTCAAAATTCCAAGTGGTACTTAACATAATATTTTAGCAAAAGATGAGTAACAAAACTGAAAGATGATTTTGTCTTCATTGTATTTATGATGAAAATTTGCTACTTGAGTTCCTCAAGCCCAGAGCTGCTATTAGTGTAATAAGGGAAAATATTGGAAAATCTCCATTTTTTTAACCTCCAACATATGATGAATTTATCACTCACATCAATTTGTGTAAGCAATATTAAATGCTGCCTGCATTGTAAATCATGTAGATCAGCAACGGATATAACTTCTAATTGGATAGTGATGTTCATGATCTCAGAAAGCTGCCAGCAAAATTGGTTTTTGGGGATGACTTTGCTTGGAAATTGCCCTGCAGGGAACCATTTCCAATTGATTATCCTTCATTGCTAATAGCCTCAAAGACTCTTCTGTGGACAGTCCACTTCTACATTTAAATGTAAATCTTCATAGCTTGACAAAGTGATGATCTAGAAAAGGGAGGGAGGAACACAATAAAATAAATGTACAGCTTGCAAAACTTAAAGCAAGTCAGAGAGCAATCGGAAAATTAAAATGCTCCCAGCTTGACAATCAGGGAGTGAATGAAAACTCTTTAAGGAAGGGGTCCATGTGGAATAGTCACAGAATGGTTACAGCTTTCAGGACTCAGCACAATGCCATCAACGGGCATTTACACCCCATTTATTAATGGGGGCTGGGGGAAACACTTCAGAATATTGGTGCAGGCACAGCTTATGTGGACCGCAGCTGGACATACGCAAGGTTGACAATTGAGCCCAGGCACTGACACTGTGAATGCAGTTTTTGTTAGGTTTTGGTTTTTCAATGAAGAAAGGCCCAAACAAGGAATCCTGTATTAATTTGCACGTGGTGGGTGTCTCTGAAACTGATATTGAAAATGCCCCCAAACAACCTAAAACCTCAGCTATAATCTGACAAAAGACTGTTGTGATGGGGCAGCCAACTGATTACAGGAACATAACTAGAAATCTATCACAGGGCAAAACCCTGTTAAGTTTCTGAATAAAGTAGGCATCTCACTTTGGGGGGCTGTTTATTTTAAAGCAGTGAGGCATAGTGGAAAAAGGCCCAGACATGAAGTCAGAAGTATGTGAATCCTGGATCCCAGATTTCCCAGCTATGTAACAGTGCATTAATTAATTACTTGGGAGCCCCACTCTCCTCTTCAGTGAAACTGGGAATCATAAGATTTGTGCTACTCACCTCACTGGAGTGTCAGGAGAAAGGATTTTCTAAACCTTAGAGAAGGAGTGCTAAACAAATGGGAATTTTCATTCCTGGAAAAGTGGTAGCTCCATTATCAATCAACCCTCCCAAAAAGAGTACCCAGCTAGTTAAATAAATTATGCTCAACTCTTTTTTCTTCTCCTTTATTAGCGTTAGCAATGATAAAAATAATTCACCTTCCTTTTAGCATTTTAAGTTTACAAAGTACTTTCTTCACAACAAGTCTTATGAAATAAGTAATATAACAAATAACTACTTTAAAGCATTTATGAAATGTTTACTAAGTGCTAAGCACTATGCTAAATTTTCTAGGGACATAAATTAGAGAAAAAAAATAATCTCTGCTCTCAAGGAGCTCATACTCTAATTAGGAGAAATAATATATATATAAAATAATGAAACTATGCAAGGAAAAGACCTAGAAATCCTGAGGGCTCAGAATCCAGGTAGATGGCAAGGCCAGCAAGGACCAGAGAACTTTTGGACAAAACGGTAGAGCCGATGAAAAATCTCTGCAGTGGTCCATCTTACCAGAAAAGTTGGAGTTGGTGGGTGATCCCAACTCATTTGAGCAGTATGAACAATGCCCTTGAATTTTATTATCTCCATCTTACAGATATGCCCAACCTCTCAAGAAGTAGTACATAATGATTTTCTTCTAGGTTAATCTAATTGGTTTTGAGTCCTCCTCTGCCTCAAAAAGTGCAATAAGTTGAAAAGACATTTTATGGAAAGACATTTAATGGGGAAAAAAAAAACCAATAAGCAAGAGGACTTCAAGTTCCACCATGTGTCACTAACAGGCTCTGTCTGAGACCTAGGGCAAGCCACTCCCTCTCTGAAAAGCTCAGTTTCCTCTTCTATAAATTGTGGGACTTATACTAGATAATTTCTAGGGAGTCCTTCAATTCTAGAATCCAAAATATGTAGTGTAAGAGTGGGTCAAAGTTATATTCATGAGGATTATTCATACGTGTTTACAATTCCTTAGCCTCATTAAGCCATATAGAGTTCAACTTACATATTCTTCAGAGCCTTAGAGAATTAAAACATGTCTCTTAAAATAATAAAAAATAGTTTCAATTTCCTGAGAACTGGTCCAGCTCTAAAATTCTGATTCTGTTATGTTTTGTATTGTTTTTATTTGCATGTATGCTGTATCTACTTATTTGTGAATACATCTCTTCCATTATCCACTAGAATAAACTCCTCAAAGTGAGGAACTATTTGGTTATTATCAAGATCCAGAGTCTAGTAGTGCTTGATGCATAAGATATGCTTATTAAATGGTGTTTGATTAACTGTTACAGGTCGCCCATGCAGGTCTTAGATGTTTCCCAAAAGAAATCAACTGATTGGGGAAAGAAGAATATATTTCTCTGTGCACTAGAATGGTGTCTAGGGGGATTTGTACAAGTTGGTGACTTGGAATCAGTCTCATTATTTTATACTGACATCTTTACATACATTTTATTTCTTTATTTTTTTTTAAACCCTTACCTTCTGTCTTAGAATCCATAGTAAGTATTAGTTCCAAGACAGAAGAGAAGTAAGGGCTAGGCAATTGGGTTAAGTGACTTGCCTAGGGTCACAGAGCTAGGAAATGTTTGAAACCAAATTTGAACCCAAGACTTCCCCTTTCTAGACCTGGCTCTCTATCCAGTGAGCCATCTAGGTGCCCCTTTACACACATTTTTAGAGATCAGTCTAAAAATATTTCTCAAATGATTGAAATGAATGTCAGAAGAAGTAGCGTTAATGAGATTACTCATATTTTTGCTGAGGCTAGGGAATTGGTCATGCAGATGGATTCAGGATTCAAATAAGTGGGATGGAATTTTATATTCTCAATCCTGGAATGTTGCATGAAGGGAAAAGATTTTGGGAGAATACAATGAGCAATAAATAATTTATCAGAAATATGATAAGCTCTATAAATGACTATTTACAAAAAAATTATAGCTGAACAACTAATGGTATATATTGGTGATGGAATACAATGATCCTTCATCTATTACAGGAGTTACATTCCAGAGACTCCTGCGATAAGTGAAAATCTGCTAAGTAGAGGCATTATATTTATTTTACTATTCCTTGATGGTAAGCATCTTCCTCTGGTGCTTGGTTTCACTGCCAGAAGCCTTAGAAGGTACAGAATATTTGGGTGTCATGGGGCTTGAAATAAATTCAAACCTTTATGAAAACTTCACAAAAACACGCCCCCACAGAGCAACACTACATGCAGTGATCAGACATCAATGTGAAGTGGACAAGGACAGATGCTAAACATATGGGCACAATGAGAGAGAGCAAACAGACCTATGCTACAATCACTGAGCCAATCAGCACCCAAGATACAGAACACAGTGTTGCCCTTGGTCGCATTTCATTCCATCAGCCAATAGTGTGTATGTACAATCTCACATTGACAAACTTGCACAAACAGTAGTGGTGTACTGCATTTCCATTGTGTACAATAAGGTATTCATCCTCAAAATCCTGCAATATAGTGAAAACTCCATGATATAGAATTAGTTTTTAAACCCATCATACAGTGAAGCTGTGATAAGTAAACTGTGATATAGTGAGAGACAACTATACTATTGTGCTGTAATTAATAATCAACAGGATGATTTCAGAAAGAGCTGGAAAGACCCACATGAACTGATGCAGAATGAAATAAGCAGAACCAGGGAAACGTTATACACAGTAACAGTAATGCAATATTGAGGATCTATCAGTTGTGAAAGACTTCGCTAGTCTCAGCTAGTCTCAACAATACAATGATCCAAGACAGTTCTGAGGGACTCATGACAAAGAATGCTATTCATTACCAGAGAAAGAGTTGTTGGAGTAGGAATACAGATCAAAGTATACTATTTTTCACTGTAGTTTATTTGGACTTTTATTTTGGGGGGTTGGTTTTATATGATTATTCTCTTACAAAAATGAACAATATGGAAATGAGTTTTGCATGATAATATATGTACAACCCAGATCTAATTGCTTGCCAGCTCCAGGAGGGGGAGGAATGAAAGGGAGGGAGATAATTTGGATCATATAACTTCAGAAAACTTATGTAGTAATTTGCTATTACATGTAATTGATAAAATATCTTTACAAAGGGAAAAATTATTTACAAGTGACAGTGGTTATTCTTTCTTCTAGGTTATATAGTGTCAGAGCTAGAAAGTAATCCAGAGATAATTTAGTCTAAATCCCTGGTTTTACAGATAAAAAGGTAGCAAAGTGTCTCAGTGGATATAGAACAGTGAACTTGGGACAGGAAGTTTGATTCTAATAATAACTTAGATATTAACTAAATTATTACCTTAAACAATCATCAATCAACCAATAAGCTTTTATTGAGTGTTGCTATATACTAGATACTGGGCTGAGAGCTGAGGTTACAAAAAAAGGCAGCAGTAGCAACAATAAAACAATCCCTGCCTTCAGGAAGCTTACATTCTAAGGGGCTTTGAGAATGGGACATAATATGTATCTAACTAGGTAGATACAGGTGTAGAATAGTCTGAAAGTCATCTCAGAAGGGAAGGCACCAGCATCTGAAGGGAATTCCCCTCCCAACCTCGGTTTTCCCATCTTTAAAATGTAGGAGTTGGACTTGATGACCTCTAAGATTCCTCCAGTTCTGAATCTAGATTCTAATAAAACCGAGGCTCAAACAGATAACTTTAGTCTATCAATGGGTCAGTTACAGAGCCATGCTTAAAACCTAAACCTCCAAGTCCAGGATTCTTAGTGATAAACAACATACTGGGGCAAAGGCTTTGTTTTTCTGCTTAATATATATCAAGCATTACCATTTGAGTAACCAGGTGTCCAAAGTGAATACCATATTCTCTAGCATGTTTTTGGTAGAGTTCTTCCTGTGGATGGAAGTGATTCTTCAGATAATCTCTGGTGGTGAAAATCAATGAGATCAACAATGAACTAATTTCAGCTTTAAAGAAACCTCTTCTCATTTGTGCCTCTGGGCTGGGCAGTCATTAGGGTCCCTCAGCAGATGTTACTATCACACTTCCTTAGTATGACTAGGGAGTGAAAATGGAAATTCATGGCTTGATGACCTAAGCCATCCATAGACAAAGAATTCCTAAAACAGCCACAATTTAGTAGCAGAAAGCACCTGTGTGTGTGTGTGTGTGTGTGTGTGTGTGTGTGTGTGTGTATGTGTGTTAGGTCAACATAATCACAATATCATTCCATTCTCTTTTGCATTTTTGTAACTAAAACAAAATTTTGCCGTTTTCCTTTCAGAAAGGTGATTACAGACTCATGGCATCTGTGTAGCTTCCATTTTAGATGTTTTCATACAAAGCTTTGGGGGGAGGGCACTAAAAAATAATTCTTCAACTCTGAATTGGGCATGTAGTTATACCCTGTACTCACTCCTTCAGAGCTGGGAAGGCTATAGCTAACCCTCCAGTTTCTGGGGTACCCCTAAGAGTTTGAGAGTGTCTTTTCCCAATGCTATGATTTGAGCCAATTTTGGTGGATTCTCCCTCCCCACTATTAACTACTACTGATTAGCCCCCAGTTCCTTTTGGCCAAGATCAATAGCTTTTACAAAGAGACAAATACATTTATTCCAAAGATATGGAAAGAGTAGAACTATAAATATTTCCCCCAACACCTGGGAATATATTCTCCTCTAGGTCACTTTGTTTCCTGGGGAGAATAGGGCAACTTAACACTGTTTCTATATAGCATTCACCCTTCTAAGTTCACTCAGAATGTGGCATGACTTATGGATGGATGGATAAGACTACATCTCCACAGGACCAAGCTAAGCAGGTCTCTGAGGATCCACGGCAAATCGTGGCATAGATTCCAGCTCCCACATTTCTGTAAGCTCACTCTCCTGATATTTTGAAATGCATAAAGTCAGTCATAACCATCTCCAATCTGCCTCATTTAAAAACAGGAAAAAAGAGATAACAAGGAAAGAAGCAACAGTGTATGCTCTTGGCTTCATGGCCCTTGAGGGGGAGGTAAAGCTTTGGAGTCTCTCTCCTCACTGAATGCTTTGGCCTTTCCTCCTCACTTTATCACAGCCCATAGCCAACATTTATATAGTTCTTTTATAGCATATTTTACTGAGAGAAAAACTGAAGTATAGAGAACGTAAATGGCTTACCATTCTTTGCTCTAGTGCCACCTTTTAAAAAATCTCTTCTGTATCTCCTTAGGGGCTGATGCCTTCCTCCCACCCATGAATTTACTTGGCTGACTCCCTCCAGAGAATTTGTAAAAGTTCCTTGAGAGCAGGGGATGTTTCACTTTAATATTTGTATGCCTCATACCTAGCAAAGCACCTGAAATACATTAGATACTTAATAAATTGTTGATTGAATTTTCCATAGCTAGTACAAATGAAAGGAAAGATTTGAACCAACATATCCCTAGACTGTATAGGTCCAACATATTTTCCACTGTACCTTACTAGAAGCAACAATTAATAGATCAACTGCTAAATCTATTGCTAATTTTGGAAGGTAAATCTCTAAAAAAAAAAAAGGCGGGGACAGCTGAATGGCTCAGTGGATAGAGCTAGGCCTAGAGATGGGAGGTCCTGGGTTCAAATCTGGCCTCAGACACTTCCCAGCTGTGTGACCTTGGGCAAGTCACTTAACCCCCATTGCCTAGCCCTTACCACTCTTCTGCTTGAAGCCAATACACAGTATTGACTCCAAGACGGGGGAAGGTAAGGGTTTAAAAAAAAAAGAACTGATAAAAGGAAAAGAAAGATCATTGTGGGGAACAAGAGACAAATGAACAAACATTTTAAATGTGTAGGATGTTAGATACCATAAGTAAGCAAGTGAGTCCAAGGATCAAATCTTCAACTCATTTCTATTAAATAGATATCTTTTTGACTATGGGCAAGACATTGTGCTTGCTGTTCAAAGGGATGTAGTGATAAAGACGTGAGCTTTCAACCACGGGTGGCAGAGGGCTTAAGATATGTATACAGATAACTACAATATAAAGCCAAGTGTGGAAGCTCATAAGACATGGCCAAACAAAGTACTCTAAGAGTTTACAGGAATGAATCACTTCTGGGTCTGAGAGGGATCAAGCAAGGTAGGCTCTTACAGAACAGGTAGCATTTGGCTTGGGCCTTGAAGATAAAAATGGGTAGTGTTTGGATGGTCGGAGCAATCAGAAATTACATGAACAAGAACAAGTTAGACTAGATGGATTCAGAAATCAGAACTAGACCATCTTAGCCAAGGAAGTGGTATTTCTGGTCCCCAGAGCCCTTTATACTCTTAAAAGTTACTAAGGATCTCCAAGAGCTGCTGTTTATGTGAGTTATACATTTGCTACATTAGAGGTTGAAACTGATACATTTTTAACCCCTTATTTATTCATTCATTCATTCATTTTAAGGTAATACTAAAAAATCTACCAAAGGTTAACACAAGTAACATATTTTTATGGAAAATAACTATATTTTTCAGAACAACAACAATAACCAAAAAATCAGTGAGGAGTGACTTTCTTTTACATCTTTGCCAATCCCCTTAGTTGTTCAGTCATGTCCATCTCTCAATGACTCCATTTGGGGTTTTTCTTTTTTTTTTTTAAACCCTTACCTTCCATCTTGGAGTCAATACTCCATTGTTCTAAGGCAGAAGAGTGGTAAGGGCTAGGCAATGGGGGTTAAGTGACTTGCCCAGGGTCACACAGCTGGGAAGTGTCTGAGGCCAGATTTGAACCTAGGACCTAGGACCTCCCTTCTCTAGGCCTGGCTCTCAATCCACTGAGCCACCCAGCTGCCCCCTATTGGGGGTTTTCTTGGCAAAGATACTGGAATGGTTTGCAATTTCCTCCCCCAGTTCATTTTACAGATGAGGAAAAACTGAGACAAACAGGGTTAAATGACTTGCCCAGGGTCACATAGCTATTAAGTGTCTGAAATCAGATTTGGACTCGGGAAGATAAGTCTCCTTAATTCCAGGCCAGGCACTCTATCCATTGTACCACCTAGCTGCCCCCAAATCTCTTTAATGTTTGCCTTAGTAGAAAAGAGCTAGATTCTCCTATCTGTTTCTATATTTATTCTGTTGTGATATGTTGTTACGGTTGAAATAAATGAAGATTATCTAGCCTCAGAGAAGTATGTATTTGGAAAAGTGAAGAGAATTTAAATTGGTATTATGAAAAATTTTTGACATGGACTTTCTGAAAAGGTTTGACAGACCACCCTGGGTTTGAGAATAAACTATGTTCCTTTTCTCTCTTTATATCCCCAATACCTAGCACAATGCCTTGAACATAGTAGGCATTTTATAAGTGTTTGTTGACTTGTCATTGAATGAAAAGGAGTCAATGCCTAGAAATATAGGACAGTTCCAGCTCTTGGAGAACACTTATGGCAAGAAGTTTAAACTTGGTGTACAAGCACTGAGAGCACAATTCAGGAGGACAAATGAAAGATCCTGCTGCCTACTTCCCACCAGAGAGATGATATAGTCAAGACATGTAAAAGTTAAATTTAGTCTCTACTGATAAAAGTATTCTATTTTATGAGGTTTATCAAAGATTATTAGAAATCAAAGATACAAATTAATAAGCCACGTGCCTAGGGCTGATTAGCCCATTCACAGCCTAATTACTACACGTTGCAATGTTTCAAGTTGAGGAAGAGAGAGGTCAAAGTAGGCGTTGCAGCCAGTTTAAATACAATTTGTGTTCTCTTCCAGGTGGGAATCTCAGGTGAGATTATAGGGAATTCTGGGAAGTACCAAGGACTTCTGGGGATTGAAGTCTGGAGTTCAAATCTCCTTTTTACAGACAGAAAAACATATTTTGGACACAGTCAATACAGGAATTTATTTTGCTTTACCATACATACTTATGTGTGTGTATGTGTGTGTGGGGGGTGTATTCTTTTTCTAATGGGAGTAGGAAGTGTGAAAGGGAGAGATAATAAAATTCTAATTAGAAAAAATAATAGACTCTGGGAAACCAATGAAGGTCTTTAAAGAAGGAAAATGGCATGATCTAACTCATTCATCTTAAAGACTGATCTGGTAGTGAGAGATATCAAAGATTGTAGGGGAAAGAAACCAAGATGGAGAAACACATTGGAAAATTATTACAATAGTCCAGGTAAGAGATAATAAAGACCTGATCCTAGGAAGAGTAATGATAATTTATTTTTCTATGGTACTTTATGGTTTACAAAACAGTATCCAACACTCTCCAGCAGAATAGAGACTCCTTGTAAAGAAGACTCTTATTTTTTATTTTGTTTTCTTTCTTTGTAGCCACTCTAGAATAGTGACTTGAGCCTTCTTGGACAGCTACATAGCACAGTAGACAGACTACTGGATCTGAAGCCAGAAAGACCCGAGTTTAAATCCAATCTCAGACACTTACTGGCTATATGACCCCAGGCAAGTCATCTAAGCCTGTTTACCTCAGATTTCTTATCTATGAAATGAGCTGGAGAAGGAAATGGCAAACCACTCCAATATTGCCAAGAAAATCCCAATTAAGGTCAAAAAAAGTCACAAACAATTGAACAAAAATAAGTGTTTATTGAATTGAATTGAGACAGCCTTAGGAGGGAGGGATGGAGGTAATATAAACCTGAAATCCCAAATTTAACAGTCCTTAAAGAAACTTCATAAAATGAGGAAGCAATCAGAACAGGTTAATTTCTCCTCTTTTAGCTTCCATGGCTACAATAAAAGGTCAAGTCTGTATACAGATAACAACAATTGTTTATCAAAAATATATATCAGTAATTCCAGTTTTTGTTATTACTCAGCTTTGTGTCATCATTCTAAGCCAGTCTGACTCACCAACTCTTAGTCACTGCCAGATTTTGGGAGCAAGTTGGAGGAAGGATGGAAAAAGGGAGAAAATTATTTCATCTTAAAATACTGCAACTCTTGGGGAAATTGAATCATTGTGAAAAAGACCTCTGTTTTCTCATCAGTCCCCAATCTGTTTTCTCAGGTGTGTGCCATGATGAAATGTCTTATGATTTCAGAATACATCATCTCTTCTTTCTGTTCCACACTATCTGTCAGTCTTAGGATTTCAAAAATATACCCAAAGGTCACTTACTTCTCTGTCTTGGACTATTGTCCTCTCAAACTTGACTGTGAGGAAGTAATACCTTTAGCTTTATAAAAGGTTAAGACTCTTCACAAAACACAGAGCCAATTGTGTGATGTGGCATGAGGGGTTAGAAATGGAGAATTCCTTCCTTGCTTTCATTCCACTCCACTCATGTTGTATATTAGTTTTGTCTCAAGCTTCAAGAAGATAAGTAAAAACTGATGGGGAAAAAAGACGGATTTCAGAAGGCTACATCTTAAGAACCCCTAGGGAATGGAAAATTCATATAGGAATTAGAACCAACAGAAAGAACCTATAAAAGGGAGTATAAAAGGAGTAATGTGGTCATCTTTACTTTCATAGAACCACAACATTTTAAATATGAAAAGGATCTTTAATATTATCCAGAATCAGGAAGCTAGGTGGCTCAATAGATTGAGAGCCAGGCCAAGAAAGGGAGGTCCTGGGTTCAAATGTGACCTGAGGTCCTTCCTAGCTGTGTGACTCTGGGCAAGCCACTTAACTCCCATTACCTAACCCTTACTATTCTTCTGCTTTAGAACCAATATACAATATTGAATCCAAGATGGAAGGTAAGGGTTTTAAAAAAAAGATTATCCAGAATCTAGGGGTTCTTAAAATTTTTGTGTGTGTCATGGAACCCCTTAGACAGTTTGATTAAACCTGGGGAGTCCTTCTCAAAATAATATTTCTAAATGCATAAAGTAAAAGCTGTCAAGTTACAAAGGAAATCAATACTATTAAAATACAATTATAAAAAAAAATTTTAAACCTGTTCACAGACTCCTAGTTAATGACCTCTGATCTAGATCAACTTTGTAATTTTACAGAGGAGAAAATCAAAATTAGAAAAGGGAAGTGATTTGCCTTTGGTAAATTAATGGTAATAAGGACAAGAAATCAAGCCTCTAAGCAGCCAGTTCAGTTCTCTTTATGTTATGCTGTTGTACCTCTTGTCTTCCTATAAGTGAAAGAGAAAGAGAACAAGAGTGAGTCTTTTATATATGGGAAAAATATACAATGCATAATATAATATATATTACATATTATACTAAGTATAATATGTAATATATAGTCCATAATATAACTATATCATATAGTCCTATGTATGGGAATGTATCATATATGTACAAAATACAACATATAATATAGAGAAGGAAGATCCACTTATATCAGGAAAAGAAATCTGTTCTATATATTCAGAAGAAAAGTCAGAGAATGGTAGAGCTAATAAGAGAATAAGGAAGACCTAGGTTCTGGTGCTTCTCTTACAGGTACTATGCCTCTAGGCAAGTCATTTAACCCTTTAATATTAAAAATATATTTTATAACATTATATATAATATATAAGCACATATGTCTATATTATCTGTATATATAGTATGTCTACATATGTTCTCTATGAAATGTCATACTATAAGCTATATATAATATTATGTATATAGTATATACTATATGTATAAAATGTGCTGTTGTATATAATATAATCTATATTTTATACATAGCATATATACTCTATTATTTGTAGCATAGATAATACATATATTATATAGTGTATATATAATATATTTTATATTATATGTATATCTATCATGAAATATATTATATGTTATATAATATCATATTATAAAATATAAGTATTAAAGTAAGGTTTTTAAGAAGAGAACAGCTTTTAATAAGTTATGTTTTAATGAGAATATAGTAGTTATAAATTAATATTATCCCTTTAAGTGAGAGAAAAGAAAACTTTTAGCAGTTTCTAACAATTAACAATTTAGTTTTATAGAGATAGTAAAAGAATATAGTAAAGGAGGGAAATATAAGAAGTATTGAAAAAAATTTTCCTGATGTCTGTACTAGTTATCCTATAACTATCTATAACTACCTATAATTACTATCCGAAACTGCCTATATTTACCTATAACTACCACTAATAACAACCACCCCACCAAGTTCCAACCCAATCCACCCGAATCAAAACCAACCTAATCAGTGTTTAATCCAACCCCAACTAGGTCTGTCAACAAAGACTAACCACCTTCCAAAAGTTCAAGGAAGGGAAAAAACCTAACAGCTCAAACTAAAAGCCAAAACCCCCAAAGGCAAAAAGGCCTCTAAAGGCTAAAGCCAAAATCCCTCTCATTAAGCTCAGGCCTGCCTTTATATTCCAGCAACTAAACTCCAACCACCAACTAATCACCAACCCACACTACCGGCAACCAACCCCCAATGACCAATTCATACCCAACAGCCAACTTCCCCACAACTTACAGGCCTAACTGTCAGCAACTGACCCCCCCAACTGTCAGCAACTGACAGGCCAACGAACTGATGCTTGGCCCCTTTTATAACCTTCTCCTCCTTCACTTCCTATCTCTATGATTCCTCCTTCCTGTCTCTAGGGTTTATCTTTTCTGTCACTGTGGGCTAGTTAATCCCTATGCATTTTATAAGAGGACCTCCAGGTTCCCTATTAAATTAAAAAAGGAATAAAGAATTCCTTTTTACTATATATATAAAATCATATAAAACATAATATATACATAATATACATGTGTATATCAGCTATATTATCTATGTTGTATTATATAGATTACACCAAATATAGTATATATCGCATAACAATTGTTATATCTATAGTATAGTATATACTATATGCTAAATATATATATATTTAGACTTATACAGAGTATATGGCATTCTTATATATGTTACATATATATTATACCTAATATTCCTATATAATTTTTCCTTGGATCTAGGAATATATAGTATGTAGTATTAAAATATAGCATGCATTCCATATCCATATCTATATCTATATCTATATCTTCTACAATTCCATTTCTATATGCCAAACCCCTGGGTCACAGGTGCTATTATTATTATTTTCATTTTATAGTTAAGGACACTGAAGGAGGCAGAGACTAAGTTACTTGCCCATGATCACATAGTAAGTGACTAGAGCAGGATTTGAACTCTAGTCTTCCTGAATTCAGGTCCAGTGGTTTATTCACTGTGTCACCTAACTCCCTCACAGTTTTATTTATATATTTATGTTTATATAAAATAAATATAAGGTAATTTTAACAGTGGATTCACTACTCATTGATGAAGACTCATATCATTTAGGCTAGTGTGGCATAGGCTGATAATCCACCAATCATTGCAGTTTTGACTCCAGGTACACTTTTCTCATTTTACTTCACTGTACCAGACCACTGGTGTAGAGAACTTCTGATCATGAAAAGTTCTTAAAATTTATAGTCTTAAAGAGCTGCCTGAATCTTAAGGGGTTAAGTAACTTACCCAGAGGCACAGTATGTATCAAAGAGAGGGTTAAAGACTAGGTTTTCCTGACTCTTATTCACTCTACCATACTGACTTCCTTTTTGGAAATATAGAACATATTTCTCTTCCTGATAGAGGTGGGTCTTCCTTCTCTTCTCTCTGTGCCTCCGTATTTGTGCATAACAATAAACATAGCATCCTAAGCTTTTGTTAGATAAGTTTTCATTCCCAAAGATGCTAAGTGATAGCAGAGAGGAGTCTCTCCAAGAGGGATGAGTGGCAGAGAAAACCTTTGCCAATAATGAGTCAGAGGAGATAATCCACAGAGGCACAATCAAGAGACAGCTGAAGTTCAATCTTGCAGCTGATTCCAACCAGCATCATGACAAAGAGCCAAAGGTAGCATTTCAAACAGCTGTTTAACTTGGTCAGGAGCCAAAGCCTTTATGAGGTAATGGGGTATGGTGGGAAAAGCACTGGGCTGGAAGTCAAGAAACAGGTATTATTAGTCCCTGATCTTCCAACAACTAGTTTTTGTTTCAAGCGACCAACACTTTTGGTCTCAGAACCCCTTTCCACTCTTAAAAATTATTGAGGACTCCAAAAAGCTTTTGTTGGGAGGGTTATAAATTTATTAATATTGACCAAATTAGGAATTAAAGTTGATATTTTAGAATCTTTATCTATTCAAATGTAACAATAATAAATCCATTTGACATGTTGCCATATATAACATATTTTATGAAAATAACTGTATTTCCAAAACAAAACAAAAATTAATGAGAAGAATGACATTGTTTCATAAATTTAATGTCTTTAATGTCTGACTCACTAGAAGACAGGTGGATTCCCATTGTCTGCTGCGGTAATCATCCTGTTTGTTAATTGTTGTTCTGGTTGAAGAATGAAGTATATACAGAAAATCTAGCCTTACACAGATATGTATTTAGGAGAGTATTTTAATAGACAACTAATATCATCATATTAGTAAGAAAATAGTTTTGATGTTTGGACTCCCTGAAAGTGTTTTTGGGGCCCCCAAGAATCTGCAGACCTTTGAGAACCCCTTTTGGCATGAATCACTTTTATTTAGGCATTAATTTCCGCCTGTATGAAAAGGGGATTGAGCTAGATTATTTCTAAGATTCTTTCAAGTTCTAAAGTTCTTTGAATTCTACATTCCCTCCTGCAGAGCCTAATGCATTTTGACTATAATTTGATGTGGAGTTTGACTAAAGCAAAATTTCACTTTGCCACTGGTCAGAGAAAACATTATAAGTTCCTTCCCCACCTCCACTTTCCAGCCTCTTCATCTTTTGTTCCCCATCTATTGGTTAATAGAAGAGAATGCTCTCTCTACTAACAGGGAATGATAGGCAGGTGACTGCCATTCTTGCCCACTGTCAAGAGATGAGAGCAGAACTGATTGGAGGCAGTCTAGATAATGCATTTTCTAGAGAGAGGTCTAGTCAGAGTATTTTATACACCATGGATTGTATTTATAGCTCAAAGACTCAGGGTTTAAGCATGAATTAGTAACCCAATTCATTCAGAAGTTTAACAAACATTTATTAAGCAATGCCTACACAGAAGGCATTGTGCTGAGACTAGAAATGCAAAGATGAAAAGCAGGATGGTCCTTGCCCTTAAAGAGCTAAATATAATAGCACCTGAAGGTTTACAAAGTGCTCATTTAATCCTCACAACCATTCTGGGAGGCAGGTGCTTTTGCTATCTTCATTTTACAGATAAAGCTGAGAGAGGTTAAGTGTCTTACCTAGGGTCACTTGGTTAATATGTCTCTGGGATGGAATCTGAACTCAGGTCTTCCTTGCTCCAGGTCCAGCACCACCACCACCACCACCACCACCACCACCAGGCTGCCTTTAGTCTACAACAAGAAGAATGCCAAGAAGTATGATGCAAAGTAGAATGCAATAGAAAGGAGTGGTCTGGGCAAAGAACTCTTGGGAAATATTAGAAGTCAGATATTGTATTCAAGCAAAGGCTTCTCAGAGAAGGTGGCACCTAAAAGGATCTTGGAAAGATTTTCAACAGTTGGAGATAGGGAGGAAATACATTTGATAGATATGGCTGAGGCTTCAGCAATGTAAAGTCATGTGCCTGACAAGGTCAGGGAACAGCTAGTTACCCATTTCTTGGGGACTTCATTCCTAATATTCAGAATCAACGTTGTTTTAGATAAAGTGAAAATTGGCCATTTAAGAATGTCCTCTGTCTATTCCATCCACCTGGAAATTTAGAAAAGAGAACTAGTCTAAGTCTTAAAGGGCATAACTTTTTTAGCCCTTCAGAAAATCCAGGTACAAGGATATTAACCCTGAAGATTCGTCCTTATCTTAGTTTTATACTTGGGGGAACTGAAGATGAGGAGCTTTTTTTCAAAATCTGTCTCCACCTTCTCTCTCTTCTCTTTGTGGAAGGCGAATGAAGCTGTTGTACTTTACAAATCTCATTGTCTAACGTGAAGCATAGTAATTATTCTCTGAAGCAAAATAACAGCACAAAAATAAGACGTATATGGTGATTTAGCAGGGAAAGCTTTATAATCATTATAAACATGATGACTAAAGAGAAAAGTACTGCATGATTTAGGCGAGACACTTCCCCCTCCTCTGAGCTTCTGTTTTCCTGACCTATAAAATCAGGATAGGAGTCTAAAATCAGCTGTTCTCTAAGGTCCCAGATCTCTGAGGTCACTTTTAAGACTATGAATAATTATATGCTGACAGTTCTTCTCTTCACCTTAAGATGTCACTAACTGACTTACTTAGCTTGTGCTTCCTCATCCAGTTTGTAAAGGCATTTGAAAGGGAGGCCAGAAAAGAGGAAATGACCTGTTAATAACACATTTTCGGCTCCCTTTGGTGACTGACAGACCAAAAAGCATTGTCCTAGAGCCGTAAAGGACTTTAGAAGACCATTTAGTCCAACCCCGTCCTTTTACAGACAAGAAAACTTAAACCCAAGGAAACTAAGGGACTTGCCCAAGATGACATAGGTAATCAGTGGCTGAGTCATAACAACTGCCAGGTCCTCTCTACCATCCCAACCCCAACATCCTCCTAGCCTCAATATAGTCAATGCTATGTCTTTTCCAGTAGCAATCTATAGCCATGAGGGAAGCTGAAAGCTGCAGAATTGACACTTTTGAATTGTGGTGCCAGAAAAAACTTTTGAAAGTCCCTTGGACAGCAAGATCAAATCAGTCAATACTCAAAGAAATTAATTCAGATTATTCACTGGAAGCTCAAATATTGAACCTGAAGCTTTGACCACATAATAAGAAGATAGAATTCATCGGAAAAGCCCCTGATGTTGGGAAAGATTAAAGGTAAAAGGAGAAGGGGTTAGAAGAAAATGAGATGGACAGCTATATCATGGAAGCAATGAACGTGAACTTGGACAAACTTCCAGAGATAATGGAGTATAGAAGGGCTGGCATGCTATGGTCCATGGGGTCATGAAGAGTTGGACACAACTGAACAACAAAAAATTAGAACAATAATCCTAACAGGACCTTGTACTATAATAACATGGTTATAAGAGAAGTTCTTCATAAATGAAAAAGGTGCTACCTAAGCATAAAGTATTGTTATTATATACTATAAAATCCTGTTATTACATAAGGACTCTGCCTTGTATATCTTTATAACTCCCATAGCCTACTATAATGCCTTCCACATTACAGTAGCCTAATGTTATCTGATCTGCTATTTGGCAAATCTCTGCCTTCTAATGTCTGAGTAAGGAAGTCAGCGAAACAAAGACATTCAGAAGTAAGAATGACAGGGTAATTAACAGGGCCGAAAGGCAAGAAACACATCCAGCAAGGGTTATGGAAAAAGATGGGTGGAAAGTAGAGGGAAAGAGCATAGAATTAATCTAGAGGACTAGGCAGAAATCATGAGTTAGGCAGAGCCAAAAAGACACAGAAGATCACTGATTTTGAACTCAAAACAGATCTCAGAGGTCATCTAGTGAGATGCAATCAAAGAAACTGATGGTCTTTCCAGAGTTCAGAACCATGTCTTAGTATGAAATCACTGGGAGAAGACTTCCAGCAATTTGGGGGCCATGAAAGTTTGGCACTGATTTCCATGTTCTTTTCTTGAGCTGATGGCCACCACCCTAAGCCACTTAATATTGGAGGGGTTCCATCATTTCCATAGATCTGGTCTCCAACTTTTTTTCCTTCCTTGTCTAGAATTATTAGACACAAAAAAGGAACCAATACATGTAGTGCAGGATTGAGTTGACCTCATCATGACACAGACTTGAAAAGTGAAGTTGATGTGGGTAGAAAGGGGAATAATCCTAACTGGTAGGTCTGAAGCCATCACCAGCTTGGGAAAAGTAAGATCGTTTGGTTTACCAGCTTTTTGTGTGCATGCTTTATTTGGCCAAACCTGATATCCTATACCTAGGGATTCTCCAGAGATCTCCAGAGATCTGCTGTTGACCCAGCCTCTCACTTATACAAGGTTGTATGTGTATCCAATGAATCCTTGCCCTCAAATTCTAATGAAGGAGACATGTGACTAGTATATACAAAATACATACAGAATGGATAGGAAGTAATCTCAGAGGAAAGGCAATGGTAACTGGGGACAATAAGAAAGACTTCCTTCAGAAAGTAGCAAATAAACTAAGTCTTGGAGAAAACCAAGGTAACTAAGAGACAGAGAGGTTAGGAGACCAAACATTCCAAGTGTAGGAGACAGGGAGATGGGAAATGAATACTTATTTGCAAGGAAGAGCAAATAGACTAGATCTAAGACTACATGGAAGGGAATAAGATCTAAAGCCCAAGAATACTGAAAATTCATGAAGAGGCCATGTTATAAAGAATTTAAAATAACAACAAAAAAGAAGAGTTTATATTTTATTCAAAAGATAATAGGGAGCCAGTGGAGTATATCAAATAGAGGGACATAGCTAGAATAAACTTTAGGAAAACTAAGGGGCTAGGTAGAAAAGAGTGAGAGAATTGAAGCAGAAATATTATTTAGAAGGCTATTGCAATAGTCTGTCTTGGTAACAGGTGATGAAGGCTTGAATTAGGGCAGGATTATGTGAGAGAAAAGAAGAGGACCTATAGAAGAAACATCATGAAGATAGAAACAACAAGATTGGCCAATGGATTAGGTACTTAGAGCAATCAAGGATTATCCCTACCTTGAGAACCTGGTTATCTGGGAGGATGATGGTGTTCTCAATAGTAATAGAGAAGTTGGGAAAACAGGAATATTTGGGAGAAAAGTTAATGAGTTCTGTTTTGGACATGTTGAATTTGAGATGCTCATAAAGCATCCTATAATTTGAGATGTCCAAAAGGTTAGTCTGGCAACTCTAAATCAGGAGAGCAAGAGCTAGGCAAATAGGAATAAAGTACTTGCCTAGGGTCACAAAGCTAGGAAGTGTCTGTGGCTAGTTTGAATGCAGGTCCTCTCAACTCTAGTCCTTGTGCTCTATCCACTATGCCAACCAGCTGCCCCTGGCATGACCTATTCTTGATGAACAAAATACTGGCTATTTTTAATTATCTCTTCATTTTCTCAGTGTGTTTCCAAAAACAAAAATCAAGCTCACTGACCTAAAACTAAAGATTGTATTTTCTACTGTTCCTTGAAAATTAAAATATTTGCCTTTCTTCAGAAACCAGTTTAAAAATCCAGAATCTCAAGAGAAACAATGAAAAAAAAAGGGACTATGGTATTATGGGACTGTGAAATATATTATAAAGCAGTACTCACCAAAATTATTTGGTACTGTTTTAAAAAATAGAAAAAAACAGATCAGACAAGATAAGAAGCATAAATAAATTAAACTAGTAAATCAGTATCTAAAACATAATTTACTTGAAGAAGAATTCCTTTTTTTAAAAAACTGAAAAGCAGTTTGGAAGAAATTTGGATTGCCCCAACCTCTTATACCACATACCACAGTAAATACAAAAATAGATTGATGAATATAACATAACATTATAAAAAGTCACACCATTTAAAAAATCCAAAGGGAACAAGATTAGGTATGGCAGACAACTATGATGAGAGGGCAAATGCTTACCAAATAAGAGATGGATTAGATCATTAAAGATAAATAACTTTGCATAAAATGTAAAGTTTTTGCATTAATCATTATCATAAGAGAAATGGAGAGGGGAAATATATTCAAGTCACCAAAATACATCTGATTTCCAAAACATAGAAGAACTCAAATATAAGGCACTAGAAACTATTCCCAGGTTATCAAAAGAACCATTTTCAAAAGAAGATTTGCACATTATAATCACATAGAAACATGCCCTAAATCACTAAAATTAAAAGAAATTTGAATTTTAAAAACTCAGGTTTTCCTTGGCATCTGGAAAAATGTTCATTATTGTTGAATCATTTTTCAGTAATGTCAAATTCTTGGTGCCCCGATTTGGGGTTTTCTTGGCAAAGATTTTGAAGTGGTTTGCCGCTAGTAAATGTCTGAGGCCATATTTGAAGTCAGGAAAATAAGTCTTCCTGACTCCAGGCCTGGTGCTTTATCTACTTTACCACCTAGTTGCCCTCCTGACAACTGGGGAGAGGAAAAAAAATGACAACACCTTAGTCTCTGGGCAGAAGGAAGGGATAAGGTTCATAGTTTAAATTTCACTTAGTTCCTATAAAGCATTCCTAATTCCAAGTCCAAACTTGCCTCGGGCTCAAATCCTAGGCATCCTGGCTTCTCCAGATTTCAGTGATAGGCTAACTGGCTAACCCACCCTACCTGCAGTCCTGACTCCTGGGCACTGTGGTTCAATCTCCTGAGTCCCATGGGGCTCTTCTCCTGTACCTGAAACTGAAAATGAATCAGACAACAGAAACAAACATTCCCAGACCCATTTCTCAGAACTGAAAAGATAGCGGAAATGAGGAGGCAGATGAAAAGGAGCAATTGAGTTTTATGAGTTTAAAAGATGTAGGCAGTCAATCAAAGGAGGCTACCCCAACCCAAGGGAGAAGACACAGCAGGCTTCAAGTTAGGCAAACTGGGCTTGCTTCAAAAGGCTTCTCAATGGTTTATCTGTTACCTGAAGTAGGAGTATTCAGACCAGCCCTGGTTACACAAATAAAGAAAGAAATAAAGATCCATTGGATGCCAAAAAATATTCACATGATAATCTTTATGACAAAAAAAACAAAATGAGGGCCCATCAACCAGGGAATAGATACAAAATTATAGTAGATGAATGTAATCGATATTATTATGCAGTAAAATGGCAAACTAGGTAGCAAGGTGAATCAGTGGCTAGAGTACCAGGCTTAGAGTCAGGAAGACTTACCTTCCTAAGTTCAAATCTGTCCTCAGACACCTACTAGTTGTGTTACCCTGGGCAAGTCACTTAATCTTGTTTGCCTCAGTTTCTTCATCTGTAAAATGAGCTGGAGAAGGAAATGATCAATTATTCTAGTATCTTTGCCAAGAAAACTTCAAATGAGGTTACAAAGAGTTGGGCACAACTGAAACAATTGAACAACAATAACATTAAAAAAATGGCAAATATGAAAAATTCAGAGAGACAAAAACAAGAGTTGAATAATTTAATGGAGAGGAAAAACAAGCAGAATCCAAGAGAAAACTACATAATGACTACAATGACATAAATTTTAAAATCACTTAAAGAAAGCTGAACTCTGAGGTGGGAAAAAATTAATGAAAATCAATTACTGGAGAAATGATAACAAATCATAGCTCTTCCCCATGATAGAGAAGCAAAGACTACTAGGTTAGAATGCTGTAAATACATTGTCAGACAGGGTTTCTGTATCAAATGTTTTTGATCAAATTTTTTAAACTGTGATACTAGAAAGTTCATTGGGAGGGGCAAGATGAGATATGATTGATATAAAAAAAGATATCAACAAAGTGTATTTTTTAAAAATAAAAATTGTGTTCCTATCAGCTTTATAAAATACAAGGTGAGGCATGATTACATAGTAGTTTATATGACAGTTTTAGTGTACTATAAACTCAGTATTTGTTGAAAGAATGATACTGAGGCCAAAAAAGGCAGATATAATCTTGGGCTAATGGGTAGCTAGATGGATCAGTGGATAGAGCACCGGACTTGGAATCAGGATGGTTCATTTTCATGAGTTCAAATGTGACCTTG
This sequence comes from Monodelphis domestica, assembly GCF_027887165.1. Lineage (NCBI taxonomy): Eukaryota > Metazoa > Chordata > Mammalia > Didelphimorphia > Didelphidae > Monodelphis > Monodelphis domestica. The sequence goes on from NC_077227.1 coordinate 501,162,676, forward strand.
AACAAATCACTCTACCCTATTTGCTCAGTTTCTCCATTTGTCAAATGAGCTGGAGAAGGAAATGGCAAACCACTCCAGTATCTTTGGCAAAGAATAGAACGTGACTGAAATGATTCAAAAATAACAAAAATCTTGGGCTACATTAATAAAAAAGTAATAAAGAAGTGATAATCCTGCTGTATTGTGTACTAATCAATCCTATGTACTAGGGAATATTGTGCCCAGTGCTGGGAATCACATTTTAAGAAAGGTCACTAAGCTGAAGACTTAATCTAAAGAGAGCAAACAGGATGGAAAAGGACCTTAAAATTATATTATCAGTAACTGAAGAAAAAAATAATGCTTGACCTTTTGAAGACTCATGAGATACTTGAAAGTTATATTCAAAGAGCAGCTAGGTAGCCCAGTGGATAGAAAGCCAGAGCTGCAGATAAGAGGACCTGATTCAAATTTGGCCTCAGATACATCCTGTGTGACCCTGGACAAGTCACTTAACTCCAATTGCCTAGTTCTTACCCTTTAGATAAAAAGTAAAACTTGTTGGGGGGGGGGGGGTTAAGTTTAAAAAAAGAAATAAAGTTATATTCAAATACTTGGAATCTGATATGGAAGAAATAGATTTGTTCTCTGACTCCAGAGCACAAAACTGGGAGCAATGGGAGGAAGTTGCAACGATGCAAATTTAGGCTTCACATCAGGGATCAAACTACTGCAGCAAATCTAGTACACAAGGACAGGGATGGAGCACAGGGTGTGATAAACAGAAAGGCCAGTTTGGCTAGAATACTAAGTGCAAGAGGGGACTAACGTACAATGAGTCAGGAAAGATAGGTTATAGCCAGGTTATAAAAAGCTTTAAAGGCTAAACGGAAGAGTTTCTATTTTATTGTAGAGGCACTGGGGAACAACTCGAGTTTATTAAGTAGACAAGTGATAGGATCAGATTGGTATAGAAGGAAATCACTTGGGCAGCTCTATGGAAGGCGGATTGGTAGAAGAGATCTGAGGCAAACCAATTAGGGTGTCGGGACAATAAGTTAGAGGAAAGGAAATGAGTGCCTTCGTTTTAGTGGCCATTGTGTGAGTGGAGAGGACGCAATTTCTATAGATGTGAGCGATGGTAGGGAAAGGTAGGTACATGGAAAGACTTAGCCACTGGTTGTATATAGATGAAGGCTGAGGTAGAGCAAGGAATCAAAGGCAATCCGGAAGTTACAATGCTGGGAGGCTGGAAGAACAAGAGAAAGAGGGAAATCTGGAAGAGATATGGATTGGGAGAGTGGCATAGATAATGAGTTCTGTTTCTGACATGTTGCATTTAGACGTCTCTGACATATCTAGTTTGAAATGTTCGGGAGGCATTCTGGGAATGAATACTGGAAGTCCGGGGGTTGAGGAGGGCTGGATACATGGAAGCTGTGAGCCACCTACATAGAGATGATTATAAAAGCCATGTAAGTTAATGAGGACACCAAGAGATCAAGAGACAGTGGGTAAAAGAAAATAAAAAAGAACTCAAGATGGGAAGTGGGAGTACTGGAGGCTGGTAGGTAGTTCTGTGGATTGCGAGCCAGGAAGTCCTGGGTTCAAATATGAACTCAATACATCCTAGTCTGACCCTGACTAAGTCACTTAACTCTCATTGCCTAATCCTTATCACTCTTCTGCCTTGGAACCAACATACAGTGTTGATTCTAAGAGAGAAGGTAAGGTTTAAAAAGAGAGAGAGCCTTGGGGAATGCTCATATTTAGCAGACATGATATAAATAATGAGCCAGCAAGGAGATTGAGGAGCAGTCAAAGGGGAGAACTAGGAGACAGCAGTATCCCCCAAAAAGGGAGAGGAGAAAGCCTCCAGAGCTATTCAGTCATGTCCTACCCTTCAGGACTCCATTTAGTCCTGAATATATCCTGAATATAATTTGAGATGTCCAAAAGGATAGCCTGGCAACTATAGGACAGAAGAGCAAAGGCTTTAGGCAAACGGGATTAAGTGACCTGCTCAGTCACACAGTTTAGTCTGAGGCCAAATTTAAACTTTGGAGAGAACACTTTCTGCAAAATGATTAGATCTCAAGCCTGGTTGATGGCAAAAGTTTAGGAGTGAGTAAGAGGAGAGGAGAGGAAGTGGAGACTATGAATACAAATAGCTTTTACTGGGAGTTTGGTGGAGAAACAAAGAGAGGCAGAAGGGTAACTACAGCAGTTATGATTGAAAGGGTTTTGACTTAAATATGAGGTAGATTGGAGAATGTATGCAGGCAAGAAAACCAGATGGAGAGGGGTTAAAGGGTAGAGGGAGTGGCAATGGAAAGGTAAATTTGTGAAGAAGACAGAATTTGAGTGTTTTCTTTTAAATGAAGACTGCTTTTCTGATCCAGCTTCATTTAGAATCAAATGGAGAGACAAGTTTTACTATTTTTCAAATAAAATCATGAAATTAAATAACTAACCAATTCAAACAAACCATTCATCAGTGGCAAAGTCCCCAATAAACCCTATATTTCCAGACTACTGCTTCAATTTAATGTCATAAATGAAGCCCTTCATTCCTGTAATTGTAGGATGCAAAAATAATAGTCTTGAGCCACCTGTTTTGTCCTCTTATTAAATTGTAAACTGCTCAGTTCTATTTTTCTCAGTATATATACATCTAATAATCACCCAACTCTTAGGGCCAGCTTGCCCATTAAATCTCTTTTAAACAGACCTCTTTTTTTTCTTTACACATAGTGCTTGGCAGTGGGGGGGGGGGGGGAAGAAAACTCTACTTTTTTTCTTTCTTCTTCTTCTTCTTCTTCTTCTTCTTCTTCTTTTTTTTTTTTTTTTGGTGAACTGGTCCAAAGCACAGACTAGAAGGCCATCCGGAAACTTAAAAAACAAACAAAGGCTCATTCCCCTTCCGTAGAAACAAAGAGAAAATTTGAATATTGAACTCTTACTTCTAGTGAATCTGCCTTCCCCTTTTTACTGTCTTCCTCTCGGGATTGTATTCCCCAGTTACTTTCTTCTTCCGTAAAAGGAAGGCAGTGGGTTGCTTTCACAGCCCTCTTTCAAGGTTCCTCTCCGGCTAATTGGAGCATTTGGCTCTTTCTCCTGATGATTAGAAGCACAGCTGACTTGGGCGCTGGTCTGTTACACCCCATCTATGATAGCCTTAGTGCAGGAAGCAAGCAGATTAATGGAACGAATGAAACTGCTAGAAACTTACAATGCATTTGGGTTCTTCCAGATCAAGTGAGTTGGGAGATAGTTTTCAGCAGCAGGACATTTTTTGCTGGTTTTAAAAGGGGCCAGTCGTTTTCTGTTTGGCAATTTTTTTTAAACTCCTCCTTCCTTTCCATGGTTTGTATACAACATGGCTTCAAAGAAGACCGATTGTATTTTAATAAAGGCATTAGAAGGCTTGTCCTTCACACATTTTAATCAAGGTCAGCATGTTTGACAAGCACTACATCCTGGGCTGTAAACTCCTCAAAATTGCCTGACATTTCCCTGTGTGCAAACTAGCCTGTGGCTTTCAGGTTACCACCCTTTGGAAAATCTTTAACATAATAAGAGGCTCCCAAACTCATTTATGCAGCCGCTTGCTGGTGGTTGTGACAGAACTGAGTGTTGCTTTCTGTGTGAAAGAGATGGAATAAATACCTTCCCTCTGGTCTGCAAAGCCTTAGAATTAAAGTTGCCATTTTTGTGGATATAAGAAGGCAATCTATCTTGGGTAGCATAAAAAAATCGCCATCACAAACATCTTTTTTTTTCTTTTTCAATATCAAAGTAGGACTCTACAAAAAAATTTTTTTTTGATAGTCTTCAATTTGTTAACAGTCAACGGCTTTGCAGGTCGGGTTTTTGTTTGTTTATTTTTACCTGAAAGTTTCACTTTAATTTCAACCTTACATCTTATTCTGAATTAGGGCCCAAAATTTGTGGTGGGCCAGCCACATCAGCAAGGCAATTTACACTTTGCTGATAAAGGTCTCCTTGGCAGAAGAAAAAAAAAGGAAAAAGAAAAATGACACTTTGGGAAGTTTATCATTAAACACAATATCAAAAATTCAGATCCAGTGCCCCATGACAGTGGATGACCAGTTCGTTTTTATCATAATTTCATTGAACATTTTGGTGTCTCTAAAGTGAATGATTTCAAAATGGTCACAGAAAAGATCTCCACTAAACCAAACAGAAACTGAGAGAAGAGATGAGTTAGGAATCCTGGGGACCTGAAACTGCTTCAGAACCAGACTGAAGAGATCAGCCATTGATAATTTAAATCTTCACTGCTTTATCTCTTTGTTTGCTTCTGGGAATGCCATTGATACCTCCTTTGTCTTTTTAATTGTTTTAATTAGCCACCCAGCAGGAGACCCAAACCGAGCTTGTGATAGAGTATTATGGCCAACCCAGCAGGACGGGGCAGCCTGGTTAAAATGAAGCATAGACATTATGGCTGGCTTAATTTCTTTTACTTATGTCAAATTTCTTCTTTTTACTCCTGTTTTCATCCTTCTTTTTCTTCTTTAAAAAAAAAAAGAAACCTTTTCTTTGTGGAGGGCAAGGGGAAACACTTTAACTTGAATGGCTTTTGCTTTTGAAGAATGAATGAAAAGTATGAAAAGATGCAATTGTAGATATTTATCAGTGATTCATATCTGGGGGGGGGGGATCCCAGATGAGCTTTTCTTTGACTCCTTATAGCATGGCCTAAACATCAAACGTGATCATATCTTTGGTGATTATGCTGAAATGGATGTGAGTAGCCATCCTTGGGTGGGGGTAGGGTGGAAGTTTGTTAAAAGCTTCTCTTTGGCTCCCTTGCTGTTATTTGTCCTTATTGACTACATCCTTCTTTTGTAAATGGAAATCTGGAGGTTCAATTATGATGCAGATCTCAACTTTAATACTATTTCCATTTGTGTAGACCGCATAGCCAACATGGAGAAACTTTTGGAAAGTCTTGCACTGTTTTGACCTCTTTTTTTTTTTGTTCTTTGAATTAGATGCTGATTTTGGTGAAGCCATAAACAAACTCTTTAATGGCCCTTTCATAAGAATTTAGAGGAAGGGAGTGTGTGTTTGGGCCTCTCTGAGAAGTGGGGCTATCGGGATTTTGTTTCCAGTATAAATACATGCATGAAAATGAGTGGCCAGCTTCAGTCCACTGATTATTATTTCATTCAGCTTTTGAGGGAATATGAGTACATTTTAATCTAGAATTTTTGTATTTTACTAGAAAGAATCTCAAAGTTACACCTCTTACCCAGGATGATGGTATAAAAGCTGTCATCCAGCCAGAAGGATCTGGCCAGATAGCAAGAAGAGGTCTGTAGCCAAAGTGATCATTGGTGGTCAAAAATATTATAAAAAAGAGAGGAATGCCTCCAGCTTTGGGGGTAGATTCCCCATGGAAAATGCATGAAAAGAGTTAGATTCTAAGAATATCCAAATAAGAATAGGACAAAATGAGAAGGCAAGGAGTGCTGCCATCTCTATGAGTGTGGAAGGAAGAAGAATAATCATAATTCCCAACATTTATATATCACTTTCCAGTTTGCAAAGCACTTCATATAAAGGATATCTTTAGGCTTAGGAAAACCTGATTAGGTTATTGCTCTTATTAACTTTGGCGCAGCTAGGTGGCGCAGGGGATGGAGTGACAGACCAAGAATCAAAGTCTCGGCTTTCTGAGTTCAAATAGGGTCTGCTGTGTAACCCTGGTCAAGTCACTTAACCAAACTGTTCTCCTCAGTTCTTCACCTGTAAAATGAGCTGGAGAAGGAAATGGCAGACTACTAGTCTTTGCCAAGAAAACCCCAAACGGAGTCACAAAAACTGACTGAAAAATTATTCGTTAGAATTGTTGGACTCAATTTGACCAAAATGTGGAATGCCCATAAGCCCTAAGGATCCAGATAAAAAGCGAAAGATCTCTGAGATTTTTACTAGTGTTCAGATGATTATTATAGACCAAAGCATGGGAATAATTCATTTCTCTCATTTTGTTATCTAGATGTTGTGATGCCTACTTATAGAGAGCCAGAGATTCACTCATGCGCTCACTCTGTCTTCTTAATCCAGTCATATATCAGTGATAAAATGAGTAAGAAGAGTTAGTTGTACTGGATCAACTGAAAATCACTGAAATTCAAATGAGACTAGAAAAGAAGAGGGGGGGTCACCTGGTGGAAATGGGGCAGGTGGATTAGATAAGTAAGTTGATCTCTGGGCAAAAAGATGGGGATGGGGATGGGGATGCTTTACGTATATACTCAGGTAAGGATAGATGAGGCAAGGCCAGGACACAACCCCTGAGGACAAGTGTTTTAAGAGACAAGGTAGACACTCCCCTGGGGTTTATTATGCTATGGCAACAGCATTAGTATGGAGGATAGAAAGCTAGCCAGGGAGTCTGGGGTTCAAATCCCATCCCTGGCAAATACGATGTCCCCAGGCTAGTTACTTAACTTCTCAGTGCTCTAGCCAACTCTTTAGGATTCTAAGTTGCAGAGAAGGTACCCTGGGATGGTAGGAGGAATTTTATCAGCTGGAAGTTCCCTAAGTCAGTGAAGTCACAGAGTCAGCCCCTAGCCCAAATACTGGATAGTTCTAAAGTATTCTTTTAGGTGAGGCAATGAAGTCTATTCTTCATGAGTTTTCTTTGTCTTTTTTAAGAATGGCAAGGGCTAGGCAATCAGGATTAAGTAAACTTGCCCAGCAGAATACAGCTAAGAAATATTTGAAGCCAGATTTGAGCCCAGGTCCTCCTATCTCCAGGCCTGGCATTGATCCACTGCTACCTAGCTGTCCCCATGAGTTTTCAAATAATTCTTTTTATCAGTGCTGAACTTGGAGTCAGAAACTTTGGGTTCAAGTACCATACTCATAGGCATGATTCCCTAGATAGGGGACTATGGAACTCAATTTCCTCATCTGTAAAATGGGTATGCTAAATAGATGACTAAATTCACAGTGTTGTTTTTAAGATAAAATGATGTTATATATTCAAAACCACTCATAACTAAAAATGTAGACCATTACTATGATATTTTTACATAACTTCATTGCTTCAATGGACCTGTGATCCCACTGTTGTTGCTATAATGTGTTTAGCCATTATCCAATTGATGAGCATCCCTTCTATTTCCAGTTCTTTGCTACCACAAAGAAAACAGGTTCTTTTCCTTTTTCCCTGATCACCTTAATAAATAAACCTAATACTAGTATTGCTGGGTCAAAAGGTATACATAGATTTATAACTCTTTGAGTATAATTCTAGATCGCTCTTCAAAATGGTAGGATCTATTCACAGTTTCACCAACAGTGTATTAGTGTCCCCATTTTTCCAAATCTCCTCTGGCATATGCCATTTTGCTCTTTTATGTTAGACAGGTGTATAACTGTAAGATATCTCAAAGTTGTTTTAATTTGCATTTCTCTAATAAATGATTTAGAGTATTCTTATATAATTATATATAGCTTTGATTTCTTCATCTAATAACTGTCTTTTCATATCTTTTGATATGTGTCAATTGGGGAATGGCAAAGTTCTCTGTATATTTTAGACATGAGATCTCTATCTGAGAAATTGTCTATAAATCCCACCTCCACCCCCAATTTACTGCTTTCCTTCTAGTCTTGCCTACATTAGTGTGGGTTATTCTTTTTTCTCTGTTGTTGTTTCCCTATTTGACTACAAGCACCAAGAGGGCAGATATCCTCATTTATGCAAATTCTGTGTCTTCCCCAGCAAACAGCATCATGTTCTTCAGTGTTGACATTTAATTTGTTAAATTTGGTTAATGAGGTTGGGGTAGGGGCTTGGTGTAAAGAAAACCCATGCTCAAATCTGACTTTATACATCAACTGGGAAACGTGAGCCTGGGAAAGTCAATTGACCTATATATGCCTCAGTTTCCTCATCTGTAAAATGAAGACAGCACCTATTTCCATGGGTTATTGTAGGAATCAAATCTGATATTTGAAAAATGTTTTTCAAACCTTAAAGTGCTATAGAAATACTAGCTATTGTTGTCATTTGTAACCAGGAATGACAACAAGCTACTATCAAAAGGATAATAGTCATATATATGTAAAACATACATGTATGTATATATACATGTATTCTTTTAATATTCACACATATATATGTAAAGATAGAGCACTAGTTCCTGAATCAGACAGACCAGAGTTCAAATACAGCCTTAGATACCTATAAGCCTATAATTCTGGACAAATCATTTAACTTCTCTCTGCCTCAGTTTTCTCTTCTTAAAATGGGGATAATAATAGCACCTAAGGCTGTTGTGATTATCAAATGAGGCGATATTTGTTAAGCTCTTTGCAAATCTTAAAATACTATATAAATGCTCATTATCATATTCAGTTGTATAAATACTATGAATATTATTACCATCCCTATTTTGCAATTAGAAAAATAAAACTTGAAGAGAAGTGATTTTGATCACATAGCTAGTAAATGGTTGAGCAAGATTTGAACTGAGATGTCCTATTAAATCCAAAGATATATGGCTTATGGAAATATCCTCCTATCTGTCATTTATTTTTAAAGAGATTGGTTTTTTTGGTGAGGGGGTTGGCAGTTAGTTATCCTGGATCATATAAGATGCAATTTACAAGAATTTGAAAAGGGGTTTATTTATAAACAGACCAAAGCTAGTAATTACATTCTAATTATTTGACTGACTGGAGAATTGAAAACTTATCACATAGTACTTTAATTCAATGCACTGGAAAGCAAGGTAGAGTGGCCTTCAAGCTGAACCAGGCCACTGACACTAACTCCCTAAGTGATCTCTGGGTAAGTCTCTTCACCCCGGAATTCTATTTTTTGTAGCTTTGCAAAGGATTCAGATTAAGTGATCTTTCAATTTGCTATTATTACTAACTTTCTATGAGTTTATTTAACAAAATCATTTGGGGTTTTCTCGACAAATATCCTGGAGTAGTTTGACTATTTTCTTCTCCAGCTCATCTTAAAAATGAGGAAACTGAGGCAACCAGTGTCTTGGCAAGAGTGATACAGCTAGTAAGTGTATTAGGATAGATTTAGAACTCAGGAAGATGAATTTTCTTTACTTCAGGCCTAATATTTTATCCACCGTGCCACCTAATTGCCCCAACAGTTTTCATAGCTGTTGGAAAATTTTAACAGAATGATATATACACAGAACAATATATCTATAGAGCATCTTTAATATGAAACTTTTTTTAAGGCAGGCCTAAAAGTGATGATAATGGAAGATGGGGAAAGTGAGAGGGAGGGAAATAGTAACTATAAATAATTCTAAAATTCTATGATTCCAAATAAATAAAGAAGCAGTGTGGTATTGTAGAAAGAGCTCATTGGACTTGTAGTCAAAAAACCCAAGTTTAAGCCCCAGCTCTGACATTTACCAGCTTTTGGCAAGCCATTTCATCCCTCTGGGTCTCAATTTCACATCTATAATTTAGAAATCATAAGATTTGCATTAACTATGACTCAGAAACCTTGCACAAATTTATTTTTAATCCTGAAAAATGTATACGTACATTTTAAAATATACATACAACATATAACAATAATAAATACATTAAAATATGTTTGTTGTTATTTTTATATGCAGACTTTTTAAGTAACTATTGTTACTGACATAAGAAAAATCATTCTGTAATGATACTCAGACCAAATTTCATATAGGAGTCAGCTTTTTCCACTTTGATTTTTTACTTAGAAAAAAAAATACTTTCCCAGCATTTATTTATTAGTGGTAAATCCCTTACTGGGAACTCTCCAAAATTAACACTTTTAAAGAAGAAAAAGAGTTTTATACTTTGAGATTTATTACATTAAATTTTTCAGATGATTTGCTATAAAAGGTTAGTCAGTTACCTCTTCATGATATCATAATCTGCCAAAATTTAGGCTTTGATTTCTTTTAAAACAGAAATTGAAAATAAATAAAAATTTTATTTTAGATAGTCGGCAGTGAAGTCATCTAAAACTGAAGTCTTTTTAATACTTATCTGTGAGAGTGTCAGTGATTTCTACCCATGTATTGGCATTAATGGAGAAAAGAAACACACCTCTTAAAAAATTGGGCATGGGGACCAGACCTGTGATTTCTTTTTTTAAAACCCCAAGTAAGAAATGTTATTAACATTTTCCCATGATTTGTTTAGAATCGTCTTCTATCTTACCTGATCTATAATGGTCTTTGAAGCTAAATTGGAATCTTTTTGTTCTCTGCTTTTTAAAATGCTCAACATTCTTCTTGTAAATTGCATTCTCATTTTCTTATACGCCTGCTTCAAGGAAATTTATGTGCTTAATATGCTTGCTTAAAGTTTAGTCCATATGAAATAGTTTTTTAATCCAAATATCTGGGGTACAAATTGAGCTGCTCCCTCAAGTACTAAGAATAATTGAACCAGGAAGACCATTAGGCATTTGAAGTGAGACCCCACATTTCCTGAATTCTGTAGTCAGGTGGAGAGGGTAGTTGACTGCTAGATATACAATGAGTGTTACTGGGTATCATTGGTTCCAAACCGATGCTTCTGCTAACCTCAGCCATAAATTCAGTAGGAATGCCATCTCCTTCATACTCTGATTTAATCTCTCAATTTTTATTTGTTTCTTTTGTTTGTGTTTTATGAGCAGATGTTACTAAAAGTTCACAGGGAATGCTACAGTTTCCAGAAGCCTTCATAATTTTTTCAGTGTCCAAGGTCAGAAGTTGAGTCTGTCCATACCACAACTTTACATTTTGGGAAGTAATTCCACTCTTCCTGTAACCCATTCAAAGTTTTTCTTTACCATCTAGAGGCCTTCTTTAAGGTCCCAGTATGACTGCTTGTCTTTCTATTGGGTTGGATCACCACATGGCCAGAGCCACCCGGAATCATCATCAACAATAACATTGTCGAGAACAATTTCTATGGTAGATACATCAACACCAAGTTTAATCTTCATATCAACCAATATATAGTGCTGAGATATCAAGATTTTTCCAGTATTTCAGAAATAGCATATGTGGAATGATTCATGATATTCACTCCAGTTCAACCCATGCTAAGTAAGGCCAGCAAAGCACCATTGCGCAGCAATGAGCTGTTTTTTGTTTTTTTTTTTAATAACACTGTGGTGGTGGTCATTTTTGGCATTGTCTTTATAAAACAACTCCACTTTAGGTGGGTAGAAAGAACTTGGAGCATTTTTTGACATTAAGATTTCTTCTGAGAAAAGAACTAATTGTAATTCTTCTATATAACCATTCATTTGGAATCATTTTACATTAAGGAGCAATGAAAGCTGTCTCATCATGCTTTGAAAAAGTAGTTTTTATACTTGCTTCCTATTACAACTTGAAAATACAACTGGTAGGGGTCAGCTGGGTAGCTCAGTGGATTGAGAGTCAGGCCTAGAGATGGGAAGTCCTAGGTTCAAATGTGACCTCAGACACTTCCCAGCTGTGTGACCCTGGGCAAGTCACTTAACCCCCATTGCCTAGCCCTTACCACTATTCTGCCTTAGAACTAATGCACAGTATTGATTCTAAGACAGAAGGGAAGGGAAGGGAAGGGGAAGGGGAAGGGGAAGGGGAAGGGGAAGGGGAAGGGGAAGGGGAAGGGAAGGGAAGGGAAGGGAAGGGAAGGGAAGGGAAGGGAAGGGAAGGGAAGGGAAGGGAAGGGAAGGGAAGGGAAGGGAAGAGCAACTGGTAATTTTGTTGAGATTATAACTTTTCTTTCCAAGTGATTTTTTCTAGCTGTATTGTAATCTGGTCTTTAGGACCAAGATTTTTTCAACAACTATTCAATAATTCATAGACTTCTTTTGTTTTACCTTCATCAAGTTTCTTAATAGTCTTTAGTACTTCTATGGTTATCATTTTTCTTATTGTGGTGTATAAATAAAAAGGCTGGACAAAGATCTTCTGAGCAAATCTGACTATGTTAGGATGCAAATCACACAAGCCAGTGGTCTACAGTCACACCCAATATGGTCTGAGATTCTGAGCTTTCCAGCTGACAGGTACTTATGTCTTATGCAAAAGAGCTAGACTGTATGAATTCACTTTAGAGGGAGTTGAACAACAGCCTCGCCTTCTTCTGGAAGTCAGGTGACTATATCATCCTTCTCTAAGGAGATCAGGCATCCTGTCCTTTTGGTAAGGCAGAAAATATAGCCACAGCTGCCATATATGGTGATTTAAAGATGACTAAGGTCATTTTGTGATTCTATCAAGACTAAATGAGGTATGATGAACCCACAGCCTTAGGAACATCTGATTTTAGTCTCAAACTCCTATACCTAGGCATGTTGAGGAAATCAAGTCTTTTGACATATTCCAAGTTGTTTAAGGCATGTACCATATATGCTGAACTCCCTGTGACAAGGACTTATCTTACACTATGTTTATGATTACTGATTACTGATTTTCATACATAGTTATTCAATCAATGAATAACTGAAACTATCTCTTAATATTAAATCTATAGTTAGAATTGATCACAATAATACTGAAATCTAATGGGACTACATGTAGAAGACATAAAGCTATAGAGAGGCATAAGACAACAAAACTTATTGGAGCTGCTTAATTAAGTTACCCTTTTTAGGTATAATGGATAATAGTACAAATCTGAGAAGGAATAGAGATTGCTATTTCTTTAGTAATAGGGAACTTGCAGGTCGAAGACATTCCCTCTACCAGTGCAGATTGGAACCTTCTCTGTAATTTAGGGTTTAACAAGAAACCTAAGGCACTGACATGTTAGGTGACTTGCCCATAGTTAGTGGTCTAACATTTGCTAACTGCCTACTTACTATGTGCCAAAAACTGTATCTAACTAGTGTTAGAAATAGGATTTAGACATAAGAGAAATCTGCACTAGAGAGTATCACTATTATTTTTATAATATACTTACATATTATATATAAATAAAATATATTGTATATTAAAAAAAAAAAAGAAATAGGATTTAGAAACATCTTTGTGGCTTCAAAACTAGTTTTCTTTCCACATTTTAAAAAATATGACCATAAAACCCCATTCCCTGGAGGCTATTTTAAGAGTTACAGAAAACAACATGACTAGAAATATTAGAGAAGCAGGAATTCATTTTATAAGGAAAGATTATGCTTTAAAAAAATAGGAGGAGGATAAGGAGGAGGAAAAGGAGAAAGAGAAGGAGAAGAACAAGAAGAGGAGGAGGAGGATGAAGATGATGAGATAGATTTTCTTCTTGAATAATCTTCTTGAATAACCTGCTTGTGCAAATAATTTGTTGAATATCTTTAAACTCTAATTTGAGTATTCTAATGGATATATAATAGATGTGTTAGGGGTTATCAAAGATCTTGTTCATTTCCCTTAGCCTCCCATTCCTGTTTTTCTTGCACATAGACCCCACATCCCATTCAGGAGGAAGAGAATTAGTGGGAAAGACAAATCTTAAGATGGAGAAATGTTTTTTTTTCTCTTTTTGTCCCCTCCTCCCAACTCCAGTCAGGTATGTTACTGCACTATCTTAATTCCAAAGGGAAGGACTAATTTTATGATTATTATGAAAACTCTTTTTGAATCAGTTATTACAGATTGATCATATAACATTTATCCAGAAAATAGATTAGATCTTTCTCTCCTCCACCTGCAGGTGATCTGTTGATCTCCTGTGGCTTTGAAGGGAATCACATACCAATTCCAGCAAGTCCTATACAATTCATGGAACTCCAGAGTAATCAGAATAGCCACATACTAAACAAAGTATGACTATTTTAAATGTCTATAGTGCTGAGTTTCTAAATGAGACCCCATCTATTAAGCACCTCCACCCTCATTTAGAGAAGCTGGAGACTATGGGCAAAGAACACTGCACATCATGTCAAATTTTTTCAATGCATTACTTACTTTTGTTGAAAATTTTATTCTTTGTTATAAGCAATGAAAAAGCACCTCTCCATTGGTACTATTAAAGTGTCGGTTGTATAAAAACAAAAGAAATTAATCAAATTTATTTTTAAAATAATCCATATTTTATTCTCTCAGTATTTTATTATATGTATATCCTTTTTTAGTTTAGGCTTTTATTTTCTAGTTTTTATTTCAGACTTAATGGCAGCATTTTTTTCTATAGAAATAATTGATTCAGAGAGCCAACAACAGAAGATATTTTCCTGGGTCAATAGGTTACTCACAAATGTGCAGAAAGGTTAACCCCAAAGCTTCTGTCCATCATACAAGACCATTGTTATTTATGTATTCATAACCCTGGAAAAATCATAGACCTTTCACTCCCAAGCTTTCCCTTTGCCTTGTCTCTTCTCCAACCCCCAACTCCAAAAAGTTAAAAACTTAACATTTACCTATTCCAAATGACTAACTAAAATAATCCTCAGTTTTTATGACCATCACCCCCACCCACCCAACCATCCAACTACCCACCCTCACCAACTTCACTTCTGAATGAATGTTTCCTCTAAGGACTAGAAAGCATTACTTTCTGCTCAGGTGTAACTGAAATCCTGGCTGCCAATACAAAAATGTTGTTGCCGGTGAGATATTAATTGTCTCTCAAAGCTTGGAACTGTTCTTCCTAACTGAGCCTAATGGAGCGAACAGAGATTCCTAATCACACCACCCTCCAGAAATATGACACTCTTGGAGATGGGTCATTTGTTTTTGCTGTTTTAAAATTTAATGGAGTGAGAACTTTATAATCTACTAGTTGGGAGCTTAATATTTCTAAAGAAGATGACTGTGTGAGGTTACCACAAGAACATGGGATAGCTTTCTTCTTTGTTTTCAGATTTGGTTGAGAGAATTACATTTTAGTTAAGGATCTATTTATTAGTAAAGTCAATTTTTTCCCACTGGAAAAAAATAGTATATTTTCCAGATGGAATATTTAATCTATATTTCAGAGAGTTTTAGAAACCCAAAGAGAAATTGAAATTCGTCCAAGTCTGATTTAAAAAACAAATAAAAACACATAAGTCCTTTGGTTCCAAATGCAGTGCTCTAGGACACAGCATGGCAGCTAGAGCCATCAAGGATGATTTCAAATCCATGTTGGGTTTACTTGATAGCTATGTAACCTTGGCTGTGGACTTCCTTTTCCTGAGCTTTGGTTTCCTCATCTATAAAATGGCAGGCTTTAAGTCCTTGCTAACTCTAAATACTATTAGAATTTGACAAGCTTTGTTAAATACCTACTATGTGCAGAATTCTGTGGTGATCCTGCACATAGCAAGCACTTAATAATATTGGCCACATCCCTGGAATCCCAGCTCCATTCTTGAATTTCTCACAGTATTACTGTTAGCTATTAGCATTAGTCCTTCACATGAACTTCATTAACAGGGACTAATTTTCTATTTTTATGTCATTTGTAGATGCCCTTAATTCTGAACAAATGTTTAATAAATACCTGTTAAACCCATGGAATTTAAAGAGTATTTATAAGTTTTTGCTCTTCTATAAAGCCATATAATTTTTAAAATGTATACATATAGGAGGCAACTAGGTGAACTCAGTAAATTGAGTCAGACCCAGAGACAGGAGGCCCTGGGCCTCAGATACTTCCTAGCTATGTGACCCTGAGCAAGTCACTTGACCCCTGTCGCCTTGGAACCAACATGCAGTATTGATACTAAGACAGAAGGTTAGGTTTGAAAAAAATGAATACATAAGTTCTTTGTGTCCTGATTCTGAACACAAAGCCTTAAATGAATGTCTTTGAAATGTTTATCCACATATAGCTATTTTCATAGTGCTTGGCTATATCTTTGTCTTTTTTTTTTAATTATTTTACTGATTGGGTAGATATATCAGAGTTTAAGTCTACATATCTTTTTTGATGTGTTTATATAAGAATGGGTAGAACTACTGGTTATTTGATTTGCTTTTGTTTTCACATAAAAAGTACAGTTGCCATTGCCAAGTACTAAAAACACAAGAAGTAATCACAATTGTTATATATATTATATGTTAATAACATATTAAAATGTGTAAAGAATCAAGTTATTATAAATTAATGAAACATTTGGAAAATATGTTTTCAGTTCCTTAAATAATGAAATGTCTTCTTATCCTCTTTGTGGAAATTGTACAAGCTTGGTATTATTCCACTGTCCTTACTTTGTGAAAAAGAGAAAGAAGGCTTGTTTGATAATTATGTTGAACTATTTTCATTTTCCTTCCTTAAAAAATTCTTCATTATAAGGGTTCCCTCTCTGCAAGGGAGAAGTGGGCACAGGGGAAATCTTAGCCATATAAAAGCAAAAGATATCAATTAAAAAATAAAATTGTTAGAGACACTGACTTGCTCAGGGCAATACGGAGAACATAGGGATGAGACTCTTAAGCAAAGAGTTACTGGTTAGATCTTAAACTAGTGAGTAAACCACATTGTATCTCTCATTCCACTTCCTTCTCCGCGGTTTGGTTTTGAGGGTACATGTAAAATGTCTCTTCTGGCTACATGTGGGAAGAATTCTTCCCTGCAAAGAAGACTTCTGGGGATTCAAGTTTTTCTGTTCATCTCCTGGGATGAGATGTCCACAAATTTTGGGACTGGGATGGAAGTTAGAGCAGATCTATTGAGTGGTGGATTGAAGAGTAAAGTGTATGGAAAGTAGGGTAAGTCATACACTTGGAGGGAGAAGGTGACATTACCCCCCCTCGCCCTCCCCAGTGGGCAGTGGGTATTGTCATTGGTGGCAATTTGGCAATTCCCCTTCCTCATCCCCACATAAATGTGTATGTGCATGTGTGGGTTTAATTTCAGGCACTGAGGGGGACAAAACAGAAATGAAGTGGAAATATGAAAGAACTAGTCATCTTTATCCCCTACCTTTGCCTGACTTTCTAGTTGTGTTCTTTTAGTCCTTTAAAGTCAGAATCTGATTGAGCTAATCTTAAAGTTTCTTACACACACTTCTGCTTGCACATTTGCTTATGTCCCTTTGTTTGCCAGTGAAAGGCACAAGACAATCCTAAGAATGACCTTCCCTCGTGGGGGCTAGGATTCCAATTCCCCAGCCCATTGTGAGAGCCCCCTCCCCCTCCACCATCACCTTTCTAACAGGGGCAGCATCACAAGCCATTCATAAGTTTTGTAACTACACGTTCAAAGGGAGAACTATTGTGGATTGGGGCTTTTTCAATAGGACCATAAGCCTAACGTGTGGTGATGCCAGAGTTACACTGGTGTATCTATAGGGTACATCTCCTCTCTTCGTATACTTTTGGAGTAGTTTGCATTTCGCTCATTTACTTCTCATATTGGAAACAGAGAGAGACACTTGCTCAAGACTGCATAGCTAGTTAGCTAGTGGCAGAAGAAACCAAAAGGAATGATTATCTTATTTGGACTAAGATTGGGTCTATAGTAGATGCCAAACTTCCACAACTAGGGATGTTTTCCATTAATATTTAGAAGTGTTATATTTCCATCATCTGCAAATTTATCTATTATGTTAGAAGACTGCTGAACATTCCAAAAATGTGTCATTTGGAGATTTGTTTCCTCAAATAAAGAATATTTTGAATAATATATTTTAATAGTTAAGGTTCTTCTCCATTGAATTCCTACTCTGACCTCTCATTATGGTATAGAGGTGGCCCTGCTTTCTCAAAGACCAGGCCAATAGACTGTAAGGGTTAATAGACCAACCAAACCTCAGAGATTTTTAGTACATGAAGCCTTTCCTGAGTCCCTCAACTTCTAGCACTTTCTGCCCAGACTGCTATAAATCTACTTTGTGTACACTTATATATGCACAGAGAAACAATGTTTCAGTTATCCTCACTATATTATATATCCTCACTTATCATAGCTTCACTGTATTGCAGGTTTAAATATATATATAACTCTGTATCACAAAGTTTTCACTATATCATGGGATTTTGCAGATGAATACCGTACTGCACAAACTGGACATGCAGTACAACCACTACCACTTGTGCAAGTTTGCCAGCATAAGATTGTACATGGCACACTATTGCTGATGGAATGAAAGACAACCAACCACAGCTCTATGTTCTGTATCCTGGCCATTGATTGGCTCAGTGACTATACTTCACAGTATAGTGAAGTCATCTGTCACAGGGGTCCCTGGAATGTAACTCCCATGATAGGTGAAAGACTGCTGTATATAGCAAGTGAGTAGGGCAGTAGGCTTTGTGATAATTAAAATGTTTTGGGAGCAAGGGAAATATCTAACAATTATGACCGCTGAAATATGTTTTCTACTGTGTCTTGGTTTTATATAAATATAAGATGGTCGCCAGGGAACATATTCCCAATTTATGAATATGCCCAAGCCAACTGGGTTTTATAGAGAAATTTAATTTATAATACACTGATTAATCAATAGAAAAAAAGAGAAAGTAAGAAAGGAATAAGAATGAATAAATCAGTCAGTTGGTTTTATCACTCACCCAAGATCTCTCTAGGTAAGGCTTCTCATGTCAACCTCAGGCTCCACCTTCAAGAGAGCCTCCTTTCAAGAAATGTTCCAGAGAATTCTCCTCCTGACTCCTCCTGAGTTCTCCTTCCACAGCCTCCTTCAAGACCTCTCCAGGAGCTCTCCTCCTCTCTCCTCAGACCCTCTATCTTTAAGGACAACCATCTAAGTTCCCTCCCCTCAGTTCTCACATCTACCAATCACTGTCGATGTCTCCCCTGTGCCAATGGTGGCTCTAGCTTAACCCAGGACTGCCCAGAGGTCTGTGGCTTTGCACATGTCTGTTGAAGGTCATATTCTCAAATAATTAAATCTTGATCTTTGCTGCAGCCCTTCCTAAATTCTTTTACTCTGAGTAGGGTGGAGATTGTAGTTCCAAGACCTGGTTCTGTCATTCCAAGTATCTCTATTGTATCAATTCTAAAATCATTCATGACTCAAAGAACTTCCTGTTCTTTGCTTAAGCATAGGTCAAAGCCCTTTCCATTGTTTAGCAAAAGGTTTCTGTCCTAAAGTAGTCTTAAGTAGGGAGGAGAAGGATCCTCCCATGCCAAGGGGTTTCACATTCCAATAGAGTTCTTACTATCAGTAGGAAATTTTTTCCAGTATGAAATTTCCCAAAGGTGAAATTTCCAACATTCATAAGTCTAAGAAATTTTAAGGTTTACAGCTTGTACTTAGGAAGATCTGAATTTAAATCTCTCTTCAGACACTAATTTTAGAATCCTGGGCAAGTCATTTAACATCTATTTGCCTCAATTTCTTCACATGGAAAATTGAGGCAATAATAGTCCCTACTGCACTGGATTGCTGTCAGGATCAAATTAAATAGATCTTCCAGTCATATATATAATGTGTGTGTGTATATATAGAAGATCTATTTAATTTGATGTGTATATATATACATATGTGTGTGTATATATATATATAGAGAGAGAGAGAAAGAGAGAGATTGTGTGTGTGTGTGTGTGTGTGAGAGAGAGAGAGAGAGAGAGAGAGAGAGAGAGAGAGTAAGAGAGATTATGGGTTTGGTTCTAGACCACCACAATAAAGCAAATATCTGAATAAAGCAAGTCACATGAATTTTTTGGTTGCCTAGTCCATATAAAAGTTTTGCTTACACTTTACCATAGCCTATTATGTGTGCAATAGTATTATGCCCCCAAAAGAAATGTATATACCTTGACTAAGAAATACTTAAAAAAAAATGCTAACCCTCATTTGAGCCTTCAGCAAATCATAATCTTCTGACTGGTCGAAGGTCTTGTTTCTTCTCTGACTGTTGACTGATGAAGGTGGTGGTTGCTGAAGACTGTGGTAGTTGTGGCAATTGTAAAAAATAAGACAATGAAGTTTGCCACGTTGATTGGCTCTTCCTGTCACTTAAACACTTAGTGGTCATTGAAAGATTATTAACTAATCCAATTTCAATATTATTGTATCTCAGGGAGCTGGGAGGCCCAAGGAGAGAGGGAGAGAGAGAAATGGGGACTGTTGGTCAGTACAGAAGTCAAAACACACACAACATTTATCAATTAAGTTTGCCATCTTACATGGGTACAGTTTGTAGTATCCCCAAAAATTACAATAATAACATCAAAAATCACCGTAATAGATGTAATAGTAATGAAAAAGTGAGACATATTATGAGAATCATCAAAATGTGACACAGAGACATGATGTGAGCACATGCTGTTGGTGCAAACAGACTTGCCCAACAGAGTTACCACAAACCTTCAATTTTAAAAAAAGCAATATCTTTGAAGCACAATAAAGTATAATAAAATGAGGTATGACTATATACATGTATGGTGTGTGTATATATGTATATAACATATATATGCACACTATATACATATATTTATTTATACTCATAGTTCCCACTTAAAGTAACAGATCTCCCCACCTTTCAGGGAGGCTCTTTGTGGCTCTCTTCCAGCTCTGCACCTGGAACAACTTTAATGTCTGGAGCAGAGATCCCTTGACATGGCCATAGTTGGGGTGGGGGTGGGGATGGGAGGCACACGGAGTAGGACCAATGAGTCAATTCACCATAAAGCTAGAACTAGAGATAGACAGACACAGACAAAGACAGAGAGAGAGAGAGAGAGAGAGAGAGAGAGAGAGAGAGAGAGAGAGAGAGAGAGGGAGAGAGCGCTTTATATTGCCATACACATATAGAGAAATAGAGCTATAGCTATATATTTCTATCTCTCAATATGTCTATATATCTCTGTCTTTATCTATAGCTTTGCAATGCTTAAAGTGCTATGTAAATGTTCGTCATCACTATCATTATGGTTATGATTATTATCTATGTTCTATGTTACCATTATTTACATGTTGCCTTTCCCATTAGAATGTGAGCTCTTTGAGGGAAGGAAACACATTTTTGCCTTTCTTTTTTATTCCCAGCAGCTCTTATCGAAATCCCTAATCCATGAGACAAAAAAAATTTTTTTTCTGAGCACTTATTATTACATTGCACCAACCATTAGGGATACAAATACAAACAAAAGGAAGTCAGTCTCTGCACAAAAGGAGTTTACATTTAATGGGGGGAAGATGAGTCACGAGAGAGGGCTGAAAAACAAGGTTTGAAACACTATGGAGGAATGGCATCAAAGTCTAAAAGGTCTAGTGCAGATCCAGGAAGGTAAATGAAGGTTGGCTGGTTCAGGCCCTTCAAAATGGAAGTCTCAATAAGAATTCACCAATGGGATAAGGAGACCAGCATTAGCTGGCAGAGTGTTAGCAGCTGAGGAACTATGGCAAAGTCTGGAAAATTAGAACTAGAACCAGGAGACATTTATAAATGCTTACTGCTTCATTCATTGATTGATCATTATTCTATCTCTCCAAACTAAACTGTAAACTTCTTGAATACAGGGACTGTGTCACTTTTGTCTTTGTATCCCCAGTGCCTGGTAGTTAATAAGTGCCTTGTGATTGACTGATTATAGACTCAGCTACGGACTGTGTGACTATCATCTGAGAACCAACCTAGTCTAGTTCCAAGAGGCTCAAATCACCAGGTTACCCTCAGAAGAGTTAACATTTCAGCTACAACAACCATGAAAGATCACTTACTCAGTGGCAGAGGGCTTGTAGTCTGTATCTGTGTCTGTCCACCATGAAAAAAAATCATATGTCTTGATGAAGAAAGGTCCTTAACACCAGATATCTTGTGCCAGCCTAAATCCAACATTAGGAATTCAGTGTATCATGGGTTTAATATCAACTTTGAGAGAAATAAAGCATTAGTTTAGTTGGAATTCTGATCCTATGTTCAAGGTTACCAAATACCCGTTGAGCCTCTCCCAACTTCAAATCAAATTTAAAAAATAAACCAAAGTGTTCTTTGTATATAGGGCAACACATTACACTCTTAAATACAGGAAGAAAATATCTTCAATGCATTTCCACAATAAAATTAAAAATGAACACATAAATCTTAACTTTTCATCATGAAAAAATGTTCTGTCCCTTTATTGATTTCTAGAATGCATATTCGACTGAGTACTCAGGCTTCCTCTGTGGGCAGAGAGGGTGGGTCTTAAACCTAACTGAATTCTGGAAATCGTGGTCCTAGATAAAGTCTCCTTGGAGTTTGGGGGGCAGATGCTTCAGTTTGGGAAAAAGTAGAGATGAAGGAGCTAGATGGGAAGTTCATTTGGAATTTTGTAAAGGAGCAGTAGTGCATTGGCAGATGGAGAAAGACAGAGAAAAGTGCTTGCAGGCAACCTGTGGTATGAGTTCAAAGCCTACTAGATTTTGAAGAGTTGGCACTAGTAGATAGTTAGGTGGGAAACTGGATAGAGTGCTAAGCCTAGATTTAGTAAGACCTGAGATCAAATCTATCCCCCGGCATTTATGACTTCATGACCCCGGGCAAGACACTTAGCCTCTACCTCAGTTTCAACATCTGTAAAATGGGGATAATAATAGCACAAACCTCCCAGGTGCTTGTGAGGATCAAATGAGATATCTGTAAAGTGTTTAGCCCAGTACCTGTCACATAGTTGGCACTTAATAAATGCTTTTTTAAAAAAACAGCAGCTTAGTCTTTGCTCAATTAAAAAAATTATAGAGTTGACTAGAATGGACTACAACTAAAAACCAGTTATTATTCCTTGAGATTTAAGGAAATGATACCAGTAAAGGTTAACTACCCTTCCCCTTCCCATTTTGCCTAAAACTAGCAGGCATTTTCTACATAATTTCTACATTTCCTTAAGCTATTTCTAATTCCCAATTTGTCCCATGTATAACAATGACCATTATTTCTCTGTGATTCATTTTTATGTATTAATTGTGTTTAGGAAGATTATAATGGAAGAAGCCAGAAAATAGCATGGAACAAACCAAGAAAGAAATTTGCACTTCAGTCCAAAACTTACTAGTTGGAAGATGAGCTAAATGAATGAAAATATTACATTAAAAAATTTATTAACAACTCATATAAACTACGAAATAAC
The DNA here is from genome assembly GCF_027887165.1 of Monodelphis domestica. Lineage (NCBI taxonomy): Eukaryota > Metazoa > Chordata > Mammalia > Didelphimorphia > Didelphidae > Monodelphis > Monodelphis domestica. The sequence continues at coordinate 501,185,623 of NC_077227.1, forward strand.
AGATAGACAAACCACATGACTTCAGACCACTTATTCTTGTGCTATGGAGTTATAAGTTGGTAAGTAAATGAAAAGGCAAATAAATAGTAAATGAAGGGAAGAAATTTCATTGAAGTTTTAATTTTAAGCCTCTGGAGTGAGAAATTTGGTAGTCATTTATCAAGGGAAGTTATATATATGCCATGAATTATCCATGTGGGAGAAGAAAGTTGTGGTCTGGGGGAAAATGGCCACACTCAGGGGCAAACCCAAAACATACCAAAGAATGGGGGTTATTTTCTTACCTGTATCACAGGCTTACCTGCTAATTATAGATATTCAATGAGTGCACTTTAATCTCGACACTATAGTGCATAAAAGAGTCATCAGAAGACCCTAGAGTAGCTGCACAAGAGACAGAAAGTTGAAAACTAAAAGTTGGATTAAGGAAAGCCCTTGAAACACCTTATCAGAAAGACCTATACCTTATCAGAAAGTCACATAAGAATCCAGAAAATCCAAATGGAAGGTCATAAGTACAAAAATAAGTACCTGAACCAGACCAAGAGAGTCAAAGTAAACTACTTTCCTAAAATGAGTGAATACATTTATCCCAGCCCTGGTATAAGTAATAGTGGCATACTATTGTGACCATTAATAGAAATCCTCAAGTCAAGAATGAGAATTGCAAATTTACCTACAAAATATCAGTACTTAATTTGTATTATATTTATCTTTTGTGTGTCTTAACCTTATTAAAATGGTAAGTCATCTCAGTGAAGGAGAGAAAGGGAGAAAAGAGCAAATGATGTATATAATATTAATGAAATTAGTTTGGCCAAGTGCAGCAGGCCAGATCTGACTAAGGTTAGGGTGGTAACTCAATTTTGAGATTGGAACAAAATGATGTGCTTAGAGAACATGTAACAGTTAATAAGAGGAGATTTACTTAGGCTTGGAAGAGAAAGGATATTTAAATCAGAGAAAGAATACTCAGCAAGAACACAGCATTGTAAACCTCAAAATTCCTTAGACTTATAAATGTTGGAAATTTCACCATTGGGATATTTCATACTTGGAAAATTTCTTACTGATAGTCTATTGGAATGGGAACTCCATTGGCATGGGAGGTTCCTTCTCTTCCCTTCTTAAGATTACTTTAGGACAGAAACCCTTTTCTGAACAATGGAAAGGACTTTGACCTATGCTTAAGCATAGAACAGGAATTTCTTTGAGTCTTGATTGATTTAGAATTGATACAATGGAGATACTTGGAATAAATCTCCACCCTATTCAGTCCTAATAGGATTGAGTAAGGGCTGCAGCCTAGATCAAAATTTAATTATTCCAATCTCTACCATACTCAAGTTAACAGGATTTAGAAAGGGCTGTAGCAAAGGAGTATAGATTTAATCATTGGAAAATATGACCTTCAACAGACATGTGCAAAAAGCCAGAAACCTCTGGGCGGTCCTGGGTTAAGCGAGAGCCTCCATTGACAGGGAAATTGATGAAGAGTGATTGGTAGATGTGAGGACTGAGGGGAGGCAACTTGGATGGTTTCCTTAAAGATAGGAGGGTCTGGAGACTCGAGGTGGTGGTTGTTGAGTTTTTTGGTCGGTGGTTCCTGGGCTCTGAGGAAGCTTGCTCTGAAGGAAGCTGAAGGTGGGGGCCTCTGAGACTGTTTCTCCATTTTGGACACGTGAGTAATAGGGACTGATCTCTTTTCTTTGCCCCAGCTATCTAAGGGCTTGGGCCTTTTGGCCCAGCCTAAACAGAAGGGGTATTTAAGCCCTATTCCCTTCTCTCCCCTTTCTCTCTCTCTATATATCTCTAATTCCTTTCTTGCTCCTATTGTAATTAAACTCCAAAAAAGGCTGACGGCTGACTTGAGTTTTTCATTTAGGAATTACATAGCTGATTCCTTGGCGACCTTAAATTAATATATATCAGTCTTTTAAAGTGATTCCCTTGTAACATTGTGGCGACCACGAAGGGACCTTCTATGCAAACTCAGAGCCACAATAACCTGCTCCCCAGATGGCTCATTATCATTAGAAGTACCAGAGGAATCTTTAAATTTACTCCCTGTACTTCTCTCTGAAAACCAGGAGGCAAAAGAACCTTCCATTTTTGAAATACCTAAAGATATACCGGAGTCTCTTTGGGCCACATCTTCTTCTGATGTAGGCTTACTTAAATCTGCTGTTCCTGTGCAGATAAAAACTAAATCTAGCCCACCTCCTTCTATCCCTCATTATCCCCTCTCAAAGGAGGCAATTGAGGGTATTACACCAGTTATTAACTCATTAATAGAACAGGGAATAATAATCCCTTGCAAATCTGAATACAACACGCCCATCCTGCCAATTAAAAAACCAAAAAAAGGACCTGATGGCAAGCACATCTATAGATTCGTACAGGATCTAAGGGCAGTGAATAATCACGTTATAAAGAGACACTCCGTAGTTTCTAACATACATACTATTATTTCATCTATTCCTAGCACAGCTACATACTTTACAGTAGTAGACTTGTGTTCAGCTTTCTTTTCCATACCAATACATGAAAACTCCAGGCATATTTTTGCTTTCACCTGGAAGGGCTCACAATATACCTGGTGTCGGCTGCCACAGGGTTATGTCGAAAGTCCGAGCTTATTTGAGCAAATTTTGAGCCAAGACACAGACAATATAACATTTAAAAATAGCAAATTAATCAAATATGTAGATGATCTACTCTTGGCTTCAACAGATGCAGAAACATGTCAAGAAGATAGCAACACCTTCTTTTGGAATTGCACAAAAGAGGACATAAAATCTCTAAGGATAAAGTTCAATGGTGTCTCCAAAAAGTAGAATATTTGGGATTCATCTTGACTGCGGGTGCTCGTTATATTTCTCCAAAACGAATTGAGAACATTCAAAAATTGAGTGCTCCTACCACTAAGAAACAGCTGAGAGCAATTTTAGGAGCAACAGGGTTTTGTAGACAATGGATTCCTTGCTATGGGGAAATCACTAAACCCCTTATAGCATTAACAAAGGATTCAGTTCCTGAACCCCTCAAATTAGAGCCTGAACACTTGTCAGCTCTAACAGATCTGAAAAAGGCTATCATGTCTGCCCCTGCTCTAGGCATCCCAGATTACAACAAGCCATTTACTTTATATGTGCATGAGCGAAGAGGAGTAGCCTCTGGTGTGTTAACTCAGACTTTGGGACCTTCTCAGCGCCCAATTGCTTATTATTCTGCCCAACTAGACCCAGTAGCAGCAGGAGCACCACCATGCCTTAGAGGAGTAGCTGCTACAGCCTTACTAGTAACAAAAACCGTTGATTTAGTATTGGGATGTCCATTAACAATAATGTGCCCACATGAGATTGAAGCATTATTGGTAAAACATAGAACACAGGCATTCTCGGATCAGAGAATTACAAGGTATGAAATAACCTTATTAAATAGTGAAAATATTACCTTGAAACGCTGTTCAACTCTTAACCCTGCCACCTTGCTTCCAGATTTACCCACTTCAGGAGAACCACTACATAACTGTGAAACATTAGTGTCCATGGCAGAAAAGCCTCGAGATAATCTCTTGGACACTCCCTTAGACAATGCAGATCTGATTTTATTTACCGATGGTTCCTCTTTTATGAGGGATGGCATACGTTACACTGGAGCTGCCGTAGTCTCAGAATTTGCCACTGAATGGTCAGCTTCACTACCTTCTAACATTAGCGCTCAAGGAGCAGAACTCATAGCTCTAAAACAAGCTTGTATAATTGCCAAGGATAAAAAGGCAACAATTTATACAGATTCTAGATATGCTTTCGGCATTTGTCACTCAGTCGGGATGCTATGGCTCCAAAGAGGATTTTTAACCTCAGCTGGAAAATCCATAGCTAATGCAGAAATTATTAATGAAGTTCTTTCTGCTCTCAAACTGCCTAAAGCCCTAGCTGTAGTTCATTGCTCTGCCCATACAGGTGGCTCTGACCCTGTCTCTAGAGGAAATGACCGAGCAGATGCCGCTGCAAAACTAGCAGCCATAGAAGGACCTGGATTAATTTTAACATTAACAACCACTGATAATTTAAATTTATCACTCTCCTATAATGAAAAGGAAGTGGAAAAATGGAAACAAAAATTTAAAGCAAAACAAATTAATGGAGTATGGGTGTCACCTGAAGGAAAACCCCTGCTCCCTAGAAGTTTCTATAACCAAATTTGCCAATCTATTCATAAAAATGGTCATTTTGGCACCCAGGGCATTGTGGACTCTGTCAAGAGAGTATGGATAGCCCCTGGTATAACTACTGTAGCCTCTAAAGTATGTTCAGCCTGCCCTATTTGCCAGGCATATAACCAACATGCATATCGTGGAAAAGCCTTTGGGGGACGTCCTCTGGCTTACACACCTTTTGAACACCTACAGATAGATTTCATAACAATGCCAAAGGCTGGACGTTATAAATTTTGTCTAGTAATTGTAGATCAACTAACCAGATGGCCGGAAGCATTTCCTACGACCCGAGCCACAGCAGATTTTGTTGCAAAGATACTTTTAAAAGAAATTATTCCTCGTTTTGGCCTACCAGCACGTATTGACTCCGATAGAGGGAGTCATTTTACCGATTCTGTCTTAAATCAAATATATTCTTGCTTGGGGATAACTCCAAAATTCCATGTTCCATATCACCCCCAGAGCTCAGGCCAAGTGGAGAGGATGAATAAAGAACTTAAGACTATGATTGGCAAATTATGCACTGAGACCCATTTAAAATGGCCTGAAATTCTCCCTCTGGCCCTATTTTATCTTAGAAGCAGGCCTAGAGGAGACTTACATATTTCACCATTTGAGATGCTTTTTGGACATCCGCCTATACAGGCTAAGCCTTTCTCCCCGGCTTATACATCGCTATTAGGGGGAGATATTACTATTGCTTCCTATATACAGGAGTTACAGCACAAACTACGTGAACTTCATGAATCCGGAGCTGCAGTACAAGCTGGACCATTAGACTTTTCTCTGCATGACCTGAACCCAGGAGATAAAGTTTATATCAAGAATTTCAAGCGAACTGGAGCAACTCAACCTTCATGGGAAGGACCATTCCAAATATTATTAACTACTCCAACATCTATAAAGATTGGAGAAAGAGACTCTTGGATTCACTGCTCACATGTGAAGAAAGCATCTTCTGCTGAGACTGATTGACTCTATCCTATCATATGAATTGTGACTCTATCTTATCATATGAATTGGAGATAATAATCCATAGACAAATGGATGTTTTTTTTCAAGAATATATTGAATTACTGATTTTTTTCCCTTATTTTTTCTTATTTCTTTTTATTTTTTTGATCAGAATATTTGATTTTTTTTCTCATTTTTTGTACTGAAGGTACACATAATTAATATTAATATTTTTTTCCCTGCAGTAATACAAGTTAATATATATACTCTTGCTATAATATCAATATATGCCTAAAAGCTTTAAACTATGGGAACCTGCCATTTATTGATAAAATATTATAGGACTGTGATTAATGTTTGTGTCTGATTCCAGGAAAAGGGATAAAAACAAGGAGCACAGACTAAACCTGAATAGTGCCAATAGAGCACACATGAAATATTAAAGTGAGACTCAAGGTTGCGACGCTTAACTTATGTTTAAGTCGTAGGACTTCCTTGTATCTACACTCTTTTCAAAATACTCAAACAAGTACAAAGCTTGACTATCATGCTGGCTCCCTATATCTCTGAAGAAAAAAAAATCAGACAAGGGAATGACATTTCCCCATCAAAATAGAATTCTAATTCTTTTCTTCTTATATTATGGCAACTTCCTGTAGTCTTGGCTACAAATGGCTAAGTGAAATATTACTGCATTCTGTCCTACATACTTGTGGAATAGAAATTACTTTAAACTGGACCTATACAAGGTCTATTTTGAATTTTTCTTATATTTTTGATTATTCTTCAATCCTTTTGATAATTGACACATACACCCCCATAACTGAACATTGCATTCTGAGCTAAACTTGATATATATATATTTTTTTTAATACTTACTTCAGGGGGGATTGTATTTTAATTTAAAATCTAAGAATTTTTGAATTTTTTTTTGTTTGAGATTTTATTTTTATAAAAATCCAAGACTTTTGTTTAAGATTTTACTGTTATAAAAAATTTTCAAAGATTTTGATTTTGTTCGAGAAAAGATCTTCAAGAAAGAAGCTTGAAACTTTTATATCCAGAGAATGAACTGTTGCAGAAAGATGCCGAAAACCTACACTTCATCAAGAAGACCAAGAATGAACTTTGGATGTGATTGATTGGACTGAACTTTTGATTGAACATTTATTGTAACATTTATGCCAAAAGGGACTGCCCCTAATTTGGCTTTCTGTCAATGCGCCTAGCAAACATTGGTTTTGCTTTCTTTTCTTTTCTATTTCCTCTCTCACTATTCTAATTTCTCTTAGAAAATTGAATATTGTGTATATCTTTAGTTAGAAGTGAATTTAGAACTACAAAATGATTATGTTAAATGATCAATGGGGAGACTAGTCTCCCAATGATCATCAGGGGGGATTGTAAACCTCAAAATTCCTTAGACTTATAAATGTTGGAAATTTCACCATTGGGATATTTCATACTTGGAAAATTTCTTACTGATAGTCTATTGGAATGGGAACTCCATTGGCATGGGAGGTTCCTTCTCTTCCCTTCTTAAGATTACTTTAGGACAGAAACCCTTTTCTGAACAATGGAAAGGACTTTGACCTATGCTTAAGCATAGAACAGGAATTTCTTTGAGTCTTGATTGATTTAGAATTGATACAATGGAGATACTTGGAATAAATCTCCACCCTATTCAGTCCTAATAGGATTGAGTAAGGGCTGCAGCCTAGATCAAAATTTAATTATTCCAATCTCTACCATACTCAAGTTAACAGGATTTAGAAAGGGCTGTAGCAAAGGAGTATAGATTTAATCATTGGAAAATATGACCTTCAACAGACATGTGCAAAAAGCCAGAAACCTCTGGGCGGTCCTGGGTTAAGCGAGAGCCTCCATTGACAGGGAAATTGATGAAGAGTGATTGGTAGATGTGAGGACTGAGGGGAGGCAACTTGGATGGTTTCCTTAAAGATAGGAGGGTCTGGAGACTCGAGGTGGTGGTTGTTGAGTTTTTTGGTCGGTGGTTCCTGGGCTCTGAGGAAGCTTGCTCTGAAGGAAGCTGAAGGTGGGGGCCTCTGAGACTGTTTCTCCATTTTGGACACGTGAGTAATAGGGACTGATCTCTTTTCTTTGCCCCAGCTATCTAAGGGCTTGGGCCTTTTGGCCCAGCCTAAACAGAAGGGGTATTTAAGCCCTATTCCCTTCTCTCCCCTTTCTCTCTCTCTATATATCTCTAATTCCTTTCTTGCTCCTATTGTAATTAAACTCCAAAAAAGGCTGACGGCTGACTTGAGTTTTTCATTTAGGAATTACATAGCTGATTCCTTGGCGACCTTAAATTAATATATATCAGTCTTTTAAAGTGATTCCCTTGTAACAGCATTGATTCAGTAGGGCATAACCAGGGGTATAATAATAAATGTGTAACAAACAACTGTGTACCAGGATTCACTTTTAAGTTTAGGCTGTATTATTAACATTTTCTCTGTCACTTGTTTAAGTCTAGATAATAAACAAACTACTAAATCAAATTTTGATTTGTAGTCTCCCAGATTTCCTAGTATAAATACTCACACTGAAAATTTAAGGAGGCTATCAAGAGCCAGAATGAGCTGGCTCTAGCATACCTTTTAAGGAAAAAAAAACAAACCCTGGTCTGCAGGGGGTAGGGCTTTAGGAAAAGCTAGTTAAGCCCAAGTGGCAGGACCCTAGGAAATATTGCTTCTACCACACCAGGGAATATTAGGACTTAAAATCAATATATTGATAGAATTCATAAATCTGAAGGATGGCAAACCTGGGGGGAAGACGAAAAGGAGGGATATACAGAGGACATAAAAACTATTTCCATGGCAAAAATGGCTTCATGTAGTTTTTTTTAATACAAACAAATTCAATATTAAGTATTTTAGAAGGGAAAATATGTTATCATGTTAAAGGAAACATCAGATTTCCTTGGATTTTTGTTAGGGAAATATTAATGAATAATGTAGCATTTAGAAAGTCAGTTCTCCTAGGGTTGCTGAGTAGTAGAAAGATTTTAAGTTAGAGGATTTTACAAAGAGAGAGAAAGGGGGGGGGGGAGAGAGACAGACAGAGACAGAGACAGAGACAGAGACAGAGACAGAGACAGAGAGAGTTATCCAAAACAAAGCCATTATTTGACTTTGGCTGACAGCACCTGATTCTGCACCTGCAATCAATCACCTCTCCACAGAGAAAAAGGATATATTATTTCACCGTCAGTCCTGTGGAATCCTTTGGTCACTGCATTCATATGAGATCTGAAGTATTTTAGTGTTACTTTCCTTTACATTACTGTGGCCATTGTCATATTGTTCTCTTGGTTCTGCTTTCTTTGAGGTAATGGGAGTGGGGAGGTGGCACGGAACTTTCAAAAGAAGAAAGTAGGAATGACCTAATAAGGCGTGGCAATTGAGCTGAACCTGGAAAAGAACTATGGATTTTAAGAGCTAGATGGAGGAGAATATCCTACACAATGGGAACAGAATGTGCAAAGGCACTGAGATAGATAGGAAATAGAATGTCTTCTATGGGAGACTGTAAATAGGACAGTTTGTCTGGAGATTAGAGTGCATATTTGGGCAAGAAAAGCGCTTGGAGAGGGAAGGACTTTAAATGCCAGTCTGTGTTTAATCCTAGAGGCAATAGGAAATCACCAGAATTTCTTGAACAGGAGAAAAAGATGGTCATATCCGTGTTTTAAGGAATATCAACTTGTATCCATGGATTGAAGAGGAGCAATAGAGGAGACCAATTAGGAGGCTGCCTGAAAGGGGCTGTAGAAAAATGGGAACACTAATACACTGCTGGTGGAAGTGTGGACTAATGCAACCTATTTTGGAGTGCAATTGAGAATTATGCCCTAATTCATGTAAAACTGAAGATGTATACACTTTAACCCAACAAGACCACTCTATTTCCCAAGATGATTAGGGAAAAGGGAAAAGAATGTCTATGTTCTAAAATATTTGTAGCAGCTCTCTTTGTGGTAGGAGATTGAGGAGATACCCATCAATTAGGGAATGGCTAAACAAGTTGTAGCATATGATTGTGATGGAATGCTACTGCAAGGTAAGAAATGAACAGGTAAAATTTTTGTAAAAACCCTAAAAAGACCTACAAGAAATTATGAAAAATGAAATAAGCAGAACCAAGAAAAACTATAAAGAATAACATAAATATTGTATGAGGAATGACTTGTGTGTCCACTCCCAGAGAAAGAACTAATGAAGAGAAATTAGTAAGACATAGGTTTTTTTTTTTAATCTGTGTATGTGTATTGCAAATCTCAAATGAAATCTCTAATGGATGGAGGGGAGAAGAGAATGATTTATGTATATGTACCTCCAGAGAGAAAGAACTGATAAATGGAAACAAGCAAGACACACACACACACACACACACACACACACACACACAGAGAGAGAGAGAGAGAGAGAGAGAGAGAGAGTCAAATGACACCTTCTCTAGTTCAGTGAGGGGAGGGAGATACCTGGGAACTTTAATGAAATAATTTTTTTTAAGTCTTTCTGCCTACCTTGTTATGGTTATTCCCATTCTGCAGATGAGGTAAATGAAGATAGTTATCATAAAGTGATTTGCCCAAAGTCACAAAATAGATCTTATCAGAGTCAGAAGGCAGGTAGTTTGGACAGGTGTCCTCCAAACTATATGACCTGCCAGAACAGGGGAATTAGGGATTCCAATCTTGTGGTTTTAAAAGCCTGCTTTTGGCTCCTCCCTTTCTCCATACATTTCAAAGATTTGGATTATTTGAATAATATATGTTCTAATGAGAAGCAAATGTGAGGGAAAGTTATATATTTTAAAGTATATTATGATATTTATATCTGGTTTACCATTATATTCTACCTGTGGGACTTTTCATTTCAATAATCCAATTCAACATAGCATCCTTTAGGTGTAAGACGTTATGCTAGGTTTGAGGGATACAAAAACAAAATGAAAGATCATCCCTGATCTCAGGGAGATTATATTCTATTACAGAGATACACTTATACCAATAATTAGAATAGTTAGCATTTATATAGTATTTTAGGTTTATACTGTGCTTTACCCATATTCTTATTTGATATTTAAGCATCTCTGAGAGAGAGTTGTTATTATTATCCCCATTTTACAGATGAGGAAACTGAGACAGGGGTTGAATGACTTGCCAAGGGTCACACAGCTTGTGCCAAAAGCAAGATACCTGATCAGGTTATCCTGACTTCAAGTCCAACATTCTATCCATTGTACTGTGTAGCTGGCTCTAAGATAAGTAAGAGATCTTTTGAGGAAGGAATGAAAGTACTGATAATTAAGAAACTCAGGAAATGCTTCTAGGTGGAAAGGCAGGTTAGTGACACAACAGATAGAGGGCTAGGGCAGGAGTCTGTTGAACAGACTAACCTTAGATACCTACTAGCTGACTCTGAGCAAGTCAGCCTCAGTTTCCTCATCTGTAAAACGAAGATAATAATAATCCTTACCTCCAAGATTGTTGTGAAGATCAAATGGAATAATATTTGTTGTGTTTAACACAGCACCTGGTACACTGTCGGTACATAATAAATGCTTGTTTACATCTTCATATAGGGAGCAGCACTTAATGTGGGCTAAGCTATTACCAGGGAACTTGGATTCAGATCCCACCTCTGATGTTTATTCTCAATGTAACCTTAGACAAGTCACAACCTCCATGGCCCAAACTTTCCTCATCTATAAAGTGATAATAATGAACTACTTGGGCACTGAGGTCCCTTTTAGACTTATCATCCCAGGATCTTGCCTTCACAACAATTCAAAGAAGTCAGTGGGGCATGATTGGCAACCTTTTCTACAGATAGGAAAACTGTGACCCATACAGCTGACATATGCAGTGCCAGAGGACCAAAATGACCTGATAGTGTCTTCATAACCAACAGGGCCTATCTATTGACACATACACAAGGCATACTTACATATACACATATAGGACCATCCTTAAATCAAATGATGGAGTCAGGAAACTGGATGTCTTTGGTTTTCCCATTCCTCTCTTTCTGAAGCTTTCCCCAGACTCCACCCTGTCCCACTGTACTTTCACTGTACTCTCTTTCCTCCCTTCTTTCAAGATCCTGAATCCTGTCTAGATGCCTCTGTGTCCCACCATCCAGCACCTAGCACAGTATTTGGCACACAGAAAGTGTTTAATAAACACTTGTTAAGGGGGCAGCTGAGTAGCTCAGTGGATTGAGAGCCAGTCCTAGGGACAGGAGATCTTGGATTCAAATCTTCCTGGCTGTGTGACCCTGGGCAAGTCACTTCACCCCCATTGCCTAGCCCTTACCACTCTTCTGCCTTGGAACCAATACACAGTCTTGGTTCTAAGACAGAAGGTAAGGGTTTTAAAATAAATAAAAATAAATGCTTGTTAATTGATCATGGAGGAAAGTAAACTAATCAGCTTAGTCATTCTAAGGCATTTCCAGGAGTAGGGACATTTATCAGATGTAGTAATGCTCAGTACAGAGGAATGCATCACCAAATGACGGATATTTGGGGTCAAAAGGGACCTTTTCAATATCCCTAAAACCCTCTCCATGGAAACTGCAAAATGCCTTCTCTGCCAACCTGAAGACCAACCCTCTAGATGTAAGCTCAACTAGTGCCACAGGTGCAAGACCCATCATTCCTAATTCATGAATAACAACTGAGGACCACCCCCTTTTTTTTAAACTTGTGTCTGCAATCTGGAGATTTTACAAATCAGCCCAGAACTTGTTCTTGTGCAGTTAAAGTCTTGCAAAACCTCTAGGCATTCTTATGGGAATAAAAAGATTCTGTAGACCAGATAACTTATCCTACCCATAAAATACTTCAGCTTCTGAATATATATCCACCCTCCCCCTACCTAGTACTTAGTTATAAAATCTTAACAAATTCTAATTTTCAATAAAGGAAATTACTGTTTCCTAATTTTTCTACTTGCATTTCCTTATCTAAGATGAATATTTGGTACATTAAGCCAGTGGCTGAAAAATCTTGATATTGTACTTTGGCTAATAAGGATGCTTTGCTATCAAACACCTCATAAAACCAAGTTATTTCCCCTGGTTTTCTCCAGCCCTCTAAAGAAAATGACTTTTCATCCCTTTCAGATCCCTTCTGCTTGTGATTGCCTCTTACAAATAAAGCAGTAAATACGGTTAGTTATGCTGACATGCACACAGGAAATAGCACGGGGGCTACAAGTGCAGTTTCCTTTTCTTTTTGATTACAGAACATCAAAAAATAAGAGCAGCTGAGGGTGTTTGGGTTTTCTTTGGGGTCATTTTGGATAAAACTTTGTTGTTGTTGTTGTTGTTGTTATTGTTGTTGTTATAAAGCAATAGGAAAAAGTCTGGTTCCACCACTTCCTGGGAAAACATGCTTCTGAACACATTGATATTGCCCAGAGCACAGAAAACATAATTAAACTAAATGCTCAGAATGTGTCTGCAGGTATGGGGGGTGGAGGGGAGACATAAAGATTGGCAGCCTATATTAAGATTGGGAAAATGTCTTTTAAACATAGTATCGTCCCCCCCTCCCCCACCTCCTTTCCCTCTCCTGTCCCCCCTCCTCACCCCCCAGCAAAATATCAACAACATTCCTGGACACTGTAATCAAATACTTTCCCCAAAAAACTCTTGGCATGTGTAATAATTTGTCAGGGATCCTTTTAGTAAAGTCCACTCAGCGAACCTTCTTAGGCCCCCTTGACCCACGAAGCAAATGACCTTTCACCTTATTTGGGCCTCTTTTATGAGGCTCTTTCACTGTGACCAGATGGCTAAACTATCAAAGGATTTTATGAGTAAAAACTGCTTTCTCAACTCACAAGTTGTATATTTCTTTCCATGTTAATGTGAACTACCAACCCAAAGACATTAAATTGAAAACACAAAAGGCACTTTGCAGCTGGTGCAGGGAAGGCTCCCAGCATTGTGTAGGCACCAAAGTTATGGTGTTTGCAAAGAAAACAGCTGATGTCCAGATGAAGACAATTTAAGCTAAATATTTAAAATACCCATCAAGAAACTAATGATTGATTTATTATTTTTTTCTGTTGTTTCTGGCCATGATCTTTTACCAAGCTGCAGATAAACACCATCCTGACTTAAGAACTTGGTCTTTCTTTTGCCTTCCCCCAACTGTCCCTACCTTGCCAGAGACCCAGGGAATCCACAGACCTGGATTGCAAATTATGAATAATTAGATCAAATAGTGTCAGGAACTCAAAGGAAAAAGCAGAGAACCATTTCAGTTTGGGTTTCAAGCCAAACACTTCCTAAAACACCTGGAATCTGCTTGGAGCAGCTGGACAACTGAGCTATGTTTCTATGTATCATTATCTTTTCGGGCTGCTCTACAGAAAACTCACAGTGGTCAAGGTAATGAGAATCATCCAAGCATGTGTGGCTCCTGGGGCGGACTTTCAGAAATTTCCATTTTTTTAATTTGGTACTTGCCACAAAAAAAATTTGGAAAGAATTTGTGATCACATACATTCATATTTTATAGTGTTCTTATGTTGATGACCTGCTGATAACTTTCCATTCCTGGTCATTCCTGATAGAGATCTTAACTGGAGAATACCAATGGATTGTGTATTCTGTTTACTCTTAGCCTTGCAGGAAAAAGTGGATAACTTGGTTCACAGATTTCATGAAGGACTTTGTAATGCTATGAAGAAACCTTAACCCCTTCATCACTAAACTATCAAAAAGTCATCAGTAAAACCCAGTGGGAGGAGGGTGGGAGGAGAGGAGGGAAAGAACATGAATCTTGTAACCATGGAAAAATATTCTAAATTAATTAATTAAATAAAATTCTGCAAAAGAAAAAAAGTCATCATATACATATAAAACCCAGTGGAATTGCTCCTTGGCTACGGGAGGGGGAGGGAAGGAGGGGAGGAAAAGAACATGAATCATGTAACCATGGAAAAATATTCTAAATGAATTAAAGAAATGAAAAATGTTTTAAAGTCATCAGAATTTTGGTTTCCTTTAGTTTCAGAGGGTTTGTGTTTGAGACATGAAATGTCAGCACACAACACAGTCTGTAACACTTCTCCTGACTTACATTCTGTAGAAGTCTGTTGTTCAAAATAGCATCACCATGCTGGGCACAGGGGAAAGACCTCTTCCTTCCCAGTCAGGAGAGGTAGGTTCTCAGTCTCAATTCTGCTGGACTAGCAGTGTGGCCTTGGAATGAGAAGTCTGGTTCAGGATACAGTCTCCAAGCTTAAATGATGAAGAGCCAGAAGGGCATATGGGACAGAATGCTGGACATGTTATAAGAAAGAAGCGATTGGAATCCCACATCAAAACATTTATTTAGCTGTATGACTCTGCACATTCAGAAAGGTAGCAGGGTGAAACAGAAAAAGAATATTGAACTTGCAACATCGAACTTGGATTTAAAGGATTTGAGTTCAAATTCCTGCTCTTCCATTTACTCCTTGAATAACCTTGGGCAAGTCACTTCTCCTACCTGGGCCCATTTCCTCATTTGTAAACTAAGGGGAAAGGTTGGATTAAATGACCTTTCAGGTCCCTTCTAACTCTAGAACCAAATACTTCAACTTAGGCTTTTGAAGAAAATACAGAGGAAAATCAAGTTATTTCCACCATAGCCAATAGACAAGTGTCTGAACAGCTTCCTTCTGGAATAGTCCATTACCTATCATATTATAAACCTGTCCAACCTTCCAGGAGCTCAAACCCAGCTCCTCTACACCTCTTCTTTATTAACCCCAGTCATGTAACCAGTGGAGTCTCAGTTTCTTTCTTTTAGAATGGATATGATAATAGCATTTGCCTAACAACTTACTGTGAGGATCAAATGAGATAATATTTATGTCTTAAAAGCTCTATGTGGAGATGAGCTTTTTCCCCCCAAACCTAGAACTAGGAAACATATAAATATATACATATAAAGTTATAGATGTATATAGAGATCGACATTTCCATATATAAATATTTGTGTATGTATATGTGCATATTATATATAATGGATAAATTAAATATAATAATAATTAAATTAAATAACAAAACCATATATTACATATATAAAACTTTTAATTAGTCTAGAAAAATAACTCTCCCCCAACCCACACACACACACCCCATCTCTGTCCATCAACATCTTTCTCTGCTGACAAGGTCTTGCTAGCCTAGGTGCCACCTCTCCTTGAAATCTGTCCTGATCTCTGAACTAAAAGCAGTCCTCCCTCCTTGATCCTCTCATTCCTCTCTGACCTTTCCTCTAAATTTAATCTGTTTCTAACTGTATTAGAGTTATTTCTGGATATGTTTCATCCTCCTTATTAGATTGAAAGCTCCTTAAGGGCAAGGTCTGTGTGTTATTTTAATCTTGTGTCCATTCAAGGACAGGGCTGAGCATATAGAAGGCACTTAGTAAGTGTTTGTTGAAAACTGAAATGAAACACAACTTTAAGAAAGCCACATTCCCAAAGGTATTTAAGTGTCTAATGCTTACTTTTTTTCTCCTAAGACTCCTGTGAAAGTTGATGGGGAGGGTGTTGGGGGCAGCCAGTGAGGGAAAAGGGGAAGAAGTATATGTTGAAAAAGGACATGATGCTCTTAAGCTTGGGAAGCCATTGCTGTCAGCCCTAGGTTAGTGAACCAATCCATATGAATACTGATGTTGTCTTTTGCCGAGTCACAGGGCTATTTGTTATTAAAAAATGTAGTCAAATGCAAAATCAATACAGATGCCAACAAATCCTTCTTTAAAATATTTTCAAGCACATTTTCACCTCCTGTTTGGAGCTTTTCACTTTCTCAAATTTCTGTCCATGTTACTTGTTAACCCATCAGTCTTGTTTATCCAACCAGGTTTATTAATGACAAATGTTGCTGGCCTTCTTGAATTATGACTGTAAACTGAAAGAATATGAGGGCCAAGGTGAAAAGGTGATTTCTTTATAACAGCTGTAATTTATCCTGGGCTTTGGCCAGGCCTTTGATTTTTGGACTAGCTCTGGATATAGTATTCCTACTGATTGCATTAGAGCAGCCCTTAGGGGTCATGCTGAATTCCAAGGTTCTGGAATCAGTTAGAAGAACGGAAGATGCCCATGTACATAAGCTGTAGATAGAGAATGATGACACTAAGAAGCAACAGAGCCCAAGACCCACCCAAGAACACTTGCCATTTCTGCCTCTGCTGTCCACTCCCTCAATGTGTTGGACAAGAAGCTCTCTTTCACATTAACAAGAGAGCATAGATAAGAAGGTTGTATTTAGGACTTAAGATTCCTGAAGTTCCTGTTTTGTTGAGAAATAGTTAATGTGAAATGTTAGATTTCATAATAAAGGGGATTTCTAAAATCCAACCAGACTGGACTGTATTCCATAAGGTATCATGGAAAGAGTTCTGGAATAAGAATCAGACTATTTGAGTTTTAAATATAATGATAATAGTAAGCATATATATAAAGCACCTTAAAGCTTACAAAAGTGCTTTGTAAATAGCATTTCATTTAATTTTATCTCCACAACAACCCTTTGAAAAACAGTGCTATTATTATTATCCCATTTTACAAGTGAGAAAACTGAGGTAGACAAAAGTTAAGCGACTTGTTCAGGGTTACACAGCTACTAAAGATCAATGGCCATGTTTGAATTTGGGTCTTACTGACACCAGGTCCAGTCTACAGTGCCACTTAGCTTCCTCTAAATTTGGCTTTACTACTTACTACCTGTGGTACCTGAGTTGGGCAAATTACTTCACTCTTTGGATCCAAGTTTTTTCATCTATTAAATGGAAGGTGATGAAAATTATCTCTGTTTCTTTCTAGCCCTAAGTAATGTGATCTTCTCATCTCCAAGTCCATGCCTTTGCTCAATCTAGCCTCCTATACCTGAAATATACACTGTGCCCCCATTTGCATTTATTAATAATCAACTAAGAAGCCTTTTAAGAGCACCTTTGCTGTTGTTCAGTCTTTTCAGTTATGTCAGACTCTTCATGACCTTGTTTGAGTTTGGTTGAGGGTTTTTTTTATTTTGTGTTTTGTGTTTTGTTTTTTTTTTGGCAAAGATAATGGAATTTTCTATTTCCTTCTCCAGCTCATTTTACAAATGAGGTAAACTGAGGTGAATGTTAAATGACTTGTCCAAGGTCCACAGATAGTAAGTGTCTGAAGCCAAATTTGAATGGAAGAAGATGAGTCTTCCTGCCTCCAGACCCAAAACTCTACCCTCCATGCCACTTAGCTGCCCCTTAAAGGCACCAAATACTGTCCCAGGTGCTTGATATACAAAGACAAAAACAAAACCCTCCTCACCCTCAAGATGCATACAAGTTATTGGTAGAGCCAGAATAAAAATGTACACCCATGTGAGTAGATATGAAATGTATAATATGAGAGTGGGAGCACTAGAATCTGAGAAAAAATATGTTTTATGTGAAGAGGAAACACTTGAACTGAGTTTTGAAGGATGCTGAGAATTCTAAGAGGCTAAAGTGAAGAGGGAGTACATTCCAAGCATTGGAGACAACCTGTTCAAAGGTCTGGAGAAGAGAGAGAGAAAATCTACAATGTACAATAAGGTGGCCGGTTTGATTGGAATGTACTGTGCAAAAGGGAGTACTTTCTTTTTTAAACATTATTTTATTTGGTCATTTCCAAACATTATTCCTTGGAAACAAAGATCATTTTCTTTTCCTCCCCCTCCCCCCCACCTCTCCCATAGCTGACGCATGATTCCACTGGGTATCACATGTGTTCTTGATCTGAACCCATTTCCATGTTGTTGGTATTTGCATTAGAGTGTTCATTTAGAGACTCTCCTCAGACATGTCCCCTCAACCCCTGTAGTCAAGCAGTTGCTTTTCCTCGGTGTTTTTAGGGTGTAAATTTTAATAAGACTGAAAAATAGATCAGAACCAGCCTATGAAGGGCTTTAAATGTCATTTCATTTCAGAGGCAAGAGAGAACTCCTGAAACTTTTTGAGCAGAAGAATGAAGAGGCCAGAGCTAGACTTTGGAAAGATCCCTTTAGAGCTGTGTGCCATACTGGAGGCAGGGTAGCCAATCTGAAGACAATCGCAATAGTCCCAGCAGCAGGGGACAAGGCCCTGAAATACAGGGGTAGCCTCTCAAGGGGAGAGAACAGTTGGAGAAATGTTGTGGAAGTATCATAAAAATGACTTGGGAACTTATTGGGTATCGAAGATGAGGGAGAAGTCAGGATAATTCTAAGATTGTGAATGTGAGTGATTGCAAGGATGGTGGTGACCTTGTCAGAAATGAGGAAGTTAGGAAGAAAAATGGGTTTGCAGGAAGGATAATGAATTTTGTTTCTGATGTGTTGAGTTCGAGATGCCTGAAGGACATCCATCTCAAAATATCCAGTAGGCATTTGGGGATGATATAGGACTAGACCTCAAGGGAGAATAGGATATATAGATCTGGGAGTCATCTGCATTGTGATGATAATTTAACTGATATAGTCACTAAGAGGCAAAACATACAGAAAGGAGAGGGCAAAGGAGAGCCTTAGGGTTGATATGGATGATGAGCCAACAAAGGAGATGATCACAACATCAGCTGACATTTATATATCTCTTGAGGGGTTGACCAAGTACCTAACATACATTATCTCTTTCATTTGTACAACTCTAGGAGGTCAGCACCACAGGTATTACCCACATTTTGAAGAGGAAGCAGAGATGTAGAGAGATTACGTGAGTGTGTCCATGGTGAAACAGCTACAGGGGAAGAACTGGAAGCCTTACTCCAAGTTCAGCATTTCTTCCACCATAGCCTACTGACTCCTGATCTGCTGCAAGTGTCTTCCTTTCTGTCCTCCTTTCTCCAGGGACCAACTCAGATGTCACCTGTCCATTCATTTAGAGTTTGAAAGGACTTTAGAAGTCATCCAGTTCAATTTCGTTTTCCTTGTTTGCTCTGAGATATCTTCATTTACACTGAGAGAGATTATATACATGATTTCCCAACCCAAAATCTTATTGTAGTTTTAAGCTTTAATTGTTGAAAATAAATAAAGCTTTATCAGCTTAAACCTAGACCAAGACTTTTGGGTCACCCTGTGCCCACACATACACTCTCTCTCTCACACACACACACACACACACACACACACACACACACTCACACATTATACGTACATACTTATTTCCATGATTTCTCCCCCATTTGACTGTGAATAATACCATGAGGCAGTTACTGTGTTTTTTGCCTTTGTCTCCTCATCCCTTATGCAATAGTGGACACATAGTCAGCATCAATCAATGCTTATTCATTTGTTGACTGCTCTCTTCCCTTCCATCAGGTAAAAGACTTCTCCTTAAGACTTCTCTTTGAACTTTGTCTGGACTTCTTCCTTGGACTTCTCTTTGTCTTCTTTGGGTCTTAATCATTTCTGTGTGTCAGCTTCCTCCCACTGAATTGTGAATTCCTTGAGGATAGTACCTATAGGATATCTATCTTTGTATTCTCATTTCCAAGTACATTTCTTGAACTGAAAGTTCCACAAGATTCTGAACTTCTTTTTTTTTTTTTTAAATAACCCTTACCTTCCATCTTGGAGTCATGTGTATTGACTCCAAGGCAGAAGAGTGGTAAGGGCTAGGCAATGGGGGTCAAGTGACTTGCCCAGGGTCACACAGCTGGGAAGTGGCTGAAGCCAGATTTGAACCTAGGACCTCCCATCTCTAGGACTGGCTCTCAATCCACTGAGCTACCCAGCTGCCCCCAAGATTCTGAACTTCTTAAGAAATGATTGTCAAAGGGGCAGTCAGATGGCTCAGGGAATAGAGACCAGACCTAGAGTCAAAAGGACCTGAGTTCAAATTTGACCATAGACATTTCTTAAGCTGTAGGATGCTTGGCAAGTCACTTAACCCCATTTGCCTAGCCCTTACTCTTCTGTTTTAATTTAATTCAGTTTCTGTTACTAAGAGTAAGGGTTTAGAAAAAAATTGTCAAATGTAGTCTTACTATTTATTCACATAAGCATAAGCCTTTTTATGCTAGACTAATGAAAAAAACAGTATGTTGATTTGGAATAAATACATATTCTTGTAAAAGAGATGATTGTGATTGGGTTATTGAGAATATGTGGGTATTGAAAGTATCTGTTTAGCTAAAGATACTCCCTATAGTGTATGCTGAAATATAGAGGAAGGAAAGTAGGAAAATTCTGAACCTAGAGGTTTAATCAAAAACTATAAATTCTATACTTATCTCATGTAAAATTCTATGGATTTGAGCTTTTACCTATTTCAAATCAACCTAGGGCTTCTTCTTATTCAGTACTAAGCAGTAGGATATATGGTACCTTCTTTGAAAATTGAAAAAGGTTTTGTTCTTCAGTCACGTGCTATTTTTTGTGACCCCATGGACCATACTGCCCATGGAGTTTTCTTGGCAAAGACACTGGTTGATTTGCCATTTCCTTCTCCAGTGAATCAAGGCAAACAGAAATTAAGTGACTTGCCCAAGACTTGCCCAGATCTGAATTCAGGTCATCTTCTTGACTCCAAGCCCAACACTCTATCCACTAAGTCACCTCCTATTAAAAAAGTATATAATCCCAAACCCAATATAAAATAGCAGACATAATCTTATTTTAAGTTTTCCACTAAATTCCATTTACATTTTATTAGCTTTACCTGAACTGTCCCTTTTAGAGATAACTGCTATCATATCAGAGATGTTATCATATACATCAAAAGATTTAGAGTAGAAAAGATCATCTAGCACATTTTATAGATGAGCAAACTGAGGCCCAGAGAGGGAAATGTCAGTGCAGACCTGCTCAATGACTAGACCCTGATAGATTCATCAAGTTAATAGTGGGATGAATCCTATGTAATTTAAGTGTATGATTAAAACATGTTCATACCAATCCCAGCATTTTATAGAGTAAAAAAAATGGAGGTCTAGCAAAACCAGATAACTTGCTCAGGATCATGCAGCTAACACTGGCAGAAATTTGCTCAGAAGTAGATTTTTTTACTACCACTCCAATACTATTTTCACCATTGCAGACTACCTCCCTAAGGATATAAAATAAGGGGATTTTAGTTTATCTTGGAAAAATGCTTATAAGCTCTAATTTAAAAGTGCTAGTCCTCAAGAAAGTCTTTTATAATTTATTTCTTCTACCTAAAAAAGAATATTCACATCTGAACCAGTGATGACTTCAGAATATAAGCTCAAAGCAGACAATTCAGAAAGGCATAAGCTCCTATATTGGACTTGCAAACTAATAGAAAGCAGGAACACCAAGGTTTTTCCTGTTTGTATTCCTAGCATCTAGCACATTGCCTTGAAAATACTGAACATTTTTATAAATGTTCTCTAAATTGTACAATTACATTTTTATATCTCAAAAATATTTTTTTTGTCAATTTGGAATCACAGAATTTTAGAAATGGAAGAAACTTTAGAGACCAACTAATCTAGTCCACCCTCTTCATTTTACAGATGAGGAAATTTAGGCCCAGAGAAATTACACCATTTGCTCAGGGCTACTCAGGCATTCTAGCACGTAAACGAAAGTCTCCAGATTCCTAGTCCAGACTACCTCCAATTGCCTCCAAGCACTTGATTCCAGGACAAAAAAATTATTGGGAAAGACATTCCTTTGGAATTAGCCTAATGGAGTTTTATCTGCAGATTTCAGCACTCTTCAGAAATGAGAATTTAAGCCTAGAGCAAATGAAAAGAAATGAAAGGAGAAAAAGAGGGCCCAGGTGGAGAATGGTTATAGAGCCCAACCAGTCCAAGTAGAAAAGGCTCTCTCTTTTAATCTATCAGGACTGCTTACAGAATCTAGGGTTTGAAATTGTTAGACCTTTTTTTGAGGTTTTGAGGCAGTTGGAACTCATTTGGGCAGAGAGGCAAGTGACTCCAGAATAAATAGTTACCCTGACTATGTTATGGCTGAATTAGCACTGGCAGAGTGATTGCTACCCTTGCTTCCTCCATTTATTGTCCTGATTTTTTCCCCACTAATTTAAAGATAATAAAATAATCTACACTAGTAAGGAAAATTTACCAGACTTAGTGTATAAAAACCTAGGTTCAAGAACTGACTCCGATTATTTTTGTTCCATTGAGTCCAACTCTTTGTGACTGCATTTTGGGGTTCTCTGGGCAAAGATACTGGAGTGCTTTGCCATTTCCTTTTCCAGCTCATTTTATAGATGAGGAAATTGAGCCAAACAGAGTTAAATAACTTGCCTGAGGACACTAATAAGTGTCTAAGGCTGGATTTGAACTCATGAAGATGAATCTTCTTGATTCCAATCCTAGGATTCTATCACCTGCATCACCAAGTACTTATTATTTGTGGCCATGGACCTCTCCATACCCTAATACCCTGCTTTGAAGAACAAAACAAAAGCTGGAATAATTAATAATAATAATAATACCTGTACACTTTATCTCATAGAGTTGTGACAAGCGTACCTTACACACTTAATGCTCAATATGAATGTAACCAAATGTCTCCAAACTATGACTGAATTTGCACAAGCAATTCCTTTTCCAGGTCCCTCTTCATTCTTCCAGCTCAAGTCCTGCCTCTTCCATTAACATAGCATCAAACTTCTGATCTTTCTTCATCTTCTCTGAGCTCTTTTGGAACTTAAGTCTCCAATTCATCATTTTAGCTTTAAGTATTGCTATAATTCCAAACTACTGCATATTAGTTATTTTACCTCTCTAAGTTTGGTGCTTTGTGAGAGCAAGAACTGCATATTGTTAAGGATGAATTTGGTAGGAGTTTGACAACAGTGAGGAGCACAGTTTGATAAAACAGTTTAATTTGAGAAGTACAGATGGGAAATAGAAAGGAGGAAAGAGAGATTATTACTCTAATACCTTATAACTATACCTAAATTCTGGATCTTACCTAAAATTTCTAAAAAACCCTACTCTAACTGCCTTCGAAGACAGGTTCTTCTGCCCAAATTAACCTTTAACAATATGTCTCTTACTTCTATAGTATCCTTCACTGTGCAGTACACATAGCAGGTGCTCAGGACTTATTTATTGTCTGATTATCTTATTTCAGCTTTATTCTACCTCTGAAAGTTTAGTAGGGCATGTAGCAGCAATGCTATCCATTACTAAATTTAAACCCAGAGAGTAAGCACCTCATTAGCTAAGGGCCAATGATTTCCAAGGTATGGGAATTTCCTCTACTGACCTATCTATAACTGAGAGTCTAAGAGTTACCTGAGGCTCAGAGAGGTTAAATAACTTGTCCAGAGTCAGAGCCATAAGTACCAAGGGCAAAATTTGAACCCTGGTCTTTGTGATTCCAAGTTTAATGCTCTGACCTCTGACATGATGCATAGTTTATCACCCAGCTAAACTGGACCCAGATGCCTGGTGTCCAAAATCCCACACAAGTTCTCTTTCCATTACTCTTTGGTTCCTGTATCTAGAGAAGAACTCTTAGATAAGCCTAAACTTAAGTGATATTTGTATTTTATTGGAATACTTCTGAAATGGATTTCTCAAAAAGAAAATATTTTGTTTCCTTGATTAATAAGGTCATAATTATATTTGACAGAAATTTAGTAGATAGAAAGCTGTCTTCGAGCCAAAAATGCCTGAGTTCAAGTCCTTCTTCTGACACATATGATCTGTATGACTCTAACCAAGTCCCTTAACAGTCTCAGGTCTCTTAGACATCTCTTTATGACTATAATCTTTAGAAACAATGTCAATTGGTATTGGTGGATTTTCCTCACTTGGGATTTCTTTATACCAATGAAATAACAGGTCTAGTTCCTACCCCTAATAAAATTTATATTTTATATAAGTTACATATAATTATATATTTTTATATTTAACAGTAGAAATCTAGGGAAAATGTTATTAGAAAAGTTGGAGAATTATTATCGATTAATTTCCAAAACACACCTGTGAGTGAAGACATCAACTGTCACACTTGAATGAGGAAGGTTTTTGTCAAATTATTCCGTTAAGTGAGATTTGGAGTCCAATTTGTATGAAACCTACATTGTTTCTATATTCTTGGCAATAACTTTCAGGATTGGTTGAGGTCTCCTATGAACATGGCATCAAACTTGTTTAGTTCCAAATGACCTGTTCAGTGAATTGCAGAATTCTGTAGTTTGAAGTAGTATCAGTCATCATCTCACTCAATTCCCCTATTTTATGACTAGAAAGAAGAAAGACATGCTATAATAATGGAAAGAGCTCTGTTCTTGAAGTCAGAGAAATCCGAGTTCAAGTTCTGGCCTTGACACAAAACTAGGAATTCTATTGTCATAACTCTTCCTACTCTTGAATTACTAAGGAGTTGTCACTCTACAACCAAAGGAGAGCATCTCTAGACTGAGAATTCCCATGCCAACAAAATCACAAGACTGAGAGCTCCAGAAAAGGGAAATCTGGACCCACAGACATTTAGGAACCTAAGATCACACAAGGTAAGTGGACAGCAGAAGAAGGACTGAAACGCAGGCCTCCTTTTTCTAAGAATGAAAGTGGTTTTGCAACACACAACACTGCCTTCTTTAATTTAGTCCCAAAATGTAAATTTGATAAAGTAATATGCTGTGTGAGGCAGGGTTATACAGTGGAAAACACTGGATTTGAAGTAAGAGGAACCAGATTCCAATTCCATCTCTGCCACTTAATTTAATAATCTGGTTTGGATAAACAGTGCTTAAGCACTGGGAATGTTGTTCAGTTGCTTCTGTCATGTCCATTTCTTCATGACCCCATTTGGGGTTTTCTTGGCCAAGATACTGGAGTAGCTTGCCATTTCCTTCTCTAGCTCATTTAACAGATGAGGAAACTGAGGCATACAGTGAAGAAACTTATCCAGGGTCTCACAGTGAGTAAGTATCTGAGACCAAATTTGAACTCAGGGGAAGATGAGTCTTCCTGACTCCAGACAGACATTCTTATCTATCCATTGTACCACCTAGCTGCCGCTTTCATTCTACATAGTTATACAGACATGTAAGTGCATGATAATTCAAAAACAGGAGGAAAAACTCAACTGGGGGGGGGGGGGTCACATCAAGTCAATAAGTATTTAGGGGCTTCCCAGATGGCAAATACTGGAGATACAAAGAAAGCAAAGACAATCCCTGCTTTCAAGGAGTTCATGTGCTAAAGGAGAAATGTTATGTAAAAATTAGGTATTTATAAGATATATACAGAGGAGATGGAAGATAATCTCAAAGGGGATGACAGTAGCAGCCTGCAGGTGGAGGGGAACCAGCAAAGAAAGGCCTTCTTCAGAAGGTGGGATTTGGAAAGTTTTATTTTCTCTGTGACCTCAAACAAATTCTCATATCTCTCTGGGCCTTAGTTTCCTTTTCTTTAAAATAGGATTAGATTAAATGATCTCTAAGTTTTCTAACTATGATCTGATCAGAAACCAATCAAAATCATTTATTGACTTTATAGGGAAAAAATATGTAATTGACTGAGATTTTCACTTTCCAGCTGATTGGTATTGTGTTATATTGTCACAATATTAATACACTGCAGTTGATCCATGTTTTCCTTCTCTTTTCTTTTTGGCAAGCAGTCTTTGTGTAACGTGGGCCCAAACAGGATCAGAAGTGAATATGCCTAAGTTTTTTATATGAGAAATAAGCCATATTGGCATAATCAGTGGTGGGTATAACATAAGAAGCAAATGACAGATTAATTTTTTTAAACTTGGGAAAAACTATATAAGATAATGAAGAGCGAAATAAGCATAATCAAGAGAACATTATATACAGTTACAGCTACAGTTTTAATATTTGAAGAATAACTTGTGAATGTTCTCCTCCAGAGAACGAATTAAGAAGTGAAAACGCAAAAAAATATAATCTGTATATTTTTGCCTGATGATGCCTCTGGTGGTGTGGGGAAAGAAGGGAGTGATTGAAAAAGAAAAAACAAACCCAGGCTGCTCCAAAAAAAGGATACTGCATGTGCTTTAAAAAATTAAATAATCAGGGGGCAGTTGGGTAGCTGGGTAGCTCAGTGGATTGAGAGCCAGGCCTAGAGATGGAAGGTCCTAGGTTCAAATCTGGCCTCAGACACTTCCCAGCTGTGTGACCCTGGGTAAGTCACTTGAGCCCCATTGCCTACCCCTTACCACTCTTCTGCCTTGGAGCCAATTGACTCCAAGAGGGAAGGTAAGGGTTTAAAAAAAATTTAAATAATCAGAGGTAGGGAGTATTGTGATTTCTACATATTAGAACAGGGTACCAAGTTCACACTAAAAGAATGCAAAGAGGAAGGCATTCTTTATTTCTGGGATGTTATGAAGAGGCCAAGGCTCACCTTATCAAAAAAGTGATATGATAACAGTCCAGGTAATTCTTTGCTTTGATTGCTTATAATGATAAATTCTGCAGTATTGGGGTGTTTTTTAAAAATTTCCCTCCCCAATCTTCCTGTCTGATAAAGCACCACCCTAACTTTTAAAAAGCTGACCTTGTGTGGAACAAAATGATCAGACCACCAATTTCCTTTCCTGGAAATGATTAATCTGTTTACCAAAAAAAAAGTGAGGAAAAACATTTCTTGCTCCTTTTCAGCAATTCCTTAAAGATTAAGTTACATTTTTAGTTTGCTGTAAAATGAATGAAGATATCCTAAAGATACTGTTATCTATGGGTTACAAAGGACAGAATGCATTCAGCATTGATTTAGTGTCTTTAGGTGGATACATTTTGACCCAACTGATATGAAAATTAAAATAGGCTCCAGTACTACAGGGTCAGAAATAAGCCTGGGGCTTTTCAATGCTCAATTTTTGCATAAGTCATCATTGAACTGTGTACCCAGTTGCCCAATCCTGCCTGCTTAAATGCCTGGTAAGCTATAGCCTGGATGATTTAATTTGTTAACTGACTAATCACCTGGAACTGGAATTTGATTTAGCAATTGTGTGCAGAATTTAGATCAGGGATGCTTCTCCCTTTCCAGAGCAGGCACTAGACAGACTGTTGTCAGTGACAATGGTGACTCAGTTCCTTTGCATTTCATCTGCAGAATCATTTGATTAGATTTGCATAATGTATGCAGTGATCTGGGCTCTTCTTATGCATTTTGTTTTCAGAACATTTCCTGTTGTCATTTCCTGATTTTGTATTTTGTTTTCATTGCTTGACACAATTGATTCAGTTGTTTGCTTCATGAAATTCCACTGATCTTTTTCAATCAGATTTGGAGGATTTTCCCCCTAATATATAAATAGAAAATTAGATAAAACCCAGCCTTTTAATTCAGTCTTATCCTGTAGTTCCTTTTAGAACATTCTCATTAATTACAAGGATAGATGTTTTAGTGTATGGGGCTCTTGGGGGCAGTAAGGAGTCCCCCCCCCCCTTAATTACTGTCCTTTTAGTTTGGAGGGGGGATGATTGGGATCTGTTGTCTTTTCTTTCTTTCTTTTTTTTAAAAGAGGAATACAGGGATAGACCTTTGAATATTTTGGTAAGCTCTTTTTAACTACTTGTTTACTGTTTTCTTGTTACCAGTCTGATCTACAGAAAGATCTTCTTTGGAATATATTTTCCTTTTTTGGTATGTAAGTTTCCACCTCATCTGATAAAAAAAGATCAGTCACAAGCATGTCAGTTAGGAGGGATAATGCAGCCTCATAATATTTGTCATTGTTACCTAACACACCCTTGAAAAATAAACAGCCAAGAATGCAGTTTTTCATGCTTTATCAGCTATAACCAAACATCTGGTTACCAAAAAATAAATCACTCCAAGTTAATGAAGCTTTAGTTATGATTTCACATAATCCTCTTTAAACAAAAAAATTCCATTGAAAGAATATAATAGATCAACTATGTAGTTGAATCAATTAATGATTTAACTTCGGTGTATTTACCACTCATTCTACTTCTATTTTGAGTCTAACTTGATGACTCTTTTTATCAGTGTCGGAAGGTAGCTTCTTTTTCAAAGAAAAACGAGTTTTTAGTTATAAAAGACATTATACTAGCTAAAAGCTCAAGCTGCCTTAATTATTCCAGTATTCCATACATTAGATTTTTCAAAAAGTAAAACAAGTAAAATGCAAAGTTGTTTGTTGTTGTTGTTGTTTTAAAGATCCAAAAGGGTATATAACAAGTAGCTTATTTCTTGATATTTGAAATAACAATTTTGGCAAAGTATAAGGCTCAGCCCCTTACTTGCTGTGTGTCCTTGAGCAAATTGCTTCCCCTCTCTGAGACATGGTTTCCTCTTCTCTCAAGTAAGACTTAGATTGGATCTCCAGGCCAAGGTTGGTCCCTTCTAGCAATGATAGTCTATGATTCCTAGATGCTGCCCTTCCTAAAATTTTAGTTAGGCAAATTAAAAATTGAGCATTGAACTAGAGAATGTTTTAGTTTTAGTTTTTAAACCCTTACCTTCCATCTTAGAATCAATACTGGGTATTGGTTCTGTCAACATGGAATCTAAGAACACTAAACTTGTGACCTAGTGGGATCTGGTGAACCCCAGGTTTCAGGATTAGCTCTTAGGTTGGAGACTACAAAATTTGTACTTGTTACCTGTTCCCATGGGAATCTACCCTGAAGGGAATCCCAGGCTAACAATTTCAGACTGAGTGGGGGACCCTCAGGGAAAAGACAATCCACTTAAGTTTGGGGTTCCTAGATTCCATGCTAAGACAGAAGAGTGGTAAGGGCTAGGCAATGGGGATTAAGTGACTTCCCCAGGATCACACAGCTAAAGAGTGTCTGAGGTAAAATTTGAACTCAGGACCTCCCATCTGGGCCTGACTCTCAATCTACTGAGCCACCCAGCAATCCCCTGTTTTAGTTTTTTATTCCTTGATGCTTGAAACAATGATTTTGGAAATGGTAGTGTCTTCTCACTTACTGCTAAGAATTTAAATTTAAATAAAAATTTATAGGTACACATGATCATCCTGTAATTTTTTTTCTCCACAAAAAAAAGGCATGGAGAGAACAGGGCCAAAGGCCCCTCTCACTCTAAATATACATGGCAAAGCTTTATGTTATTTAAAATAGTGTAATATAGGCTATAAAATACCATAATCATATGTAATGCATATTTGTCAATGTTTTTTTTTCCCTTCTTCCTAACTATAATGTATTGCAAAGCAAAACCAGTCATAACAGGAAAATAAATTTAAACATTAAAAGCCTAAATTTTAGTCAATGTTCTATATTATTTCAACAGCATCAAGTCTGATTTTAAAATATTACAAGATAAAGTATTATTTTTAACATTTATTTTTTTAATTTTTGAATCCTAAATTCTCTTCTTCCTTCTTGCTCCTCCTCCACAAATATGAAAGCTAGAAATAGTGATAATACACATAAAGTTTTGCAAAATGTATTTCCTTATTAGTCATATTGCAAAAAAAAAACAAACAAGCATATTTCACCACGGGGCTTTTGGAATTGTCTTAGATCATTGTCTTAATGAAAATAGCTGTGTCTTTCACAGTTGATTTTCATTATATTATTCGTGTTACTGTGAACAATGTTCTGGTTCAGTTTACTTCACTTTGCATCAGTCCATACAAGTCTTCCCAGGTTTTTCTGAAACCATCCTTCTCATCATTTCTTATACTACAATATTCTCTCACAATCATATACTACAACTAGTTCAACAATCCTCAATTGATAGGCATTCCTTCAATTTCCAACATAAAGACTGGTTTCTAATAATTAAACTGGTACTGAAAGTAGATTAAAAACTGGTCTATGTTCTAATATTTAAATATTAGAATATGTAAAAGGTTTGCTTTTATGGAAAGAATAGATGGCATCAAAAATTTGGTAAAAGGTGCCTTATAGAGTGAAAAGAGGTCTAATTTGGTGGCAGAAGACCTAGGTTTGAGTCTCTGCAAACCATATAATCTTGGGCAAGTTACTTTGGGAATCCGTTTTTTCATCTTTAAAATGAAAATAATAATTTGACCTCACAGGATTATTGTAGTAGAAACACTTTGTAAACAGTAAGGTATTATAGAAATATTATTATTAAGAGACAACTTCTTAAACTATCATTTGAATGATTGCTTAGGTCTAATCAATCACTTCAACTTAGATAATTTCCGGGACACCATCACAGTAATAACACACAGGAGGCAAGCTATTCATTTCCTCTTACCTAGAATAACAAAATAACCATATATTGTCAGAGAATTCATTTAAATTAAACTGGCTCCATCTTTAATGTCACACACTTGATAGAAAAAGAAAAGTAATCATAAAAGAATTCTAGGGGGCAGCTGGGTAGTTCAGTGGATTGAGAGCCAAGCCTAGAAACAGGAGGTCCTAGGTTCAAATCTGACCTCAGACACTTTGACTCCAAGACCAAAGGTAAGGGTTTAAAAAAAAAGAATTTTAGAAGGTTAACTTTCATAACTAATGGAAATGGAAAAGAGAGAGGAAATGAAAATTATTTTATTTAAGCCATTTATTAGTGGGGGAATGGAATTCTAAATATTTTCATAATTGATTTTTGAGTGGTTAAAAGTAAGAGAATGTATATTATATTTTAGAAACTCCTTTTAACATCTTTAAGTGCAGAGTTGATGTTAATATTTGAGGCAGGCATAAAAATTCCACTTTTGTTTGTTGTTCCTCTGGAATTTTATTACAAGGTTTTATGGAGCATAGGTATAATGTGAAAAAACACTCAATTTGGAATTAGAGGGCCTTGGTTCAAATATTGACCACTTTTTTTTTTTTTAAACCCTTACCTTCCATCTTGGAGTCAATACTGTGTAGTGGTAAGGGCTAAGTAATGGGGGTCAAGTGACTTGCCCAGGGTCACACAGCTGGGAAGTGTCTGAGGCCAGATTTGGACCTCCCATCTCTAGGCCTAGCTCTCAATCCACTGAGCTACCCAGCTGCCCCCTATTGACCACTTCTTATTACCTGTGTGATCACAGGAAAATCCCTTAGTGTCCCTACACCTATTTCTTCATCTCTAATGAGGAATTGTACTATAAGATGCCTAGTTTTCCTTTCAGTTTTAAATCCTACAATTCATAAGTTGTATATAATATGTAATACATCAACAGAGGAAATTAATCAGCGGGTTTATTCTTTTACTAAATAGCTAATGGGCTTGAATATTAGAGACAGGGCTTGTGTTTTCACTGGCTTAGGGAAGTCCTGAGTGAGGAAAGTCCCATTGCATTGGTAGTTATTAATGAAAGTTGACCCCTTCTCTACAACTTACAGTCTTTAGAGGGTTGACTTCTAGAGGCAACTTCTCTAGAAATACAGTCAATATGTCAAAGAGGAAGGACTTGAACTCAATCTTCCTGACTCTGAGAGCTTCTAACTCTATCCCTACTACTCCAGGCCTCCTTCTTACAACAGAGTGATGTATATAAAGCATATATGTACAGGCAAATGGTGATGATTGTAGAACAAGCTCTGGTCTTGGAATTAAAAACTTTCAAACCCAGATTCGAAATTTTTTTTTTTTCTGACAGGAGCCAGTTGATCGTAAGTCACTTAACTTGTTTGAGACTCAGTCTCTTCATCTGTAAAAATGGTATTATAGTGGGCCTATTTGTAAAGAGTTATGAAGAAAATACTTAATAAACCTTATTAAAGAACTATGTGTGTTATATGCATCATTTCATAATATTTTAGATTTGACATACTTTGCAGTTTCACATTGGAAATCCAAATTCCATTAATGAATTACCTCCTCCTACCCCAAATAAAAAGTCACACCTTTGGCAAGACTAGTGAGCTGTGACATATTTACATGGGAAATGCATAGCTCAGAAGCTGTTTACTTCCTGTAACCAAAGAATAACTCCTAATGAATCACTGATTCTTGGGATTCCCAGTTTGTAATTTGATCCCCTGAAAAGTCTTATCAGATCAACAATGATTGCTGTCAAAAAAAAGAAGGAAAGAAAGAGAAGGAAAGAGAAAAAAGATCTCTTTCCCCCTCTGAACTAGACTGTCAGTCCACATACATGGATTCTAAAGCATTTGGGGGCTTGTCAGACAGAGTAGTCATGGTGAGTCTGAAGGGATAAGGAAAGATAAAGTGTATCAAAGCAGGATCTGACATTTGTGATGCTATGCAGGCCTTTCTTTCCAAGAACATCTCTGGCTGGACTGACAGAGGGGATTAATCCATGTGATGGTACCAAACAATAGCTGAAGTGGGGTTGAGGTCTAACACCTGGATGTTATGTTACCCTTAGTCAAGAAGCCTGCACCATGCTGTGAGTAAATCTATATGGTTCTGACACAGTTTTAAATGAGCCCTTCCACCCCCTTGCACATCCTCCAATTGCTGGCTCCCTCTCTCCCTCCCTGCCCTCTCTCTTTCTCTCTCTCAACTTTAAAAAAATTCTAAACTTAGTAACCATTCATGAAAATTCATGAACATTCAAATAAACAAAATTTAAAATGAACATACCTACAACTCCAGATTTTTTGAATTGTGGAAGCTGTGGAGCTCTGCTTTTAACAAAACAATAATTTTTCAGTTCGTTTTTGTGCCCTGATCTTGTAGTTCTGCGTATGAGTTTGCTAGTAATAAGGACAGTGACATAGTTGTATACTCTGTGTATTGCTTTCTTTCCTCTATATCACTTCAGATGAGTCTCCCCATGCATTTTGAATTTTTCATGTTTGTAATTTAATACAGTGCAATAAAATATTCCCTCACATACGTATATATACCAGGTGTCCTTTCTCTTTGAAAGAATCTATGTAGAGTTTCACTTTGGGATTTGGTTTGGTTTTGGATATGGGAAACAATTACCTGAAATTCAGAGGAATTTCATGATTCCATCAACCCCATCATATTCATGCAAAAAACGTTTTCCATGGGGGAATCGGGGCAAGGTGGAATACATGCTTACTTGGGGTTGGCACATGGCAAGGAAGTTACCAGAAGAGTCACTGAATAGGTGGCATTACCTTGTCTGAGCCTATTTTATAAAGCCCTTCTGAATCAGCAACACTTTCTTATCTGCCCTGTAAAATGGGAAAGCCTACTTGTAGGGTTCTCTTTCCAGAAAGGATTCTGTGCTCCCAAAAGAGAATGTACATCCTGAATCCTTTCTAAGAAATGATCTTTATGCCACAAAACTGAGCTGGTCAGGCAAAACATTACAGACAAGGGGGACAAGGAAGAGGAGGAAAAGGAGGGAAAAGGAAGATGAGAAGGAGGAGGGAGGAGACAAGGAAGGAGGAGAGGGGAGGGGGAGGAGGAAGAGAAGATCCGGAAGCTATTTTCCTCTTTCTCACTTTAAATGTTAATGATTGTAAAGAAGTGCTAGCAAGAAAGGGGCCAGCTGATCCAAGGCTGCAAAGAGGCCAGTCTCTCATAATTCTCTCAGCAGGATTTCACTCTGTAGCCAGTAATAATTTTAAAGGCCTCCAACTATAAAGAAGTTAAACAGTTGAGTGGCATAGCTGACTGGGAATGAAGAGATCTGAGATCTATCTAGTTCAGGGTCTACCAGTAGCTAATTGAGTAACCTCGAACAAGTAACTTATGCTCCTCTCTGACCTCAGTTTCCCTCTCTGTCAAAAGGGTTGGACTACTAGAACTAGATGTTTCCATCCATCTCTAATTTTGAGGAATTCTAGATCCTCTAGATGTGGGTTAGTGGGGAAAAACAGTTGTGAAAGTCACCTCCTACTAAATATGGTTATCAGAGCTTAATTAAAGATTTAGAATAGGATCTGACAGATGATAAAAAATAAATGCTTTATTAATAACCATCATGATAATTACTCATATTAGACAGAATTCTCTCACTCCCTACACCAAGGGAAAAATGGCTACAATAAGAAAAAACAAACAAACCCACAAACACCTATTTCAGACCAGAAAGCTGGACTTGTTTAAATCCTTTTGGAAATGTTACTCTGTTGAGGCTTAAAGAAATCAAAATAATTCAGTGAAGGGAAATAAATTCAACTAAATCAGTTATTTGACAATACAAAGATTTAAAAGGGGGGCCAGACTATTGATTGCATTTCCCCCCACTTTTTTCAGTGAGATACATTTGTAGGTAAGGCTACAGAAATAATTGAGTCTCAAGCCACTCTAGGATTTTCTAAGTTGGGTAAAACTCTTAAGATGAATCTTTGTCAGCTGATGAATCATGTCCTTCAGGCACAATACTTCAGAGAAAGTTTTAACTCAGGACTCAGACCTTTTGCGGTTTTCCTAATTTCTTCCGAAGTTATTTTAGTTAAAATCACCAGAAACATGTTCAAGAGAAAAATTCATCATGAGTAGACAATAAGGCCATACTGTATAAAGTCAAGGTTTACTCCCGTTGTCCTAAATATTCTTTATGTCATTAACCATAAGGAATTTTCTGTGGGAGACCAAGGTGATTATCCCTCATAGAAGTCATCCTCACAGAGTAGAGCATATTTCAATCATTCATTGAACACATATATTGCTAGATAACAAGATCATGGGGTCATAGATTCTGAGACTGATGCGACTTATAAGAGCTTATAGATTAACCCCACTCCTTTAGAAGCACAAAGTTCACTTCATTTTAATTTGGCAAGCATTGACTTTTTCAAATGTTTAAGGCATTATACTAGGCTTTGAGGAAAAAATAAATGAACCCTGCCCTTAAGAAGCTTATATTCAACATTTTACAAATACAAGATAATCTGAGAAAGGAAAGAGAGAATACACTAACAAGGAGGGAGGTCATGAAAGGCTTTCTGGAGTAAGTATAGTACCTGAAGGGAGCCTTTAAGGAAACAAAGGGTTCAACAAAGAGGCAAAGCAAGGAAGAAGCCTACTCTAGCCTCAATGCAAAGAGGATTAAAATGGCTAAGGCCATAAAAAATGCATGAAAGGAGCATGTGAAAATGTGAAATGTGAAAAATGTGAAATACAGGGCTAATCTAAGTGATGCAAAAGATAGAGTACCAGCCTGGAGTCAGAAGGACCTGAATTCAAATTGAGCCTGACACTTTTACTATGTAAAACTGGGTAAGTCACTTAATCAGTTGTGTTTCCCTCAGTTTCCTCATCTGTAAAATGAGCTGGAAAAGGAAATGCCAAATCACTCCATTATCTTTGCCAAGAAAACCCCAAATTGGGTCACAAAGATCAAGACAGGACTGAACAATAACAACAATGTGAAATAAGCCTGGAAAGGTAGGTGGGGGTTCATGGAGGATCTTAAGTGCCATTCTGAAACATTTGTATTTTATCCTAGCTAGACTGGGGAAACATTAAATAATTTTGAGCATGAGAGTGACATAATCTGAGAGAAAATTATTTTGATAGTATGGATGAAAGATTGAAGAAGGTAGATGATGGTACCAAGGAGTCCAAATTAAAACATAACTCTGCCCTCCCGAAGTTCCTGGTTTAGCAGAAAGACTCAATGTTGTAGAGATGAGTGCTGGTCCCAGAAGCAGGAAGCCTGAGTTCAAATCCTCTCTCAGACATTTACAGACTAAAGCCTCTTTCAAACTCCAAGTCTGGGATCCTATTTAAATGCCAGCCACTATTCTTAAGAGGGAGAACCATGATGATGATACACATTAAATGATAATTCAAGAGATGACTATATCCAGTCTTGGCTAACATATTACTTGACAACTAACTAAAACCAGGCAAAGAACATTTGTTGAATTGAATTGAAAGACTATATAATCTGTGAGGTCTAAATGGGAAAGTTAATTACCAACCAAGATTACAGAACATTGTTGTTCAATCATGTCCAACTCTCCATGACCCTATTTGGTATTTTCTTGGCAAGGATACTGGATTGGTTTGCCATTTCCTTCTCCAACTGATTTTATAGATGAGGAACGTGAGATAAATGGGATTAAGTGATTTGCCTAGGGTCACAAAGCTAGTAAGTGTTATGGACAGATTTGAACTCATGAAGATGAGTCTTCATGACTCCAGACAATGGCACTGTATCAACTGTGCCATTTATCTGCCCCATCAGAGAAGGTAGTATTTACCAGATCACAGCTTTTGCAGTTGAAAGGCTCTTGGAAATCATGTAGCCTAATGCTCATATAGCATCTTACAGATAAGGCAACAGAAGCCCAGAGAAGAGAATGACTTACCCAGGGTCACACAAGTAGTATATGGCAAGGATAGCATTCAAACCAAATCATCTGATTCCCAATCTAGCACTCTGTCTCCTATGCCTCTCTGATGCCATTCAAGTTCAGCTTAGGTGTGTTTTCAACAGGTGAAAAGATGGTGGAAGGCATTCGAAGTATAAGTAATATCATCAACAAAGAGCTTAGAAAATATAATGGAGACTAATATGAAATGAGGATGGATAGGCTCCAGATTGTGGAGAGCCTTGAATGACAGGCAGAAGAATTTAATTCTACTCCATAGACAAGAGGGAACCACTGAAATGGTTCTAGTGCATGATGAAAATATGACTAAATGTGATTACTTAAGTGGAGATAAAGAAGATGACAACCAGTTTTCCCAGTAATTGAAAAGTGACAATTAGAGCAAATCAGCCAATTATTTTGTTCTCCACAAGGCCCCTCCTCCATCCCCCAATGGCTTCTGTAAGTCAAAATCAAAAACAGGCCCAAAAGGAATTTTAATAAATTCATAGATTCATAACTGGTTATTAAGGGAAATTTAGAGATATAATCATTAGCCTAATTGCCTGGTGATCAGGGTGATTTAAAAATAGATATCTCCCATTTTAATACACTGAACATATACAAGGCTGGTGGGGCGGGGGAGAAGGGTCAACATTTTCATAATGGTCTACAAAAGTTTTCTTTCCATTCAGTGAAAGTAGTTGCACAAACAATGGTGGGGCTCTGATGTATCAGCAGAGGGACCCCCTTGAACTCCAACTTTACAGAACAAAGGATTTCCAAGATGCATCTGAGAGCAGCTGTTTAGTTATCTGAAGTGTCAGAATGCCAATTAGATATTGAACATGGCAGGAGGAGGGTGGAGTTTCCAAAACAAATGGATGATGAATAGGAACAGTTCCCGAGTTTAGTCTAAAGTCCTGCTGTTCTTTTGTAAAATGATTTGTGGCAAATTTGTTTTGTCACTGAGGCATAGTTCCCCCCTGGGCTTTCATGTGATTTTATAATCACCCAAAGGAAAGGAAATTTTTTTAAACCATGTGGAAATAATGTACATTTTCTAATTAGAAGTTACTATTTTAAATTTAAAAAAAAATTTAAAGGAGTTGAGTAGTAAACCATGTTTCTCCACATGGAAAATATAGAAGGAAAACTAATCCTGTGTTGAAAAGCAGAAGACATGAGCAATGAGCAATGGGTAGGAGGGGAATGTGTAGTTTAATTCAGCATTTTTCTGGCTATAAATCAGAAAGAATTTAGAAGATTCTTGTTTTCACAATTCACAGTATTACAGAATCACAGTTGGAAGGGACCTCAGAGGCCATCTAGTTCATTAATTCCTTTAATTCCTTTCCACTTAAAAGCTTATCATTTGGGTCCACCAATTAACAAAGGCTTTAAAAAAATTCTTTTTCATAAGCTAGGTTGTGGTTAGAGATCCCTTAAAACTACAGGAGTTTTTTAAATGAAGGAATTGCTTATATTTACAAAATGTTTTCCTGCTTAACTGGCATTTTTATTGTCAAGGACCTCCATAAATCATTATTAGGAAATAGAACCACTGTTTGGGGAATGTTCTAGTTAAACCATTTCATTTGGCTCATGACATGCTTTTGACTTTTGGAAATTTTTTCTTCCTCTTTAGTTAAGCATTCATACTGAGTAAAATTTATATCAATGAGTTGACTCTCTCTCTCTCTCTCTCTCTCTCTCTCTCTCTCTCTCTCTCTCTTCCAGTCTCTTTCTCCTTACTTAAGAACTGGACCATATAATACCCAGAGCAAACCAGCAGAGAGGAAATTGGACTTGTATTGATTTAAATAACCAGATACTGTGACAAAATTATTTAGTTCCCTCTTGACCTCTGGGGGTCAGATTTGACTACTTATGCTATCTACTAATGCGTTATTTCTCCTTGCCTGAGAACAATTATGCTATGTGCAGTTCCTGCCTTCCTTCTTGGAATATTAAACAATTACTAATTATAGTATGGAACAACCACTCCTTTTTTAAAATATACCTTGTCAAGAAACATAATAAAACCCACTAAATGACTATATGTAATCTATCTCTCTATATATGTATATATAATTATATACATACACCTTATGTATATATATACATATATACATATTTATGTGTGTAAGTATATGTATCTGTGTTTTTTAAATAGCGAGTGAGACATGCCAGGACAGCATAAGGTTTGGAGTACTTTGAAAGAAATAACAATGTCAGGTTGAAGAGTTATACATGGAAAATACTGTCTCCCTGTGGTAGAATAAACACAGAGGATTGTAATAAACAGTGAACATCGACTGTTCTGAACCTTTGCTTATAGTCAGACTCTTTTCTGTGGGCCCAGGATAAAATGAAGTTCCCTCCTCCTTCTCTTATTCTTCCTCTTTAGTAAAAAACTTAAATGTAAATAGAATAGAAATGTGTTTTCTTTAGCTTGTGCACTGTCATGAATGGATCTGACATAAAATATTTTATAAGCTTCAAGGAATTAATAAGTAAACTGAATTGAAGCTTGTTTTCAAAATATTTTCCAAAGGAAATGAAAATACTACCAAATTTCTATTGTAGAAACCAAGGGTGCGGTCCATTTCAGTCCAGTAATGAGAATATCTATAATATATCTTTTACAACATAATGTTGATAAAGAAGGAAAAATTTCCTTACTTAATGACTCCCTTTTGTATATTGAAAATACCAAGAAAAAGTCTTCTCAATATGTTTCCAGTATGTCCCTGGAGAAAATTAAGTTCAGAATTCTGTGTCTGAGGTACTATTGCTGATTTTCATGGATTCTCTTCTGTACTGTTTTGGACAAAAATACATTTATTATTGTTAATTTTTTTAAAAGATAAACCTTTTTAATTTACATCAAAGCAAATACACATGTAAAACCCAATGGAATTGCACACCAGCTACAGAAGGGGGTTGGGGGAGGGGAGGGAAAGAACATGAATCTTGTAACCATGGAAAAATATTCTAAATTAACTAATTAAATAAAATTTTCTCAAAATAAAAAAAATTAATTTACATCAAAGCAATCTGAGAGGATTTGAAGCATGGGGAATTAAAATCAAATTTCACCAAAACCACACAATCCAGATTTCACAAGATATTTCCTTTCAGTGAATTAACTTGTGATTTTGCATTGATGTTGCCACATGGTGCAATGTAGACAAGAGTGTGACATTTGTAATGCCAACAGAAATGGGCAGAATCACAGCCCTGGATGACGATGATGTTGCCCTACCTAAACTAGTGATCCACGACACAAAAGTAATTTCCCAGGCTATTTCCTGATTTCCTGTCCACAGCATTCCTGTACACATACTTCTAATTCAGTTCAGAAGGCAAAGGTCATGATAACTTTTTTAAAAAATCAGAAGAGGGGGGCAGCTGGGTGGCTCAGTGGATTGAGAGTCAGGCCTAGAGCTGGGAGGTTCTGGGTTCAAATCTGGCCTCAGACACTTCCCAGCCATGTGACCCTGAGCTTGACCCCCATTGCCTAGCCCTTCCCACTCTTCTGCCTTAGAGCCAATACACAGTATTGACTCCAAGATGGAAGGTAAGGGTTTAAAAAAAAAATCAGAAGGGAAACAGTCTTTTATCAAACAGAAAGGTAATAGAAGTTTTGGTTGTTTTTAAACCAAAATGCAACTGAAGCCAAGTGTTTCACATATGCATCAAGACATATAAATATTAGAGTATGCTTGTGGAAAGGAATGCTTAAGCAGGAAAATTGAGGGGTTAAGCAGCACCAAATAAGTTAGTTTGTAACAAGGTAAAGGAATAGACATTGTGTTTGTGGAAAGAGCCAAGGCTGATCTGTTTCATAGGATTTGACGAAGGAAGAAATGTTAGAAAATCAGCTTATCAATACCTTCATTTTGCAGATGAGAAAACTGAGGCCCAGAGAGGTGACTTCTCCAAGGTCACAAAGATGATAAATAATAGAATTGGGATTCAAACCTAGGTTTGACTCAAAATTCCATGTTCTTTCCACAATTAACTTGCATTTTCATAGTGCTCTGATATGCAAAGAATTTCCCAGAGAGGTTGGTATTAAAAGCATAATTACTCCCATTTGAGTAGAAATCCAGAAGAAAACATGATTTATCACTTGTTTATATGGATATGTGATTTGGGGTTTTGGTTTTAAAGGATTATTCTTTTACAAAAATGAATAATATGGAAATGGTTTGAGTAATTATGTATGTGTGTGTGTGTGTGTGTGTATATATATATATATATATATATATATATATATATATATATATATATATATATATATATACACCAGTGGAATTGCTTGTCAACTCTAGGAGAGGGGAAAGGGATGAGGGGAGGGAAAAAACATAAATCATGTAACCATGGAAAAAATTTTTAATTTAAAATTAAAAAAAAAATTTAAACAATTACTCCCATTTTACTGGGTACTAAACAGAGGCTCAGATTACATGCATCTCCCAAAGTTACACAAGCTAGGAAGAAAGTCTGAGGTGAAATTCAAACCCAGGATTCCTGAATTGAAATCCAGTTTCTTTTCAGTATTCCACACTGCTTCTTTTATTGATCAGATGGAGGTTGGAGGGGTGTGGGTAAGAGAAGAAAAGAATATACATAAATTTAAACTGAAGTCATTTTTATCCTGCAGCCCTCTATACTACTTATACAACTGGTTTGTTTATGATGATGTAATAAAATACATTATCCTCAAATGGAAAGAAAAAACCAAGAGGAAATAGATTTCCAGAGGGAAGGTAATCTCAAACCATCTTATGGCATTTTAATGACCTTTAAGACCTCCACAAATGCACAAATGCTTGCACAACTATCTTGGGAATCCATTGAGAGCACAAATGTAAACTTGAAGAGAATGTCTTTGCCTGTTTGGTGTCCCTGTAAGTCTCTGGGAGGGCCAGTCATTTTTTTTTCTTTTTTGGTCTGTAAGCCAACATTCTGTCCCCATTAGTGGAAAAACTTGACAATAAATAAGCAAGAAGAGGAAAAGAGTAATGCTACCCATATTGTTCATCAGGGGGAGGTTCACTCATTAAATGTTTCCTGCATCCTTTGTTTAACAGGGAAAATGAGATTTTTTTTTTAGTTGAAAGTGAATTATGTACCTCAAAGTAGAGAAGTTTCCTTTCCTTGGCTGTTTTTAAGTTTCAGTGGCATGTATTTTTACCAAGAGGTCATTGACCAAGAAGCAATTTTGGTTCTTCCCCTCCCCCTAAAATTAACTTAATTTTCCCTGAAGCAAACTGCATCCCTGTATTGTCCAAATTCATCCCCAACCCCATCTGTTCCATATTTGTGTTTAGTAGAAGTTGGAAACCATATCCTCCTCTTCGTTTGCTTGCACTGTGGAGTTTTCTTGATTGCCTTTTCATTCATTCCATAGTAGGGAGATATATTTTGTTGTTGTTTTTACATTCCAACCACCCTAACTAAGCGGTGCCACTCCTTGAGGGTTTTTTTTAAGGCCTTTTGGAATTTTGGAATCTTTTAGTACATGGCCCTCTCCCTGTGATCCCAGGCATAGTTCTCAGTAGGGAATTAAAATGAGGTTCTTATAAAGAAACTAGAGATAATGTGATGATAGTTCACTTTTTCTATAGGGCTTCAAGGAATAGACTGTTTTCCTGATAACAATACTATGTTTTCCTGATAACGATCCTGTGAGGTAAAGTAGTCAAGTTACACCAGGTTCTTTTAAAAAATCTACTTTAAGAAACCAGTGCCTATGCATTCCAGTTAA
The DNA here is from genome assembly GCF_027887165.1 of Monodelphis domestica. Classification (NCBI taxonomy): domain Eukaryota; kingdom Metazoa; phylum Chordata; class Mammalia; order Didelphimorphia; family Didelphidae; genus Monodelphis; species Monodelphis domestica. Next base: position 501,227,730 of record NC_077227.1, read on the forward strand.
TTTTAGACTGTCATCATCACAATAATGCTCATGCCCAGTTCTGTATCCAAACCTCTGAATGCTTTGACAGCAGACCACATTAAAACTACTAGGGTCAAGACCTTTAGACTAGAAAAATCTGGAGACCTGTTCCTAAGGAATTCATTGTGCCTACAGTAGTTACTTCTTCCAGAGCCAGATTTTATTCCTCACACTGCACCTGAAAATCCTTTCTGGGTTCAATAGAATGTGACTCCCCAGAGTGGGTTTCCCAACTCCTTTAAGTTTATATGAGAGCACGTAGCCCAGGGGTTCTTAACCTAGTTTGGGTCATGGACCCCACCTTCGCAGTCTGGTGGAATCTATGGGTTCTTTCTCAGGATAGTTTTTAAATGCATAAAATATACATAAGCATCACAAAGAAAACCAATGCTTGTGAAACAGTGATTAAAAAAAAGTCCATAGGCCCAAATTATTCTTATCCAAGACAGGTTGATATTCACGATTATGTTCATGATGATCCAGGACTTAATGGTAATGGCATAGAACCCCATTATAGTACTGTTCTTTATTACCTGGAGTCAGGTCCACCCTTTGATCCAGCCATAGCACTGCTGGGTTTGCACCCCAAAGAAATAATAAGGAAAAAAACTTGTACAAGAATATTCATAGCTGTGCTCTTTGTGGTGGCAAAAAATTGGCAAATGGGGGGATGCCCTTCATTTGGGGAATGGCTGAACAAATTGTGGTATATGTTGGGGATGGAATACTATTGTGCTCAAAGGAATGATGAACTGGAGGAATTCCATGTGAACTGGAACAACCTCCAGGAAGTGATGCAGAGTGAGAGGAGCAGAACCAGGAGAACATTATATATACATAGAGACTGATACACTGTGGCACCATGGACTTCTCTACTAGCAGCAATACAATGATCCAGGACAATTCTGAGGGACTCATGAGAAAGAAGCTATCCACACCCAGAGAAAGAACTGTGGGAGTAGAAACACAGAAGAGAAACAACTGCCTGATCACATGGGCTGATGGGGACATGATTGGGGATGTAGGCTCTAAGCGATCACCCTGTTGCAAATATTTATAATATGGAAATAGGTCTTGATCAATGATACAAGTAAAATTGCGTGTCAGCTATGGGGCAGAGAGAGGGAAAAAGGGGAGAAAAGAACATAAATAATGTAACCATGGGAAAATATTCTAAATTAATGCATTTATATAAAAAATTTCATTAAAAAATAAAATTTATTACTTGGAGTCGGGTAGTAAGTCCTCTGAAACATTAGGTCTATATACACTGAAAACCTGATAGCATAGGGCCAGATTAGAAAGGTGAAGATGTACTCTAAAGGGCTGGGTCCAAGGAGAAAAAGCACTTAGAAGAGTAACTTTATGTCCCAACCCTTCCACTAGCTGGCATTGTGACCTTGAGCAAGTCATCTCTTCTCTCTGGGCCTCATTGTCTACTTCTACAAAATGAATGGGGTTGGTCTCAGTGGTCTTTCTGCAGCTCAGACATTCTATATTCTTTATTTTAAAGTCTCCAGTGTTAACTTCCCTTCTATAGTCTGTGTTCTAAGATCACTTCCAGCTCTTACAGGATAGAATTCTGTGATATAAACATACCATGTTCCCTCCCCCTCTTCCTTCTCATAAACTTAACAGGCACTTAATAATTCCTTTTTCCTTATAGTTGTTTAAAATGAGAAAGAGTTCCAAAATTCTGTGAGATGCCACCCAGAACTTTTTGCAAACAACTTTTGTGTTGGTTATAAAAAGGGTCGTATGGTATCTTGGAAATCATTATAATGATAACAAAAGCCAGCATTTATATCGTGCCTTAAGGTTTGTGTAAGTCAAGGAAGCCAACTTATTTTCCATCTTTTGGCCTTTGATTCAAACAAAAGCAACATCAGGTAGGTATGTGCTGACCTATAATGTAGATCTAATATTGTGAAGTTTGAGGCAGGGTTCTAGACTCTATTCATTTCTATTGACTTAAGAAAGTAGGCATGTTTGCCAGATTACATTATTAATGAGGCAGAATAAAACAGAAAAAGAACTGGAATTGGTTCCAGGAAATCTGAATTCATGCCCGCCATTGGGGGACCTTGACTCCCTTCTCAATAAACCACAATGATTCCCTATTACCTCTTTTTGTTTTTCAGTCATTTCAATTATGTCAGACTCTTTGTGACCACATTTGGGATTTTCTTGAGAAAGATATTGGAGGGGTTGGCCATTTCCTCCTCCAACTCATTTTACAGATGAGGAAACAGGCCAACAGGGTTAAGTGAGTTACCAAGGGTTGCATCACTAGTAAGTATCTAGGGGTCACATTTGAACTCAAGAAGATTAGTCTTCCTGACTTCAGGACTGGTACTTTATCCGTTGCTACCATATTACTCTAGAGTCAAATTAAGGTCCTCTCTTTGTCATTTAAAGCCCCTCCACAGCTTTGGCCTCTTCCTATCCTTCCAAGCTTCTTATGTATTATGCTTTTCCATGGACAACTCAGCTCAGAGGTACTGAATGATCCCATTTCCTCTACCCAACAAATGATGCTCCATTTCCCATCTCCAAACCTTTGCACTGTTGTCTTCTATACCCGGAATGTTCTCTCTTTCCATCTTTTCCTCCTAGAATATTTGGCTTTCTCCAAGATTCAGTTCAAATGCTACCTTCTGTAGAGGATCTTTACTGTTACCCTCAGTTGCTAACATCTTTCTTTATAAGGCTGTCTCATATCTATCTTTATAGGGAGCTTGCATATACCTATAAATGTACATGTTTCTTTGCCCTTAGAACATGAGCTCCTTGAGGGCAGGAACTGTTTCTTGCTTTTTCTTTGTTTCCCCAGTGCTTTGGTCAAGACTTGGCACAGAGTAAGCACTTAATACAGGCTTGGTGATTGGTTTATTGCTCAAGTCATTCCCATTTTGGAGTCTCTATGTCCTCATCCATGAAATAAGGATAGTCCTGAAAGTCCTTCACTGCTCCCATGATCTATGTTCTGGAATATTTTTTAATTGTTCACAGAGGGAATAATTCTATTATATATTATATTATTAGTATATTACCCAAACCAACCCTGTTAATTGTTCATTTGGCACATTCACACTGACAGCAACAAATAACATGTGAGGAATTTATGTCTTCTGGGCTTACATCTTTGTAACTGCCCTTTCATAGATGTCTATTTTTATATGACCTGCTCAAAAGTAGGATCAACTGGAGGGCAGGGATCCTTTCTTTATTGGATTAACCTCTGTGGATCTTTCTTCACAGAAGGAATCTGTTACTAAGTTGTGTGAGATTTAAAATGGTTGAGGTACAGTTGGGGGGAAGTAAATAAATATTAGCCCTTTGATTACTATTTATTTACCAATAGAACTCACATGCCAACACAGTAATAACTGAAAACACTAAGCTTTTAATTCAAGGACTGCAACATGAAATTTTAGAGCTGAGGGGAATTTTTTTTTTTTTACAGGAGGAAACAGAGGGAGGTCATTTGCCCTATGTCACACAGTGAGTTAAATCACAGAGTAAATATTAGAACTCAGGATGCTTGCTTTCCAATCTGGTATTCACCACTGTAGGCTTTCTCCATGACTTGGTTAAGATTGATAAATTTCACATCAAATCTAAAACCCAACATAACTTTGCTTTGCTAACTCACTTAATCATAAAGTCTTTTTTAAAAAGATTTGCAATTAAACTAAGCATTTTATTGTTGCTTAGGCATTTTTCAGTCAGCCAACTGTTTGTAACCCAATTTGGGGTTTTCTTGGCAAAAATATTAGAGTAGTTTACCGTTTCCTTCTCCAGCTTATTTTACAGGTGAGGAAACTGAGGCTAACAGGGATAAGTGACTTGGCCAAGGTCACAGAACTAGTAACTGATGCTGGATTTTAATTCAGGTCTTTCTGGCCCCACACTCAGTATTTTATGTACTATGTCACCTAGCTGCCCCTCAATCATAAAGTCTTAGTAGTAACTTAAAATGCCCTCTCATTTAAAATGTATTATTGGAACAGCTAGATAGTTTAGTGAACAGAACTCCAGGGCTAGAGATGGTAGGTCCTGGGTTCAAATTTGATTTCAGACTTCTGTACTATGTGACCCCAATTGCCTAATCCTTACCATTCTCTGAGACAAGATAAAGGTTTGGGTTTTTTAATTTTTAAAAATGCATTACATAAGATTAGGTAAGGTGAAAGAAGATAAGAATAAAAGATTGGGATAGAATTGTGAAAGAGCTAGTTAGTTTGAGTAGTTACGAAAGCAAGGAGATGAAAGTGTGGTCCTATAGATAAAAGCACTAGACCAAAAGTCAAAAAGAACTAGGCGCTAATTCTGACTTTGCCAGGTATACTAGTTGTGTGACCCTAGCCAAGTCACATGAGATGCAGTTTCCTCATCTATGTATTATTCTGGTTCAGTCCTTTCATTCATGTCTGACTTCATGATCCATTTGGGGCTTTCTTGGCAGAGATTCTGGAAAGGTTTGCCATTTCATTCTTGATCTCGTTTTCTAGATGAGGAAACTGAGACAAACAGGGTTGAGTGTTGCCGAGGACCATACAGCTACTGCATATTTGAAATTGGAAAGTGAGTCTTCCTAACTTTAGGCTCAAGACTAGACACTCTTCTTCATCTATATAAAAGAAGGATAATTTTATTACCTACCCTACAGGCTTGGAGATTGGGACACGTGAAATAATGAATTTTAAAACCTCTGTAAAACTTAAAAGTGTTCATATAAATATTCGTTGTTATTTTCTTTATATGTTAGGCAACCTCTTGCCAAGAGGGGAGCATTATATTAGAATAGAAATAGAACAAAATTTTTACTCCAAGGACTTGGCTGTGGGGCAGCTGGGTGGTTCAGTGGATTGAGAGCCAGGCCTAGAGATAGGAAGTCCTGGGTTCAAATTTGGACTCAGACACTTCCCAGCTGTGTGACCCTGGGCAAGTCACTTAACCCCCATTGCCTAGCCCTTACCACTCTTCTGCCTTGGAACCAATACACAGTATTGATCCTAAGACAGAAGGTAAGGATTTGTTTTTAAAAGGACGGTTTCAAATCTTGCTGGTTAGTAAAATAACTAGCACTGTTAATTAATTAACTAACTAATTATGAACATTAACTATCATTTTTTAAGTGCCTATTGTGTGCCAAGCACTGTGTTAAATGTTAGGGATTCAAAAGAGGTAAAAAAATAATCCTTGCTCTCAAGGAGCTCACAATCTAATGTGGAAGACAGCATGCAATAACTATGTCAAACAAGATAGATGCAAAACAACATGGGAAAGTATTAAAATTAAAGATTAGGGGGCAGATAGGTGGTTCAATGAATTGAAAGCCAGGTTAGAGATAGGAGGATTCTGGGTTCAAATGTGACTTTAGACACAACCTAGCTGTGTGACCCTGGGCAAGTGATTTAAGAGCAGGCTTTCCTGCTCTTCTGCCTTAGAACCAATACACAGTAAAGTTTCTAAGCCAGAAGGTAAGGGTTTTGTTTGTTTTTAAAGATGAATGGGAAAAGTTCCTTGCAAAAGATGGGGCTGTGATTTGAGTGACCTTTGGAAACTCAAGTAATCTCTTGGTTTTCCCTTTTAAAAAATAAAACTCTAAACTAAAACATCCCTAAATTTCCATTCAGTTACAAATTCTATTATCTTTTCTTTTTTCCCTATTAGCACAACAGGGAAAGTAGTGAAGCAGAACTGTAGAAAGAAAAAGAATAGGAATGTATGTTTCACATTATTTGTGGCTAATGTATCTAACCTGGGGATACTCTCTCCCTTCCTTCTTTTCTTTTATTCATTCATTCTTTTTCTTTTTCTCGCCCCACCTCTGTCTCTCTCTCTTTTTTTTAAATAAAACCCTTTACTTCTATCTTAAAATCTATACTCAGTATTGGTTCCAAGGCAGAAGAGCAGTAAAGGATAGCCAATGGGGGTTAAATGATTTGCCTGGGGTCACACATCTAGGAAGTGTCTGAGGGCAGATCTGAACCCAGGATCTCCTCTTTCCAGGCCCAGCCCTATCCACTGAGTCACCTAGCTACCCCTAGAAAATGTTTCTTAAGGACACTATAGAAAAAGAAGACAAGGACCTAAAGGAATAAAGAACAACTGAATAGAGGAGCTGCAGTGTTTTGGACATTTCCTTCTGCTCTGCCTGCCACTCTCTAGGGAGGTGGCCAATGAGAACAAGTACCCAACGTGCCCTACCTCCACCCTTGGCTATATGGGTTTCTGGAACCAAATTGATTCACTGACCCAGAGCCTGAGCTGCAAAAGAATCTGTGGTGACTCCGTAATGGTTGTGTAGGTGTGAAAGTTTTCATTCTTATCCAATATAATTCCCTCTAATAATGCATTCCCCATAGAGGTAGGGGCCAAATACCTTCTACTTCATCCTATATTTTTCTTTCCTTCTTTCCTTCCTTCCTTCTTCCTTCCTTCCTTCCTTTCTTCCCCACTTCCCTCTCTCCTCTTCCTTCCTTCTTTTCTTCCCTTCTTCCCTCCTTTTCCTTTCTTCCTTACTCCCTACTTCCCTTCCCTTCCCTCCTTCTTTCTTTTCTCCTCTTCCTTGCTTCCTTCTTTCTTTTTTCTCTCCCTCCTTCATTTTTTCTTTCCTTTCCCTCCCTCCTTCATTTTCTTCCCTTCCCTGCTTCCTTCCTTACTTGTTCCTTTCCTTCCTTTTCCCTTCTTCCCATTTATAGTTTAATTGATTTTCTTTCCCTTTTTCACATTTCTATCATAGTCCAAAGATTCTCTGCCCCACCCCTCCGAGTCTTCTACTCTAAAAAGAAGTACAATCAAGAAAAACAACTCAAACCAGTTACCAAGTCTGAATATCACTATATGCCTCGTTCTGAATCTTTAGTCCACCACCTCTCTACCATAAAAATTTCCTTTCATCCTTTGACTTACTGACCTCTATACCAGTTCACAATAGCTAGCATTTATGTTACATTTTAAGGTTTGCAAGATACTTTTCCTCTATTATCACACTTGATCCTCACACCATTCCTATTAGACAGGTAACATTATTATTTTCCATTTTACAGATGAGGAAACTGAGTCTTAGAGGTCACATGGCTTACCCAAAGTGAGAAGATATCTGAGGTGGGATTTGAACTCAGGTCTTCCTGACTTTAGGTCCAGTGCTCTAACCACTTGCAACCTAGCTGCCTCACAGACATCATCTGTTTCCCAGAGTTTTTTGTATTCATATTTGGGGGGGCAGGGGGAGAAGACAATGATTTCATTGCCGTTAGGAATTCATGAAGAGGAAATTCCTTTTTCTAGTGCAGATCTCAGTAGGCACCTTTCTTTTAGAGTTGTATGGGGCACTTAGAGATTAAGCGATTGGCCTAGGATCACAAAGCTTGTGCATTGGGACACCTCCGTGGCACAGTGGATAAGAGCACTAGATCTAGAGTTGAAAGAACTTGGGTTCAAATCTGACTTCAGACACTTCCTAGCTATGTGATCATGGGCAAGTCATTTACCACCATTGCTTAGCCCTTATCAGTGATTTGCCTATATTTATATACAACCAGCCATATATTTGTAGTTTATGGATATGAATCTGCATTCCAAAGGAAAGTAACTTCTCTGATTACTCTTAATGGCAGAAAGTAGCCCCTGCACTTACTAGGTCTGCCCCTTCCCACCAAACTGTAGTTATTCAAAAAAGATCATCATAAATAATAATATTTTTGCTTCTTTGTCAACTTTAATTCTTTCAATACACTAAGAAAATCAATAAAGCAACATGGTCTATCATTCAAAAAGATCATGATGGAAACATGAAATGTTTCTGCAAAAAATATATACAGGATTTTTGCTGGAGTCACTCTGGAAGGCATTTAAGGGAAAATAAAACTTCAATCAGTGAAATAAGCCACCATTTTTGAGTTAACAAAGCTTTTGGTCTCCATAGTAATAGTATCAGTAATATTCAATTCTCCCTTAGTAGATAGAGATAGAGATACAAATACTAAGGAATCTTTTACATAATCTAGGGTAGAACCTCAAATTCACAGGGCATAGTCAGCACCCAACCATTTCCTCTTACACATTTGTACCAGTCTGCACTCAAAACTATTTCAAGGAAACATTATCCCAGTTAGCATTGTTGTTTTGCAAGTTAATCACAAAGAAAACCTTTGTGAACAAAGCATTTAAGGGTTCTGTTTTATATGTGGAGGATGATGGTAGTAACAGATGCCATTATCTCAACATAACATTTAAAAATAAATACCGGTTACATTTTATGAAGTCGTGCTTGTATAACTGTGTGTAATCTATATGAGCTTACAAACACATTAAGATATTCTTTTTCTTGATAAACATTTCTTTCACCAACAAATATGATGTAATACTGTCAAAGCTGCCTCTTTGACGATGGAATGAAAATTAGATAATTCGAAGTCTTAAAAACACAAGCACTTCCTGTTTTCTGCCAAGTAGTTACTCACATCTTCCTTTCTCAAACTGTGTTTATTGTCTATTTAATAATATATAGGCAAGAACATTTTCCTTTCCACTGTGACATTTGTTGCTCTTATAGGAAAAAAAAACAGGAAAAAAAACAACTAGCTTAATCTAGAATGAAACCTTAAAACTTTTTTCTAATGTTAAATTTGTGTTTATTTCATGGACAATATTAATAGTAAGTATTGAATAAACTCATTTATGTAAACAACACAGCAAACAGAAATTGGAGAAGTCTGCAAACTAAAATATCCCAAAGAACAAATGCATATGAGTAAATGAGTTCATCAAGTGGGAGCTAAGATAAGATCTCAGTTCAAATCAAGAAGAGGGAAGAGTCTCACCCATAGTGGGAGGGTCCTTAGGAAGCATTTTCTGGAATTGCAAACCCTAAAGGCCAAAGAACATGACATGACTAATTCCCACATGTGTCCTCTGCTCTGAGGACTGGAGTTCACCATTCAAAACCCTCTCTTTCAACTGCCTTTGTGGATTTCCCCTCTCCACAAGTGTCTCCAAGGTCTCCCCAACAAACTGGAATAAGTTCTTTAGAATAAAGTAGCCAGCCACATTCTTAACTTTAGTCAATCAAGAGTGACATCATCCCTGCCCCCCCTTATGGAATCTTCTCCAAGGCTAATCTACAAAACTGTCTCAGGCTTGGGTGAAAGTTATGTATGACTACAAAATCTGTGCCATAAATATTTCATGTAAATGTGAGACATATATGCCAAATTGTGCTATTACCGAATTCAAAGAATATGTACAGGTTAGAGATTTTTTTGTGAGTACAATTTCAAGTTATTTTTAAAAATTGCTGTACCAAATCACATCTCCCTCAAAGGTGGTGACGGCCTTGATGTACCCCTTCCTATAAATACATTTTGGCCTTTTTATCATTTTTGCCAATTTACCAGTTTTAATCTTCACATCTCTTATTTTTTCTTGCTTTGTATCATTCTTATAGACAATTGCTGGGGCAGCGAGGGGGTACAATGGATAGAGTACCAGTTCCTGGAGTCAGGAAGACCTGAGTTCAAATTTGACCTTAAGACACTTACAGGCTTTGTGATCCTAATTTCTGCTGGCTTCAGTTTCCTGTAATGTGTGGATAATAACTGCCCTCCCACAGTTCTAGTGAGGATCAAATGAGATAATAGTTGTTCTATACTATTAAAAGGTTAGCTATTATTAGCCCTTAGTTATTGATAGTTTTCATTTCTTTAAAAAATTACCTCTTTATATCCTTTGATTATGCTTTTTTAAAATTTGTGCCAGTTCCTAATGTACCCTCATCCTTTTTTTTAACTTTTTTTGTTGAAGTTTTTATTGAAGTTTTAATTTTACTCCAAAAAGAGTTAATGGAAAAACTATCTTTTTAATAATGATGATGATGATAATGATTCATATTTATCTTTTGTTCCTGCTCATTATAATGGAGAGGAAAATATTATATTATGCACACATTTTTATGCCCATTTGACAGATGAGGAAACAGACACAAGAGTTGTGAAATGATTTGTTCATAGTCAAAAGAACTAATAAGTGGTAGTACTGGAATTCAAACCTACTACTATTTAAGAATGCTACATAGTGGCCTCAGATCCTATTCTCATATTTCCTTATAATTGTCTGATCTTCAGATAAGAATTTTAAAAAAAAGTTACATAGTGATATAGATTCAGAGATTTGCTCAAGCCACCTTAAACCCAGCTTTCAAGAGTCAATTGTTAAATTGTCAATGTGAGCATTTATGCTTGGGAATTAACACACTACAAATCAGGACAAGACTTTTGTTGATTGTCTAGACAGAAGAAAGGGATGGAGAAAATGTTAACAGGACTAAACTTAAGAATGGGTTTGGGGCACATTTTTTTCCCTGCAGCCAGTTGTTAAATATTTACCAGCACACCCCTGGGTATAGCAGAAAGAACACCCGAGCTGGCAGCTATAAGGAAACTGGGGTTCTGATTTTCTGCAATTTTCTTGCTATATAACCTCGGGCAAATTATTGTCCTTCTCTGTGTTGAAATTTTTAATTTATATTAATCTTATTAAATTAATATAGAAATAATATATATTTATCAATTATTCATATACTTTTCAATTAATCACAAGCATTTTCCCAGAAATTAAAATAAATTATTTCAATTTCCCAACATGGATTTATGATCGAGGATATGATTTGCTAGAGTGCAATCCCAAATATAATTTTAAAAATTATTTCTATATTTAAAAAAGATTTTATGAATTCTTTTTTACACCACAATTGCTTTCTTCTCCATGTTCCTCCTCCCTGCAACTATCTAACTAACAATAATTTCTTGAGATGGCGAGTTACTGATGGTCACACAATTGGTGTCTAAGGTAAAATCCAAACCAGAACTTCCTAACTTGGGGGCCAGAACTCTAGTCCCTATGTTGAATCGCCACTAAAATGGAGATTTAGAATACTTGTAACTGGACTACCTATCTCAGGAGATTGTTTTCAAGAAAGAACTTTGCAAATTACAAAATGCCATGTAAATATAAGCTATTTTTATTGTTGCTGTTATTCATAGGAAGTATATCCTTCACATACTGAAAACGAATTCATGGAGTTATTGTATTAAAAGTTTAAGAATGATGAGAACTAGGTTCTATTTAACTAGTGATGAGAAAAAGAACATTTACTTGGAAATCATAAAGTATCTTATCTGAACTGGTGACCTCAAGGTCTTATTAATAATTACAGAAGAACCCTTGAGTCGGGATGGTTAATTTCACAGCCAGGTATCTTAGACTTTAGTCATTCCTTCCTGCCTTGGCGCCTGACTGATATCTAGTTAATAAACTTGCTATCAATTAAGTTGGTGGAATGCTCATTTGCATGCTGAGATAATCCAATAGTAAACTGGAATAATTAGCCAAGCTGTGGCTCTTGCCCTCATTTTCAAGTTGTACTTTTCATTTACATAATTAAAAGGTGACTTATAAGCAGGAAAAACCAGTTTGATTAACTCCAGAAGCATAATAACTTATGATGCGGAAAGCATTTGTCTTGCTTCCAACACGGTGTAATGCTCATCAGACTGGCATCCCAGATTAGAAGTTTCTCACAGTGGCATGTCCAAGTTTTGTCACCTCAGAATTGATGAATCTCCCAATATGCAGGACATGCATTAATAAAATGTTTAAAATTTTTTTTTTTTACGGGGTGGTAAAGCGAGGTTGTTCTGTGGATTGAGAGCCAGACTTAAAGATAAGAAGTCCTGGGTTCAAATTTGACCTCAGACATTTACTGGCTATATGTCTCTGGGAAAGTCCCTTAACCCCCATTGCCTAGCCCTTACCACTCTTCTGCCTTGGAACCAATACACAGTATTGATTCTAAAATAGAAGGTGAGGATTTTTTTAAAAAAATGTTTCTGAGACTTTCGCAAATTCAGTCTGCTAAAATGCTTATCCCACAACAATAAAATTATTGAGAGTCAAAGGTTATAATTATGAACAGAACTGAGAGATAGTCTGGAATAATGAATACAGAACTTGCCTCTGAGTCAGGAAAAGGAGTTCAAATCCCTTTTCCACTATACATTGGTTTTACAACTAAGCAAGTCATTGATTGGCAGTCAAAGAGTATTCAGGGAGGACTAGTACCTCTGGTGGGAGGGTTTGCCAAGCCCTTTTCGGGGTTACTCATTCACCTTTGGCATCCCCCTATCAGCCGATTCTTACCTTAGACCCCAAGAAACTGTAGCATGCCCAGAGGTCATATTCTGGTAAAACCATTGAGGCAGATGGCCTAACCCAGTGGTGGCAAAACTAGGGCATGTGCCAGAGGGGGCACTCAGAGCCCTCTCTGTGGGCATGCACACCATCACCCAGCACAGAGTTTGTTACTAGAAAGCCAGAGGGCCTCAGGGCCAGGCTGATCCCCTCCCCTCTCCGTGCACAGGTTTTGGGTTGCAGTTTGGGCACTCAGTCTCTAAAATGTTCACCATCACTGACCTAAACCCTTGAGGGTAACAGACCGATAAACTTATTGGTGATCTAGGGGAATGTCTGCCCCAAGCACATGAAGGCTTCCCCCAGCAGAATGAGCAGATGAGAACAAATTTGCTTCCACTGACACAAAGGTAGCTGAAGCAGGCATCGTGGAATAAATGCTCAGAGCTTGGTCAGACATCAAAGATGCCAGGGTCATCCAGTGCATCTCTGAGCCATCATGAGTCATTCTGACTTTTATCTTGCTGCTGGATTTGGATGACTAGAAGAGAAAGTGAGGCTGATGATTTTGTGCAATTTTGCCTCATTGAAATCCAATTCACACCCAAGTCTTTGTCTTTGGTCCTCTTCAAAAAAAACCACCAACTGGCAATGAAAAGATTAAAAATCACACAGCAGTTCCATATCTGTATTGGTTGAAGGAACTTCCTCAAAAGGAATTCCCTACATCAACAAAATCACATAAATGTATACTTTGTTCGTGTATATATACACATTTGTGAACATATATGTGTGCTAACATACACTGCGTGTGCATGTCCATTTTAAAACACACATAGAAGCATCATGTTATAGAGTGTTGGTCTGGCAATGAGAAGGTCTAAATTTGAGTCTAGTTGCAACTTTGCTGGAGGCAGTATAGCTTAGTGAATAGGGAAGTCAGAAAGACTTGTATTCATGTCCCATTTCTAACATGTTAGTTGTGTGACCTTGGACAGGTCATTTAATTTCTCAGAGCTCTAGACAACTCTTTAAGACCATACAGGTTACTGAAAAGGTACCAAATTGCATGCTAAAAGGAGTTTCCTGCTGTTAGGCTTTTTTATACCAAAGAAATCATAGGTCCATTCTCTTTGGTGACCAGTCTATTTTGTTGACCCAATGACCTTTAGTAACATACTTAATTCCTCCAAGCTTCAATGTCCCCATCTATAAAATGAGAATAATAATCCCTATCTTACTTGTTACACAGCACTATTGTATAAAAAGTGTTCTGAAAATTGTAAAGCGTTATAGGAACGTAAGTTATTGCTGCTGCTATATTATGTCAAAACTGCCATCAATGTATTCTAACAGATTACTGATTCCTGCTACAGAGTCCTCATACTTTTTTTAGTGAAGCTTTAAGGGATACAATTTACCTAAGTTACTGGGTTGTGAGTAAAGTATTTTGTAAACCTTGGAGCCGTGGGTAAATGTGAGCCATTATTATTATTACTGTGATTGTTTAACTCCTCCAGAAATAGTTCTAGTCCATCAAAATGTACTGTTGTTCTAACTATCTGGCTCAAATATGCAACATATCATAAATTTCAGAAGTTCATAGCACTGCTAAGCTGGAAATGGCTTTATTCTGATATCATCTAGTCCCATATTGGTGAAGGCATGGCACCTTGTGCATCAGCATGGCACATGTGCATTGCATGCTGGAGGGGGCTGTTCTGTCCCCCTTTCCCCAGTGCTCAAAGACATTTTTCACATGTCCCACCCCTCTGCCAGCAGCCCAGTGTGAGCCCTTCCTCTATTCACTCTCTGGGGTAATGTGAGGGCTCACAGGCAGCTTGAAGCTATTTGGAGACATGATTTCAAAAATGTTCACCAACACGGATCTACCCCAATCCCATCATTTTTATAAATGGGGAAACTGAGACCCAGAGGGAAGAAGGGATGTATTTACAATCATATAATGAGTTAGTGCTAGAATGAGATCTTGAAACCAGATACCTATTAAAGGCATTGTTCATACAGTGGTAAGAAAACTGGTTTTGGAATCAGAGGACATGAGTTCAAATCCTGTCTCTGTTAATACTTGTATAATCGTGGGCAAATTACATAATCTTCAATGGCCTTAGTTTCCTCATCTGAAAAAAGTAGAAGTTAAACTAAATAGCCTGATAGGTCTTTTCCAACTCTAAATTTATGATATTATGATCCATTTCAAGGCTCTTCCCCTTGCATCATGATTTATCCCCTTGTACAGCATCTATTGCATAGTGGATAGAGTGCTAGACCTGAAGTCAGGAAGACTCATCTTCCTGAGTCCAAATTCAGTCTTAGACACTTCTTAGCTGTATGATCCTGAGTAACTCATTTAACCCTGTTTACTTCAGTTCCTCATCTGTAAAATGAGCCGGAGAAAGAAATGATAAACCACTCCAGTATCCTTGCCAAGAAAATTCCAAAAAATAGGGTCACAAAGGGTTAGACATAACTGAAATGATGGAACAACAACAATACCATCTATAGAATTCTAATGCTTTTCAAAGTGATTTTTGACGATGTCATTTTGTTGTAGGCTAGTCTAAATACAACTCCCTTCCCTTTTTTTTTTTTGAGAGCACACCTTAAAACTCTTTTCCCTACCCATTCAGGAAAAATCTTGATATGCTTTTTAAAGATAACTGCTAAGTAATGATAAGAAAGTAAAGTTCTATATAATTATACATCCCCTGCAAAGAAAAACCAAACAAACCTAGCTTTTCCTGATTTGTCTACCATTATAACCTGAAATCTTGACATAACTACTCCTAGATAGGATCATAGGCTTTAGAGCTAAAAAGAATCTTCCAGATCTAGACCTATTCCCTCATTCTACAGAGGAAAAAACTAAGCCTTAGTAAGGATAGTGATTAGCCTAAGGTCCAAAACCAATACTCTTAACTACTGTACCACAGTCATTTGACTCTCTGATCCTGAAATACAGATAGGAATGACTCAGAAAGCATTTGTCCAAATCAAAGGTATAACACATATTTCTGTGGTCTCCTTCAGCTGAATAATTTACCTACAAATGGAGTTTTTATTCCTTGTCAGAATAAATACATTTGAAAGTTATGAGCAGGAAGGTATCTTTCTTGGATGATATAAAGTTGGATGATATAAAGAACAATTTTTAAAGTGTACTTTAATTGAGGGGATGTCCATCAATTGGAGAATGGCTGAACAAGTTGTGGTATGTGATTCTATTCTGCTATAGGAAAAGATGAGAAAGATAATTTCAGAAAAACCTGGAAACACCTACATGAACTGATGTATAATGAAGAGAACAGAACCAGGAGACATTGTACACAATAACACAATAACACCCGTGTACACATTCACAAATAATTGTGAATAACTTAGCTATTCTTAGCAATACAGAACTCTAAAACAATCCCCAAGGACTCATAATGAAAAATGCCATCTGCCTCCAGAAAAAGAATTGATGGACATACTATGCTTCACTTAATTTTTTTTTTGTTTAAATCCTCTTCCACAAAATGACTAATATGAAAAAATGTTTTATATTATTGTACATGTAAAATCCATATCAGATTGTTTGCCATCTCAGGGAAGGGGGAGGAAAGGAGAGAGCAATTTGGCTCAAACTTTTTTTAATGAAGGTTAGAATTTTTTTTTCATGTAATTGAGGGAAAAAATAAATTAGGAAAGGAAAAAAGTGCACTCTACTAATGCCTGATGTGGTCATTCAGCCAAAAAGCATTTATCAAATGCCAGGCACTATACTAAGTATTAGGAATAAAAGGAAAGGCAAAAGATAGTCCCTGTCCTCAAAGAGATCACATTCTAACAGGGAGGATAATTTGAAAACAACTAGTACAAACAAATTATATCTAGGATAAATAGGAAGAAATCAACAAAAGGAAGGCACAATAGAAAAGAGAAAAGGTTTCTTATAGAAGGTAAGACAAGAAGGAAGCTAGGAAGTAGAGAGGAAGAGGGAGAGCATGTCAGGAATGGGTTCAATCAGAGCAAATGCCCTGAGCCAAGATATGGAGTGTCTTTATGAAGGAACAGCAAGGAGATTGGTGTCATTGGTTTGACACTGAGGTATAAATGGATAAAATGGAGAATGCAAAGTGCAAAAAAGACTAGAAACATTGTGGGGAAGGGGGAGTTGGATTATGAAAGGCTTTGAATTCTAGAGGATGTTATATTTGATTGTGGAGATAATAGAAGGCACTAGAGTCTACGTAGGTGGCAGGGGTTGGGGAACATGATCAAACCTGAACTTTAGGAAAACCACTCTAGTGGGGGAATGGAGGAAGACAGGGAAAGATTTGTAGCTGACAGACCAATCATTAGGATATTGTGCAATCTTGGCAATAGCAAAGGAGAGAACTTGAGCTCTTATTAATTTGATAGTTTATAATTTTATACTTTAATTTTTCAAGCATCTTATTTATAATATAATATTAATATTTTCAGTATCTTAATTTCTTTTTCTTTAATGCATGAAACTTATTTTGCAACTTAGTATGTGAACTAATATTTCCATTTCTAGGGTTAGCTATAACTTGTCCTTTATATCTCTGGCTTACGCCTAGTTCAGTGATGGCAAACCTATTACAGATGGAGTGCTGGGCCCTGCCCCCACCTCGCCACCCCAGACCAAGTATGGTCCCTGTTCCCCCACCAATTGCAAGGCTGCACTGCCCCCATACAGGGGAGGGACAAAGTGTTCCCATTGGGCTTCTGGGCAAAGGGGCAGGGATGTAAAAAAATGTCATCTGGTGTGGTGGAGAGGGGGAGGGAAACAGCTCTGCCCAAGTCCCTCTGCCTTTCTAGTAATGAACTCTGTGGGGTGGGGGAGTGGGTAGGGTGCATGCCCACAAAGTGCTCTGAGTGTCATCTTTGGCACCTATGCCATAGGTTCACTATCACTGACCTAGATATTTGAATGTGTTCTCTTCCACTGAACTGTGGGCTCCTAAAGAGGAGGGGCTATCGTTTTTTTCTTTGTAATCCCAACACTTAGCAGCATAGTGTCCGGCATATAGTAGGCATTTAATAAATATTTATTAACATGATTCTTGTAACCAAAGAAAAATATTCTAAATTGACTACTTAAATAAATTTTTCAAAAAAAAGACTTTAAGTAAATAAATAAATGAATAAAAATTGATTGATTGATTGGTTATCTGTTCCCCATGTTTATAATAATCTCCTTCATTTCTACCTACTAGTTTCCCTGGTTTCCTTCCACTACTCAGTTGAATCCCATCCTACAAGAAGTCTTTCACCTTTCTCACCTTCTTCCTTCTGAAATTTCCTCCTGTTTACTTGTATGTATATTGTATGTATCTAGTTATTTGCACTATTATCTCAGTCATTAAAATGTGCACTACTTGAGGGCAAGAACCATTTTTCACTTTATTTGTGGCTTTAGTACTAAGCATAGCACCTTACATATAAGTGATTAATAAATGCTTATTGACTCTCCATGGACTATTGATGAACCTCCACTTTATCCAAGATGGTGAATTCATATTCCTAGTCAGATCTACAAGTAAGTGGCTGCCTTGTGCGGGAAAAGAGGTAGTTCATGAAACTCATGTTACTGTTTAGCATCTTAACTGCTATGAATACATATCCTGAGTATAATACATGTATAATAAAATATATTATAGATAGGTAAATTACTTAGGGGAACTTATAAGCCCCTCAGCATCCAGGAATAAATGCAAAAGAGAAGCACAGCAAGGGATACTTTATGTGTGAATTTAGTATAAATCATATCTCCTTATCTGTGCATGAGTATTATGGCAGGATACCAGAGGTCATGAAACTGACTTCTTGGAAGTGGCTGGCTCAAGTACATGTGGGGATATGTAGTATTCTGGTGGGCTAGCAGAAGCATGTATTTTTAAGGTTAGAAAACTATAGGCTGTACAGAACACAGGATATGTCTTGTGACACATCAAGTCAATGGTAAAGACTCAAACTCTTCCCAAGTTCAAATCTGTACTCAGATACTTACTAGCTATAGTTATGATTAAAATCCTCTGAAAACCATGTTTTAATTTATAATTTGATTTAGGAAGAGCTAAGTACCTTCATTGTTACAATCAGGAGAGAGCCAAATCCAATCTTTACACCAGTCTTCTGCCTTGGAATCAATACATAATATTGATTTTAACACAGAAGAAAAAAGTTGAAAATCAAAAAGCCTCCATTAACATGGCACATTAAGATGGCACAATTTTCGATCCCTACCTAGGACACCCAATTGTCTGATCCCAGCTTGGCAGAAAATATATTTTGCTTATGATTGTTCAGTAGACATAGAATAAAAGGTATCTTTGAGGATATGTATAACCAGCAAAGGAAAAAGGCTGGTCATCTGGTGAGAGTTAATAGTATTTTTTAAAACCAAGCAGCCTGTGCACTGGTATTTGTGAAAAGCCAAAAGAAGACTTTCAATGTATGGGGTGAATCCTCTAGGGAAAAGCAGAAACAAGAATTATATCTCCCTTGGCACCAGGTACTAAGGGAGATACAAATAGAATGAGGGTCAGATTTACAATCTCAGTTTGTCAAGATGGCAATATCCACATGGAAAACACTAGGAATCTGCTTCCAGGAGGATTGAGCAAGGACCAGAGTATGCATGGACATTCTGCCCTGGATTATCATATGGCTAGGAGGTTGACTGTGTAGCCAGAATATGTACTATCTCCAAGCATCTTCAAAGAGCATGGCCAGCAACTGGGACTTATTCCATCACCTGCATCTGAGTGACAAGATGACTCCACTCACAAGTCGTATGACCATGTGACAAAATGGGTTGGGTTATAGGGCTTCTTCCTTCCCCTCTAGGACCCCATTTAGCTATAGCTGCTCTCCTCAATTTGCTCTTGTCCCTCTCTCTACCACTCACACTCAGCTTGGGGAACAGATAACTTTTAATGTCAACTCAATCAGGTAATACAAAAGGAATAATGGGTAGGGAAGAATGGGAAAAGGAAAGGGGAGAAAGGGGCTCCCTGTCTCTAGCTAAACCCTTTCCCCTCCCTTCTCAAGTTTGGGGGGAACATAGGCCTTGGCAGCCTGAGCCCCCTGGGAGAAAGTCAGGTTGACTCACCCCTGGGCAACAGGAGCTGAGGTAAAGTCTGCTCAGGTTTCTCTTCAGAAAATCCCTTCAATTGGGAAGTGTTGGGGGGAAAGATTTCCAGTCACCAGCAGGAAAAATGGGTAATCCTCAGGAGAAAGTCTTTTTTTCCAACTTCTCTCTTCAGCTCCTTAAGACTGAAAGACCCTCACTGCTCTACCAGCCAGAGTCTTCTCCTCCTCAGGATTCCTAACTCCTGGGGCCCCTCCCCCCTCAAGGAGATCAATTTCACACACTCTTCAGCCTGGCAATTTTCTTTAGTGCCAGCCTCTGTCACACCATGGGACAAAGTATTTGGCCTTGTATTGGTTCTTTTCTATTCTAGGTGCAAGAAGTGACCCAGAAGCATGAGGCATACTAGGATCGCAGAATCCAAAAATTCAAACTGAGTGTTGTATCAAGTCAAGCAGTTCCCTCAGAAGCAAGGGTCCTAGGACTCCAGACTAATAGAAGCAGTTGTATAATTGAAAATGTTACCCTAAAAAGGAACTACATTTCCCAGGAGCCCACTGACTTCCTGCCATTACATACTTCCTGTAGATAGGGGATATTAGAAAGGGACATGGAAGGTCCCAGCTCTTTACTTCCGGTCCTGAGCTTGGTGGTGGTAAGGTGGTAAGGTGTTTGAACTGGCTGATCAGCCATGGGTATGTGGTCTTTATTTTGAATCTTCTTTATTCCTTGATTTCTAATGATCATCAATAAATCTCTTAAAATATAATAATTTTATTATTGAGATTTATTAATGATGGCAACCACTAGTTGGAGAAGAACCTCTCAATTTTTTAAGATAGCCTAGATAAATTGTTTTTTTAAGCCACGTTTCTTTTGCCAAGGCTTTTTGCCCACCCCACCCACCCTCACAAACTCCAATTCTCTTTAGAGCTGTTGCGTTTTTATTTTGCTACTTTTTGCCCAGTTGCTTGCTCTCCCTACTGGCAGGGCTATTTTTAGCCAGGGGACTCTTGGCAAAGAAGAGATAAACTGCTTCTTTAGCCCAACTGATTGAATCCTTCATTCCTTGATCCTCCTTCTTTCCTCCCTGCTGACTCTGGCATTGCTAATACGGCCTGCTTCCTACTAACCTTCTCAACCCAGATTGCTCACCAGGCCCCAGCCCCAGTCCCAGCCCCCCAAAATTCTCCTCCTGATCTCCAGCTCCACTTGGCCTCCACCCCAACCCCACCCTGACTGCTGTTGCTGCCCCTGCTGGGCTGATTGCTGCCGCAGAGAAGCTAGGAGTCCTTAGAGTTGCTCCTCAGGGCAGATGGTAAAAAACCAAACAAACTGGAGTGTCTTTTTCCTTAGGCAACAATTAGCCTCCTAACTCCCTCTAGGGAAACTAGCGTTTTACCTCAGGAGGGACAGGGAGAAGGAAGTTAGTCTTCCAAACCAAAAGTTGATTACAAACATAGGGTATTCTATGAAAGAGCAGTGCATTGCCTATTTCAAACAACTTCTACCATTCATGAGTACACTGATCCTTTTACTTATCTTACCTGAGATTCAGGGGAGAAATTGATCTCCCTGCAACTGTTTGCCATCTGGGCCTGCCCAGTTTGAGATTCCTAAAACCCATGCTCTCCCTCGATATGGGAGATCCCACAGTACTAACAAAAGGATCAATGGAAAAAAATAAAGGGAACTTTAAAGAGCCTGGAGGTGAAATTTTTGAGCCTTTATAGACTCTAATGTTTTATAAAAGCCTCTGTATTTTATTGTATTTTTCTGATTGTTTTAAGATTGAATTTTGTTGTTTTAAGTTCATATATTAATGTATTCGATACTATTCTGTTACACTGAATCATTTTAATTTACTGTGTTTTAATTATTAGGTATATTGTATTACCTTTCCCCATGGCTACTGAACAAAATATTATAAAATGTTGTAAAAGCCCATAAACAGTTTTTTTTTCCATTTCTCATTTGTTAATTGTCACATAGATGATAGATGGACTCAATCTGACTAACAACTTTTTGAGAATTTAATAAGCTAAGAATTTAGTGGTGATTCTAAGGGGTCTTCAGAAATAATTTTAATTAACTAGTGGTTTTTGAATGGATGATTTTTAAAAATATTTATATCATAAAGATTGTAGTATTAAAGGTAGAGAAACAAATAAATGTTCCTACCAAGGTGTTTCTATGAAGCAGGAAGCCAAAAAGAGCTCCTGCAAAATTCTTCAGTTTAATTTACTTCCACCAGAACAATCTAGATTTCTTGGTGATGTTCTAGACCCAAATAAGTTTTACTTTGTTTTAAAATATATTTGCCAAGGTTGAAAGATTTGATATGTTTGTAAAAATTGTGACAAATATTCATCACTTCATAGATTTTTTTTGTCATACAGCAACTTATATGAAATATGATAGTGGATTTGTTTGCTATTGTAATTATCTGGGCTATTGTGAATTTTGGGGACTTTGGTACTTCTTTGAATGTGCATTATCTACTATATTACTGTTTTATTCTGAAAATCATTTGTACTCACACAGTGGTTAAGTTAAAAAGGAAATGGATCTCATTTTTTGGGTGAGAAACCTTTGTACTCTATATTTCCTTAGCTGACACAGTGTGATTGTAAGTTATATGTTTTTGAATTTTAAAACTCTTTTATTATTGTTTTTGCTTGCTTATACTATTTCAGTTTTTTATTTTTTCTCTCCTTTTTGTATTTGAAGCACATGTCACCACTATTGAGAAAATTTTCTTTAAATTTTTTTATTTTGCAGTAATATAAGTTTAAAATACATTTGCTATAATGTCAATGCATACCCAAAAAGCTTTAGACTATAAAAATGATGCCATTGATTGTTTAAAAAAATTATGGGACTTTGTTTAATGATTCTGTCTGATTCCAGGACAAGAGGATACAAAAAGAGCCATTGCACAGTGCCAAAGAAGCACAAAGCTAAACTGCATAGTATAACATTTAAAAGAGTTAAACTGTGGCATTTAAAAGAGTGGGAGCCATAAACTGTAATAATTAAAATGGTTGAGGGTCATAAACTGTAGTGAATTAAAATAGTTGAAGATATAAATTGTGATAGATATAAAAGTGGGTGAGTAAATTGTGACCACAGAAAATATGTTTTCACTACAGTGTCTTGTTTTAAAATCAAATATAAGGTGGTTGCCAGGGAAATATTCCCAATTATGAATATACCCAAGTCAACTGGGTTTTATAGAGAATTTAATTAATAATACAATGAGGAATCAAAGAAAGAGAGAGAGAGAGAGAGAGAGAGAGAGAGAGAGAGAGAGAGAGAGAGAGAGAGAGAAAGGAAATAAATGAGAAAAGAATAGGCCAGCCCAGGCAGCCCTGGCCAACCCAGGCCTAAGCCCTAAAAGAAAAGATCAGTCAGTCCTAATCACTCACCATAAGATCTGTTCAAGCGAGGATTCAGGTGACACCAGGCCAGCATCATCTCAGCTGCTTTCACCAGCTCAGTCCTCAATCTGAATATTTCAGAATGAGTCCCCCTTGAGCTCCTATCTGAGCTCCTATTTAAAAGGCAATTTCTCCTATGTCACCTCCCCTAAGTCCTTACATCTACCAATCACAGTAGACGTTTTACAAAGGACAGCCCATTCTGAATTCACACCTGAGTAGACTAATCCTTTTAGTAATCCACACCTGAGTAGGTTAGAATCTCTGAGTAAGTTTCTCACCTCTTTGTCCCATGTAAGTTTGCCTGACCTTTATAGGTACTTAGCACCCCTTTGTATTAATTCTAAAAATGGGCATGGCTTAAGTATGGGTGTAAGCATTTTTCATTGTTCAGCAAGGAGTTTTCTCCCCTAAAGCAGTCTTAAGTATGGGTGGAGTAGAGGTCTTCCCATTTCTGATCTAAGTAGAGTTCTCACTTTCCAAATGGGGAATGGTCCCAGTAGGGAATTGTTCCAATGGAGAATTCCCCAATGGGGATTTTTTTTAACATTCACAAGTCTGAGAAATTTCAAGACTCACAATAGTGCCAATCAAGCACAAGGTCAAAGAGACCAAGCAATCCCAATGGGATTGATGAAAATTTTGAGGCAAGACAAGAGAACTTGAACTTGTTTGGGATTGAAGGTTGTGGCTGTTTAAGATGTGTTAAAGGCAGGTCTTCCTTGTCCCACATTCTACCAAGTATCTCAAATTTGGCTCTTACCTGACTCCTATAATCTAGTCCCTTTTCTGTCTTTTATGGTGGGGCAAACTTTCTATAGTCCTGGCTACTGATTAGATAAATGCATAATTGCTTAAATTACTTTAATTGGGCCCTGATTCAAGGACCTATTATGGATTTATTTTTCTTTTACTTAGAATTTTTATACATAAGACTTTGATAGTCTATATTTCATCCAGAAATTATCTTTTCTCTTTTATTTGAATTTTTTTTTGATGTTTTTGATTTTTCTTTGCCAATTGATTCCTACACCTCATAACTCAGCCATGCATTCCTAAGTGATCCCTGTGTTTTTCAACACCCTCTTCAGGAGGTAATGCATTATTATTATTATTATTATAAATTGCAAAGTTTAAATTCTTTTTAAGAGTAATTTTAGGATAAGAAACACTCTGCCTCTCCAAATCCAGAAAGTGAACTGTTTGGAAAAGGCACCATTAAGATGCCTGTACAGACCAGAAGATCCAGAGTGAACTTTGGGACATGGTGATTTGAACTGTGTGGGGTTGAATGCATTTGCTTTGTATATATACTCTTATACTGAAAGGGGACTTCCCCCTAACTGGCTTTTGGCGATGCACCTAGCAATAATTGGTTTTGTTCTCTTCTCCTTTTTCCCCCCAAATTATTGTCATTTCAAAGTTGGTTATGTTTACAAGATCCATTGGAGAAACCAGTCTTCCACGGATCTCAGGGGTGAATGTATTATTGAAAATTTCTTGCCCTAAAAAGGAATTACATTTCCCAGGAGCCCACTGACTTCCTGCCATTACGCACTTTGTGTAGATAGGGGATATTATACGGGGACTTGGAAGGTCCCAGCTCTTTAGTTCCAGTCCTGAGCTTGGTGGTCATAAGGTGGGTATTTGAACTGGCTGATCAGTGTAAACCTTAAAATTTCTTAGACTTATAAATGTTGGAAATTTCACCATTGGGAAATTTCATACTTGGAAAATTTCTTACTGATAGTGTATTGGAATGTGAACCCCATTGGCATGGGAGGTTCTTCCTCCTCCCTTCTTAAGATTACTTTAGGACAGAAACCTTTTGCTGAACAATGGAAAGGGCTTTGACCTATGCTTAAGCACAGAACAGGAATTTCTTTGAGTCATGATTGATTTTAGAATTGATACAATAGAGATACTTGGAATGACAGAATCAGGTCTTGGAAAATACAATTTCCACCCCACTCAGTCCTAACAGGATTTAGGAAGGGCTGCAGCATAGATCAAAATTTAATTATTTGAGAATATGACCTCCAACAGACATGTGCAAAGCCAGACCTCTGGGCGGTCCTGGGTTAAGCTAGAGCCACCATTGACACAGGGAAAATGATGGACAGTGATTGGTAGATGTGAGAACTGAGGGGAGGGAACTTGGATGGTTTCCTTAAAGATAGGGGGATCTGAGGACTGAGGGGGGGTTGGAGAGTTTTGGCTCTGGGTGTTTGGAGAGGTGCTCTGAGAAGCTTGCTCTGAAGGAAGCTGAAGGTGGGGGCCCCTGAGACTGTTTCTCCATTTTGGTCACGTGAGTAATAGGGACTGATCTGTTTTTCTTTGCCCCAGCTATCTAAGGGCTTGGGCCTTTTGGCCCAGCCTAAACAGAAGGGGTATTTAAGCCCTATTCCCTTCTCTCCCCTTTCTCTCTCCCTCTCTCTCTCTATCTCTAATTCCTTTCTTCCTCCTGTCTGTAATTAAACTCTATAAAAGGTTGACAGCTGACTTGAGTTTTCATTTAGGAATTACATAGCTGAATTCCTTGGCGACCTTAAATTAATATATATCAGTCTTTTAAAAGTGATTTCCTTGTCACATCAGCCATGGACATGTGGTCTTTATTTTGTATCTTCTTTATTCCTTGATTTCTAATGATCATTAATAAATCTCTTAAAATATAATAATTTTATTATTGAGATTTAATTTTAACTTTTACACAATCAATATTATCTACTCTGGTCATGCACTTGGTAGGATCAATAACATGTAGATATTTTAGTTAAATTGTGATATAATAAGACTAAGATGGTGTAAAGAAGTTTATAATGCTGAGATGCTAGGGAAAATTTTTGTACTTTGTTTAAAGTAAAATTTTTTAGTTAAAGCTAAACAGTGTTAAACAGTTAAATGAAACCAGGGTTCTAATTCCTGGGCTCCCCCAAATGGGAAGAACCCAACCAATGAGGTTTTGAAGAAATGGTAGAAAAAAGAAATAATCCCAAACCTCTCTGTGGCTGATAACTCACAGAAGGAGAAAATGTAATAGTCCTGGACCAATGAAAGTTAGGTCAGACTCAACCATCACGCAAAGATATAAATGGCCTTAGAGAAAAGACTAATTGACTTGTCTTCTTTTTTGCATATGCTAGTGTTGTCTTCCCAACTCAACTGTAAGAGGTGAACAGGCTAAGCAGAAAACATTTTTAGATATTTGACAACTTTGTCAAATAATAGTTTGATAAATAACAAATAATGCAAGTTAAATAGTCACTAGGGAAACTTTTATATCTCTAGATGCTTTCATCAACAAAAAAGAGAAAGAACATATCTATTAAAAGGACATGTAACTAAAAAAACTAGGCAAGAAAAAATTTTAAATCTAAATATCAAACTATAAATTCTGAAAGTCAAAAAAGAGATTAATAAAATTAAAAGCAAATAATTAAATTGATAATAAAACTGGGAACTAGTTTTTTTAAAGCAAATAATAAAATAGATAAATAGCTAATCTCATTTTTAAAAGAGAGGAAAACCAAACTCTTTACATTCAAAATGAAAAAAGGAAAATTCATAACAATTAAAGAGGAAGAAAACTGACAGGAACTATTTTCCCCAATTATATGCCAACCAAACTAATAATCTGTATGAAGTAGGTGGATGCTTACAAAATAACAATATAACCAGAGTAAAGGAAGAGAAGAATAGATGAGTTAATCTGTTTCTAGCCCTTACTGCTCTTCTGCCTTGGAAACAATACACAGTACTGATTCTAACACAGAAGATAAGGGCTTGAATCAAAAATCCTCCAGTAACACAGAGATGACACAATGTTTGATCCTTATCCAG
Source organism: Monodelphis domestica (assembly GCF_027887165.1). NCBI lineage: Eukaryota > Metazoa > Chordata > Mammalia > Didelphimorphia > Didelphidae > Monodelphis > Monodelphis domestica. The sequence goes on from NC_077227.1 coordinate 501,254,355, forward strand.
GACACCCAATTGTCTGATCCCAGCTTGACACAGAAGAAATATTTTGCTTATGATTACACAGCGGACATGGAATAAAAGACATGAGTAATAGATATTTGACTTTGACAAATCATTTAAGGAATAGATTAAATAATCCAACATTAGAAAAAGAAATTAGACAAACCATAAATGAACCCTCATGGGAGAAAAGCCCAGGACTGATGAATTCACAAGAGAATTCCATCAAGTATTCAAAGAAAAATTGATTCAAATGTAGTATAAACTCTTTGCATAAATATATAAAGGACTTCTTCCAAATGCTTTCTGTTGTGCAACTATGGCTTTGATACCTAAACCAGAGAGACAAAGTACAGAAAGAAAAAATATAAACCAATTTCCCTAATGAATATGATGCAAAAATACTTATGAGACAACAACAAAAACATATTAAAAAGATTAGATACTATGAAGACATTGGGTTTTTAGCTGGAACTCAGGATTAGTTCGATATAAAAAATACTACAATGCATTGTCATACATGAACTTTTCCTTAATATAGTAACTGGAATTATTTAAGAGTTAGCATTATATGTAATAGAGAAAGGTTAGGGATCTTCCCAACAATACAAGAGTAAAATCTATTATTCCATTATTATTTAATAAAGTTTTAGAAATTCTCATTATTGCAATGCAACAAGAAAATTGAGGAATAAGGCAAAGAGTAAACAAAACTATTACTTTTTGCAGTTGATAAGATTATCCTGAGAACCTTAATGAATCAACTAAAATTAATTGAAAGAATAACTTAAGGAAAGTTGCAAGATACAAAATGAAACTACATGACTCTTTGGAATTTCTGTATATTACCAACAAAATATATAGGCAAAAGCTAGAGAGAGAACTTCCATTCAAAATAACTACATAGTATATAAAATACTGTGGCTCTCTTTATCAAGACATACCCAAATTATAGTAATACACAATTGTAAAACACTTTTTACATATAGACCTAAATAATTGGAGATATTATTTATTAGCTCAATATAGAAAAAATGATGATATGACCAAAGTCAATTTGCTTATTCAGTGCCATGTCAATCAGCTAACAAAGGATTCCTTTATAGAGCTAGAAACTAAATAACAAAATTCATCTAGAGGAACAAAAGTTCAAGAATATCAAGGGTGGAAAAGAAGGGGGTCTATCAGATTTCAAATTCTACTCCAAAGTAGTAATCACCAAAACTATTTGATACTAGTTAAAAACAGATCAGTTAATAAAACAGATTAGGTATATAATAAACAGAAACAAATAAACAGAGTAATTTAGTGTTTGATAAAAACCAAAAACTACCAATACTAAGATAAGGACTTATTATTTGACAAAAACTGCTAGAAAAACTGAAAAATTGTCTGGCAGAAATTAAGCATAGACCAATATCTCTTACCATATACAAAGATGAGCTACAAGTGCAAACATAACTTAGATATAAAGGATTACATTATAAATAAATTAGAGGGGTGCAGCTGAGTATCTCAATGGATTGAGAGCCAGATCTAGAGACAAAAGGTCCTAGGTTCAAGTCTGGTCTGGCCTCAGACATTTCCCCGATGTGTGACCCTGGGCAAGTCACTTAAGCCCCATTGCCTAGCCCTTATCATTTTCATGCCTTAGAATGAAGACACTGTAGTGATGCTAAGACCAAAGGTAAGGATTTTTAAAAAATACAATAAATTAATTAGAAGATAATGTAAGAAATTGATTCTATAGATATTAGTAGTAGTCTCTCGGTAACCGAGGATGACGATTGTCTTTGTGCGCTTTCATCTGTGGTGTAGATGAGTGTGCACAAAAAACACTTGTGCGTGAAGGAGATTTAAGTGGAAAAGTCGATGCACAGAGACAGTCTCACTCTCTCAGCGTTGGAAGCCTGGGTCCAGTGGCATGAAAAGTCGTTACACCTGGAGACTTCCTCAGCTGCATTGGATGGCCTTGTTGTCTTTTGTGCTCCAACATGCCCTAAGCACTCCACAGTGCTTTTCTGCGTTGCCTTCTCAGCCGTTGAATCTTCTTATTGGTTTCTTCTGTCTGTTTGGCCGAAGCAGTCTTCACATGCTGGGTGAGCAAAGCCCTGGTTCACCAGGGGTCGATGACCCGATGGCTACCCTCACAAGGTTTGGCCTGCCTGTCAAAGCCGTTGCCCGGGGTGTGGCTGCTGCCACATGCTAGCAGCTACTGGGAGCCACAAGTGAGAGCTGGGTGTCAGGTGGGAGTCAGAGCCTGGAGAGCTGCCCTAGAAGGGCACGACAAGCCTTCCATACCAGAGATACTACTCCTCCCTGAGCACCCCGTACACCCCATACACCTTCTATAGATAGAGAAGAGTTAAAATAAGGGATAATAGAATTAGAGAAAATAAAATGGATGATTTATAAGGTGAAAAAGGTTTTGCAAAAACAAAACAATGCAGTTATAAGTAGGAGGGAAAGAGTTCACTGGAAAAAATATATTTGAAACAAGTTCCTCTGATAAAGAATTTATATTTAACATGTGTAAGGAACCAATTCAAATTCATAAGAACCATTCTCCAATAGAGAAAGGAAGACCTCCTTACCATCAAAAGCCATATTTTAAAAATGCTCTACATCACTAATATTTAGAGAAATAAAAGTTAAAGTAAATAAGTTTCTCCCTTATACTTTCAAATTGGCAAAGAAGGCCAAAAAAGAAAAATAGTGAATATTATAGGTACTGCAGAAAAATGGGCATATTAATTCACTATTGACAGAGCTGTGAATTGATGCTAGCCATTCCAGGAAACAATTTGTAATTGTACCATCAAACTTGAGAAGTCAAGAAAGTTTTCTTGGAGGAATTAAGAAATGAGCAAGATACAGGTAAAAATGTGAGCAAAGGCAGAGAGACAGGATTGGAAGAGTTAATTTTAATTTTTTAATTTTAGGATATAGTAGATAGACTACTCTTTTGTACTATCTAAGGAAAATTGGCACTTTCATTCATATGCTGTTTCTAACTTTACCACAAGACCATAGCATCCTGGATGCCGGTACTGCTTGGTTAACCTTAACGTGTTGCCACATCCTTCCACCCTACTTAAAGTAATGAATTGCATCCTTTCCCTCCCTTTTACCTCCTTCTATTTTTATCTTGTAGTAGTAGAAAAACTATAGGACCAGAAGTTAGGGAACTAGCTGGAATCCTGCCTGTGTTTCTCACTAGATATATGACTTTGACAAATCATTTACCTCTTATTTTGGGTCTCAATTTTCTCTTTTGTCAAGTAGGGATGATAACACAGGGCAGTGTGCAGATAAAATAAATAGAGATGTTAAAATACTTCTGAAGAGAAAAATAAAAACTCAGACAAATGCAAGCTATTGCTATTGGTGTTTTCTCAACCCTATATCTTCAACCTTTGATTCTAAATAGTTTTCTTTTCTAAGATACGTTTCTAATCAAGTCTTAATTCACTATAGACTTAATTTTAGCCTAATCACTTCACTGGAAAAATCAAGGGGATGAAGGCTTCTTATGGTCCAGACTATGATATCCAGTTGCATAGATAATGCATTGAGCTGATCCATTGGTAAACAGAGAGATAGAAAGACTGTCAGACATATCTATGATACATACATATATATGTATACATGTATGTGTATTATATGTAAATACACAGAGAGGTAGATGCATCTGGATATGAAAACTATTAGACAGTATATATATAAAATAAACTAGGCCTAAAATTGAATAGTAAGAGAATTGGAGAGATTGCCTCTAGAAAATTGCACAGTGCTCCTAATAACCCCAGCTTCTCCTGGAAATAGCGACCTATTTTTTTAAAAGCAATATTCTTGGGGCAGATAGGTAGCAGAGTAGATAGAGCACTAGTCCTGGAGTCTGGAGGACCTGGGTTCAAATATGACCACAGATATTTCCTAGCACTGTGACTTGTGGCAAATCATTTAACCCCAAATGTCCCCCCAAACCCTTACTGCTCTTCCACCTTATGATCAATTGATTCTAAGACAGAAAGTAAAGGGTTTTTTTTAATCAATATTCTGTGTTATATGACTATGAGCCAAAGAACAAGCAGACTAAAGAAAAGAAGCTATGAGTTAACCAAAGGGCAATGAAGAGAAGACAGATAATGAAAGGGTTTACCCTTTACCAAAAGTAAGTTTAGGGTACAGGATCTTTCAAATGGGGGCCATTTTACTCATTATACCTGCATCTTATGTGCATAGCATAGCACCTGACATAGGACAGACACTCAATACCTATTTGTTGATTGATTGTTCAACCAGTTCTTAGTCTCTAATATGTTACCAACAAAGATGGGTACAGTAGCAGCTATAATTCTATTTTGCATCATACATATGTAAATAGGTGCATAAATACCATGCGTATGTGTATGTTACAGAAAAGCTATCATCAGAAAGACGCATGACCTCAAAAGGTGATGAACCAATAATGTAGAGAGAATGCAGAAATAGCCTTTGTCTTTGTTTTTATTTACATTTAATGGCAAGAAGCATAAAAGATCCCCAGCATACTGAGTGGGATCCCCTGCAGGAGATATGGCCAAGAGCTTCATGGTCATGGATGGATTTCAAAAGGGCATCAATGGCACAATACCAAGGATCAAAGTATAACTTAGAAGAGATCTTAGAATATAGAATGAATGTTTGAGTGGAAAGGAGCATAGAATATAGAACATTTTATATCAAAACTAGACAGGATGTTAAAAAATAGAAAATGAAGGGTCAAAACTGGAAGGAACTTTAAGGTATATAATGTAGAATGTCAGAAGTAAAAGGAACCTTAGAATATAGAATGGTATACTTGGAAGAACCTTTGGAGAACAAGCAAATCACTTATCTTGTAGAAGAGGAAACTGAAGCCTAGAATAAAGAACAGTTTGGGAAAGAGTCAAAACTAGAACCTAGGTCTTTTTCTCTCAAGCCCAGAGCTCTTCCAGCTCCACCTGTTTAGTCTCCTATAACTACACCTTTATTTAGTCTTTCTTTGGCTGAAGTTTCTTACAGGGTAAGTGGCCCTAATTATCTCCTCTACCTCACCTGGACGTTTTGAAGACAAAAGAGATAATGAGAGATGTGTCCCTCTTGTAAGGAAGTGGCAGTTTTAAAAAAGTGTTTCAACCAAATGTCTTTGAAGTAAACCAGTAAAGTCAAGTACAAACAGGCCTATGAAGAAAGTGTTGTCTAAGCTTTCTCAGTTTGGTGGTTTCAGAGGGGAGGGGGAGGGGAATGTCCTTGGTCTTCAGCTGGGAGGGATGCTGTCTCTTGGGCTACAGTCCTCACCTGGTAAAAATTTCCCTTGACGAAAAGGAAGAATCCTTTGGAATGTTGAAGTTCTTATAAGTTAGTATTTTACTGGAAAGTTAAAGATAAAATAAGAACACAGATAGGTGGGGAAGGGAGGTTGAGATCAAAGAGTGACAATAGGGTCCAGCCTCAGCCACGTGATAATAGGTGAGTCGATAGTTAACTGATTAAATATCATCTACCCCATGTGACTTGCTGTTTATCAGTGCCCTAGCAATGGAAATGCTGTTTTATCACTTGCAACACCTATAAAATAAAAAATGTAGACTATTTGTACAGGAATAGAACCTGCAACCTCCCCTTTTCTCTTCAAAAGCCAATCATGTTGGGAATAAGCCCATTCAGTGAGAGCCGATAAACTGGCTGATCTCTATAGCAAGAATTACTATACATGCAATTCAAACTGTTGCATTTAGAAAAATTAATATATGTATTTCTATGATTTGCCTTCCAATCTCTTCTTTGTCTCTAAAATTTTTTTAAACTTTCCATGGATCTTTTCCTTTTAATGTCTGTATCTGACATTTAGCCATTAAATCAGGTATAATACCACAAACTTCCATAGTTAACATAAACATTATTTAAATCATGGTTTGTTAATTCACTTTTGTCATGCTTATAGTTTAATTCCTTGGGAAAGAAATTATAAGTTGCTAATAGGTGGGATACATAACCTCTCTATCCCCCAAGGCACCCAGTTCTGGAACCCTGTGTAGTGATGAAGGCTCCATCACACCTGGTACTCAATAGGTAGCTGTTGATTTAAAATGCTTTAATCCCCCTTGAAAAACAAACAGTAATTTTCCATATGAAGATTTTTTTAAGATACTTCTTCTAGTTGACTTTTGAAAGGCAGTTTTTGCCTCATGAATATGTTTATAAGTCCACCTGGTTACCAAACCAATTCAAGTCAAGTCAAGGAAACAAATATTTATTATGATCAATATTATGGTGCTAGGGACTGATGAACTTGAGTTTCCTTCAAGAATTTTTATAACTTTTATATTACATAATTTTTTAAACTTAAACTATATGTCACATAACTAATACCATAACTAGCATGCTATAGTATATAACTTTTCAACTTTCATATTGTATAATATGGCATCAAATTTTCTCTGTACAGTTTTTTGGTGGTATTGGTTATTGCTATTGTTGTGATGGTAGTTCAGACATGATTTCATCTGTTTTTAGTATCAAAACTCCCTTTTAATGGCTCATATTATATAAAAGTAATCCATTATTTTTCCTTTTTCTCTGATCAACTCAGGACATAAAACCTAATAGTGGAATTACTGGGTCAAAAAGTATACACAGTTTTATAACTCTTTGGGCATAATTCTAAATAGATCTCCAAAATGGTTAGATCAGTTCATAGTTCCACTAGTAGCGTATTAGTATGCCCTCTAACATTTGTCATTTTGTACTTTTATCATTTTAGTCAATCTGCTAAGTATGATTATCTCAGAGTTGTTTTGATTTGCATTTCTATAATCAATGATGATCTAGAGGGGGCAGAGCCAAGATGGTGGCCTAGTAGCAGCAAAAGCTGAAGTTTCTCTGATAATCCTTCCAAACCAATCTTTAAAAAGCACCTCAAGAGGACAGCTGAGTGGCTCAGTGGATTGAAAGCCAGGCCTAGAGATGGTAAGTCCTAGGTTCAAATCTGGCCTCAGACACTTCTTTGCTGTGTGACCCTGAGCAAGTTACTTGACCCCCTTGCCTAGCCCTTACTACTCTTCTGTCTTGGAACCAATATGTTGTATTAATTCTAAGATGAAAGGTAAGGTTTTTTTTTAAAGCACCTCATAACTACAGGAGTAAAAAACCAACAGCAAGACTGAATTAGGGGTAGGGGCTCTCCTGCTGAATACAACTTGAAAGGTAGGCAGAGAGTGTCAAATTTTATGGAATAAGGGAGAACTGGAAACAAAACTGCACACAGAGGAATACTGGCTAACCACCTCCCACCTACTGCTCCAGGTTCCAAGTCTAGATATAGGCCAACTTTGGAATCCCAAGACCCTGGCTACACCAAAAACAGAGTAGCCCACATCCCAGATCCACCCTTTGAAGTCCCAAGCCCTGGCACCTCCCCACAGTGCCTTCACTGAGGTGAATACTCAGCCCCAGGGAAAAATAATGCATAGTGCCAAGACATGCAAGCTATCAGCAGAGGAGACAGAATCAATACTTTTCAGAATTCTAAGTCTACAGGCAAAGAAAGACTAGGAAAATGAGCTAAGAGCAAAAGAAACACCTAACCCTAGAAAATTTCTAAGGCGACAAAGAGCAAAGAACAGAATCAATAGAGGATGGTGAGATCCAAGCTACTACATGCAAAACTTTAAAGAAAAATGGAAACTGGTCTCAAGCACTGGAAGAACTAAAAAAGGAATTAAAAAATCAAGTAAGAGATGTCAAAGAAAAATCAGGAAAAGAAATTAAATCAATGCCAAAAGAAAATAACAACTTCAAAAGCAAAATTGGTCAACTAGAAAAGGAGACTTAAAAATCCAATAAAGGAAAGAGTTTCTTGAAAAACAGAATTAACATACTAGAAAAAGAGGGCAAAAAATAATGCTCTAGAGCATTTTTTCAGATAGTAATATATAGCTTTGATGCCTGTATCCAAAAACTCTTCCTATCTTTTGACCATTTATTAGTTGGGGAATAGCTCATTTTCTTATAAACTTGACAAAGTTTTCTATATAGTTTAGATATCAGTCCTCTATCCAAGAAACTGTCTATAAATCCCCCCATACACCCAATTTTCTGCTTTCTTTTTAATCTTGGCTGCATTCATTTTATATTTTTCCAAAAATGACATAGGGGGCAGCAGGATTGCTCAGTGGCTAGAGAACCAGGCCTAGAGATAAAAGGTTCTGGGTTCAAAACTGGATTTAGATACTTCCTAGCTTTGTGACCCTAGGCAAGTCACTTAATTGCTATTGTCTGACCCTTACTGCTCTTTGGCCATGAGACCATTATTGATCCTGAGATGGAAAGTAAGGTGTTTTTTTTTTTTAATCATGTAACATCCCTATGACACTAAAAATCTGAATTTGACTTTTCACACTATAAAATTATGAAAATAAAATTCTGCTTAATCAATCAAATAAGTATTTATTAAAGCTTTCTACATGCTGGATACTATGCTAAATGCTGGGAATACAAAAAGAGAAATAAAACATCTCTTGCTTTTGAGGACCTTAACATTCCAACAGGGAGACAAAAAAAAAGAACATATGGAGCTATATAGGAAACATACAGATATAGCTCAGAAATAAAATAACCTTATTTGGGATGCTCAGGCTGTAGAAACAATGTTTTGAAACATATTAAATTATATAAATCTTAAGTTGAAAAGAACTCAGAGGACTCATGTGATCCATTCCACTCCCTCAGGATAGGACTTTGATAATTTGGTAGGTCTGTGATCTCATTTGATTAAAGACTTCTTCACAGGGAGCATTAGGGCTATACTATCTGTGTAACCAAAGGAAAATCATTTAATCTCTGCCTGCCTCAGTTTCCTCATCTGTAAAATGGGAATAAGAACAGCACCTACCTCCCAAAGTTATTGTGAGGATTAAATGAGAAAATATGCATAAAGAACTTTGCAAATTTTTAAAGTACTTTATAAATGTTAGCTGTTAATAGACATATAAATTTCTTCCTGCTCTTCTTCCATCTACAAATCCTATAATTCCAAACCAACTAGTTAGATATAATATAGCTGAAATGAAGTACTATACATAGTTGAGATACTGTGGTTATTATTTTAAAAGATCAATACCTACTTGTGATGTTTCCTTTTTTTAATATAAGAGAAGCATATGAGGTGGTTGTCCTGTATATTTTATGCTAAATCACATGATATATATTAATATTCAATATTGTACTAGAAATGACAATAACAACAAGAAAGACAAGAAAAATAGAAGGAATTAACACAGACAAATAGAAAATGAAACTATTACTTTGGTAGATATGATGATGCTTTACTTAGAGAACACTAGAGAGTTAACCAAAAAAATTAACTGAAACAATTAGCAATTTCAACCAAATTGTAGGATATAAAATAAACCCACACAAACCATCAGTATTTCTGTATATCACCAACAAAATTCAGCAGTAAGTGATAGAAAGGGAAATTCATTTTAAAATAACTCCAAACAGTATATAATTCTTGGGAGTCTATATACCAAGACACGTAGGAACCATATGAGCACAATTATGAAACACCTTACACCCCCAAAAAATAGATATAAATAAATGGATAAAACATTGATTATTCATCAGTAGGCTGAAGCAACAATAAAAATGATAATGTTGCTTAAATTAATTTATTTATTTGGTGCCATACAATCAAACTACCAAAGAATTATTTTATAGAACTAGGGAATAAATAGTAACAAAATTTTTCTGGAGGAACAAAAGATCAAGAATATCAATGAAATTGATGAAAAAATGGGAAGGAGGGGAACTTATAAGTGCTAGATCTCAAACTATTCTAGAAAGCTGTAGTCATCAAAAAAAATTGGCATCAAATAAAAGAGATAAGGGAACACCAGTGGAAGAGGTTAGGCATCCAATATACAGAAACAAATGAACACAGCAACCTAGTGTTTTATAAACTGAAATATCCCAATTATTAGAGCAAGAACTTACTATCTGACAAAAACTGCTGGAGAAAAGTAGTCTGGCAGAAACTAGCTAGTCACAGATCAGAATCTCACATTATATACCAAAATAAGCTCAAAATAGGCATATGATTTATGCATAAAGGATAATATTATAAGCAAATTAGTAGAGCATGGAATAAATTAGATTCCAGATCTATCTATTACAGTATAATACAATTAATATGAGTTATACTACCAATAAAAAGTTTGTGAAGGGGAAGTACTCCATTTGATTTCAATATATTAAAATATGGTAGCTATTAAAACTATTTGGTTTCACCAAAAAAAAAAAACAGAGAGAAGCAGACTCCATAGAAATTAATATTTAGCACTAAAAGACTTAGAAACCATCTACTCCAATAGATAAACTTTATTGATGAGATTCTGAGGCCCAGAGAGCTCAAGTAACTTGTACAGATTCATGCAGGTATGAGGAAGTATTAGAACCTAGATTTTCCCAAATCCAGAATTCTAGCAGAATGCCATGGTGCCTCTCAATGGGCAGAACTGAGAATACAGAACTACTACCAAATGCCATAATGAAATTAATATTTCGTGAATCTAAGGTTTTAAGAAAATAAATCATTAGTAAAAACATTGGCAAGAAATAACTTATAAATTAAAAAAAAAATCCTGCATTGAATTAGTGATTTGAACACTTAAAAAAAGCCACAAAGACCTGAATTCAAATCCTTTATTAGATACATGCAAATTATGTGACTGAGGACAAGTCACTTAACTTATCTGCTTCAGTTTTCTCATCTGCAAAATAGTGACAGTCCTAGCACCTACCTCCCAGGGTTGTCTTCTCAGACCTGCTATCTGCCCACTTATCCTTGCTGACTTTCTTTTTTTGGCAATAAACACTTTTTAAGTACCTACTATGTGCCAAGTACTCTGCTAATTTCTGAGAATACCAAAAGGAGCAAAAGATAGCCCCTGGCTTCAAGGAGTTTGCAATCTAAGAGGGGAGATAACTATACCCAAGATAAATAGGAAATAATGGAGAGAAGAAAAAAACTAAGTTTGGCAACTGGTCCCATCACTTCCTAGTAAATAGTGGGAGAAAAAAAAATAGAAGAAATCTCATATTTCATATTCTTGGTCTCAAAGATCACTGCAGTCATTGCAGCCATGAAATTATAAGACATTTGCTCTTTGGAAGGAAAACTACAGCAAATCTGGGCAGTATAGCAAAAAGCAGAGCTATCACCTTGTAAACAAAGGTTCATATAGTCAAAGCTATGGTTTTTCTAGTATCAGTGTATGACTAAAAGAGTTGGACTATAAGAAAAGCTGAAAGAGCACTACAGAATCAGCACTTTTGAATTGTGGTGCTGGAAAAGACTTGAGAATCCCTTGGACAACAAAGAGATCAAATCAGTCAAAACTTTAAAAAATTAATTCAGACTCTTCATTGGAAAGTCAAACACTAAAGGTGAAGTTGAATCACTTTGGTCACATATTGAGAAGCTAGGATTCAATGGAAAAGTCTCTGATGCTGGGAAGGATTGGAGGCAAAAGGAGGAGACCACAGAGGCTGAGATGGATAAATAGTGCCATGGAAACAATTAACATGAACTTGGACAGATTGAGAGATAGTGGAGGATAGAAGGGCCTGAAGTAGTCCATGGAGTCACAAAGAATCAGTTGCAACTGAATAACTAAACAACAACAACAGTAGACCTAGCAATCTAAACACATAATTTCATTAAATAATAAAGATTCTTGCATTCAAGTACTATTTTCAATTTTTTGTCTTGGGAGTCTGGCACAATATTTTTAGACAGTAAATGTTTGATAAATGATTCTTGAATTAAGTGAAATTGTTGAATTAAGGAATATTAGGTGCATAGTAATCCCTGATAGTTTTCTTAGTCAATAAACATTTATTAGGCACCTACTATGTGCTACACACTGTGCTACATGTTGAGGATACAGAAAAGAAACAAAGAACACTCTCTGCTCTCAAGGAGTCCACAATCTAATCTTAGCATATGGTTTTAGGGCTAGAAGTCTCTTTAGAAATCATCTAATTAAGTTCACCCTTTTAGAGATGAAGAAACAGAACTAGAAAAGAGAAGTCACTTGGAAACCTGAAATTTGAATCCAGATCTAGATTTTCTGACTCTAAATTCAGTGACTTTCTGAGTAGGCCACAATTTTTCTTTGCATTTGTTGTGACCTCTCTTTCTCATTAGTGATTTTAGAAATTTACATTTTCTTTCTCCATAAAAAAAAATTTAAACGCTTGTTTTCCTGTCTTCTGAACATGACAGTACTCTTTGAGCCTCTCCTTGGAATTCTTATGAGGGATGAGAGTGGGCACTATCTCCCAACCTGATAGAAATGGTACCCTTGATGCCTCTTTTGCTTTGCATAGATAACCAAACCCAAGCATGGGTAACCAAACAACTATACTAAGATGAATATATTGAGCCTTGGGCAACTTGGGAGTTCAAAAGTTCAGGAACTCCACTATAAGAACTACTCCCTATAACTATTACAGTACTTCTTGTGTCAAAGAGAAAAGGGAGAGGAGCCTATTCTCTGGCTTCAATTGCCTGAATGTATAGACCCGGAAGGAGACACTATAAAGATAAGGAAATAAATAGCTGTCCTATACCTGATATACATAAATTATTTTTTTAAAAGATCCAGAAAACTGCAAAGCTAAGAAGAGGTCTAGTGCCACAGCAAGGAAAATCCTCTGCAAACAAACAGAACTTCTGGGAACTACTAATTACATGCATTACAGCAGATCATGCTTTCAATAGGTAGTCCAAGAAGCAAGTTTCCAGATGAAGAACTCCCAAGTTCTTAGTCCCCACGTCTAGAATCATAAGACATAACCTCTCAGTTCAAAAGAAGGTAGCTGTAGAAAGGAGAAACAATGGGACCTTGTGTTGATAGCTCCTGAACCTCAGATTTCTTGGGGAGAGTCACTCCCCAATCCAAGCTAATAGAGAGAGAAGGGAGAGTTCCTGGGCAGTGCAAGCCTCTTAGGAAGGGGAAGATAGTATACACGGCCACAAATTTGGTGTGGGGGGCAGGGGTGGGAGGGAAGAACCAGGGTCCAGGCTATAGCAAAAGGAACAAAAACTAAACTAAACTCTGGGTCATGATTGTGATCTATTTAGATTGTGAAGTTCTATTGAAAAATGAAGCTGCCTCTCTAAGAACTCCAAGTCTGTTTCCTTTCTGGGGAATCCAAGTCCTTCAGGCAATCCCTTAAATTTGGAAATCTATACAAATCCCAGGGTTGAAAAAGGGACTTAACAAAATATTAGAAAGGTTTGGTTGTCTAGCAACTTTTCACTATTTTTTTCCCTTCCAAGGGAACTCCAAACCATGGGTTTGAGAGTGCTGTATGGAGAACGAGGGTCTTAAGGGAAAGCAAAACTTATCTGAGAGAGAGGAAAATTTTATAAATTGTTTACAGATGACTATAACTAATATTTATGGGTTTGAGGCAATTTTGCGGTGTAAAAAAAAAAAGTTGTACCATACTACCCCTCAAAAATGTTGCTAATTACTTGCCAAGTTTGTTCCTTTTCAAAAAACAAGTTCTTACTTTTATGAACTATTTCTTGTTAAAATAGTGCACACTATTTAGCCAAAGCCCCTCAAAACAACTAAATGTGAAAACCTGGAGAAGGCTAAACAAGTTCCTCCCACAGAGTTCCAGGCCTCAGGATAGATTCCTGACTTTAAGTGCAAGTTATGCATATAATCTGTAACTTTAAGATTCAGAACAAAGAAAGAAAAATGACCCTTGAGGAAATTCTCCTACATGTTCATCATTATACTATCACTCTAGATAAGGTAATAATAAACATTGAGAGATCAGGAATGCATGTATTTATCAGAGAGGGAGAAAGGGAAGAAAATTACATGGCAGCCTATATTTAGAACTGGAAATGACCTTAGAGATCATCCAGTCCAGCCCCCTCATTTTATAGATAAGGAAACTTAAATGCTGATCGGTTGTCAGTTTAGAATCCTTAGTCAGCTTAGAATATAAATATATTGTATTCTATAGTACTCTGATAAATATTAAGAAGAAAGCATGTACTTAATTAACATTTACTGGGTTTTTAATCAATTATTCATTTCAAGAAACATTTATTAAGTTCATTCTATTTCCTCCTTAGTTTGAAAAAAACAAATGAAAATGATAAAAAACACAGAATCATTGAATGGAAGTCCAGTTGTCATCTAGTCTGACTAGGACCTGAACCAGAATCCCATCAACACATCAATATCCATGAGTGGCCCTCTGCTTGAAGACCTCTAGTGAATGGAGGAGAGAATCTACTACCTCCCAAGGAAATCCTTAACGTTTAGAGATGGCTCTAATTATTAGGAAATTTGTCCTTAAGTCAAACCCAAATCTGCCTCTCTGCAATCCTCTCCTCATCACATGTTCTCATTGTTCTAGTTTTGTACCTTCGGGCCAAGCACCACAAATCTAATTCTTCTTTCACAACACAAATCTGCAAATATCTGAAAACAACTATCATGTCCCTTCTTTCTTCTGCCCCTGCCCCCAAAGTTTTTCCTTCTCTAGGCTAAGAGTATGTATTTCTACAGCCCATCTTCCCTCCCCAACTCTATCCTGGACACCTTCCCTCTGGCTTGCTACAGTTTCTCAGTGTCTATACCCAAGGAACTCTCCTTTGTAATCATGTAATACCTTGACTATTAACTACTATTAATAATATTTTGTCTATTAAAAACTACTAGGGGCAGGTAGATGGCTCAGTGGATTCCAAGCCAGGAGGTCCTGGGTTCAAATCTGACCTGATCTACTTCCTAGCTGTGTGACCCTGAGTAAGTCACTTAACCCCAATTACCTACCACTCTTCTGCCAATATTTAGTATTGATTCTAAGAAAGAAGGTAAGGGTTTTAAAAAAACAAACTTCTGGGAATAATAAACTGGAGGAATTCCATGTGAACTGGAATGACCTCCAGGAATTGGTGCAGAGTGAGAGGAGCAGAACCAGGAGAACATTGTACACAGAGATGAATACACTGTGATAAAATCAAATGTAATGGACTTCTCTACTAGCAGCAATGCAATGATCCAGGACAATTCTGAGGGACTTATGAGAAAGAATGCTATCCACACCCAAAGGAGGAACTGTGGGAGCAGAAACACAGAAGAAAAACAACCACTTGATCACATGGGTTGGTGGGGCTATGACTAGGAAAGTGGAGTCTAAAAGATCCCCCTAGTGCAAATATTAATAATAAGGAAATGGGTCTTGATTGATGGCACATGTTAAACCCAGTGGAATTGTGCATCAGATATGAGAGGGGGTGGGAGGAAGGGAGGGAAGGAACAATGAGTCTTGTAACCATGGAAAATTATTCTAAATCATCTAATTAAATAAAATTACTCAGCAAGAAAAAAAAAACCTGGTTCAGCTCACCATACCTATATTTGGTAAGCATTTCCATCTTGTTTTACAGTAACAACCAGGTCCATCAACAAATGATATTGATTTAATGGATACAATGATCATGAGTCTATTATCAGAATATGTCATAGAATGCTTAAGTTGCAAACACAGAATAATAGCCAGGGAAGGTAGTCCCCAGGCTAAGGTAGGTGGATTGCTTAAGTTTGGGAATTCTGAGCTGTATTCAAAAAAACTAAAGCAGACCTGGTATCTGCATTAAGTGTAACATCAATATGGAGAGCCTGTGGAAGTGGGGATAGAGGTACAGAGAGACCAGGATGCCTAAATAGGCTTAAAATAGAACAGGCAGAGAAACAAAGCAGGCAAAAGCCTCCATGACAATTAGCATTGTGATTGTGCATGTCAGTGGCCACTGTACTTCCAGCTCAGGTGAGATAAGAAGACCCAGTCTCTAAATAAACTGAAAAGTAAATGAATGAATGAATCAGAATAACAATAACATTTGTAATTATTTACTTTCCTCTCTTTTAAAAAATATTTAAGATTAATATTTTATTTCCCCCAGTTACGTAGAAAAACCACTTGTTTTCTAAATTTTCTAAATCTTCCCTTTCCTCTCCCCTCCCTGAAACAGCAAGCAATTTGACCTAGGTTATACGTATGTGATCATGTAAAACATATCTCCACATTATTTGCACTGTGGAAGAAGATTTATATAAAACTAAACTAAACTAAAGCACACAAAAAAGTGAAAAATAATATGCTTTGATCTGCATTCAGAGTCCATCAGTTCTTCCTCTGAAGGTGGATAGCATTTTTCATCATGAATCTATTGGAATTGTTTGTATCACTATATTGTTGAGAATAGCTAAGCCATTCACAGCTGATCACTGTACAATATAGCTGTTACTATATACAAGGTTCTCCTGGTCCTGCTCACTTCATTTTGTACCAGTTCACATAGGTCTTTTTAGGTTTTTATGAAATCATACCACTTGTCATTTTTTATACAATGTGCCTTCCTTTCAAGAATTCTGTGAATTAAGTATTGCAAGTATTATTGCTCTCATTTTACAGATGGAAAACTAAGGACTAGTGGGGTTAAATTATGTTATTACATAATTGATATGCATAGGGAACAATGCATAGAGAACTTAAATGTTTAAGTCTTATGCAGAAAGAAGAGTCAGTAACAAGATAGATACCAAAGTACTGATGAATATATCACAAAATCCAAATGATCTAAGGACATCAAAAAGGGTACCCCCATATGCCCCTACCCTATGTTGAGGGAAATTATTTTTAAAAAGAAGGGGGTAAGATCAGATTTCCAAGGAGATAATTAGAGACCATACAACTGCCGTTAGTGAGTTCAAATCACTAGATCTAGATGCACTTCATCCTAAGATATCTAAAGAAATGGTAGGTATGGTCCATAGCACACTAGGCCCTTCTGTCCTCCACTATTTCCTAAGGTTCCAAGTTCATATTCTATGCTTCCATGACACTATCATCCTCTTCTATTTCCTCCTCCTTTCACCTTCAATATTTCCCAGCATCAAAGTCTTTTACAATCAATTCTGTCTTCTTATTATGTGACCAAAGTATTTAATCTTCAGCTTCAGTCCTTCTAATGAATGGTCAAAGTTCATTTCAAATTTCTTTAATTGTTGTCTCATTTGATCTCCTTGCTGTCCAAGGAACTTTCAGATGAAAGCTTCAGTTCTGAAGCACATACCTTCCCTTAGCTAACTCTCATAGCCATACATTACCACTGGAAAAAACATATCTTTGACTATGTAGATCTTTGTTGGCAAGGTGATATCTCTGCTTTTTATAATGCTGTCGAGATTTGCCATAGCTTTCATCTGCAAATTTGAATTTATTGATATTTCTCCTGGGGACCTTAATTATGTCTTTTGATTCATCCAGCCTGGCATTTTGAAAAATGTAATTTGTATATAAATTAAATAAATGACAATATACAGCACTGATTTTCTAATTTTAAACCAATTAGTTGTTCCATGTTTGGTTCTATCTGTTTCTTGATCCTCATACAGGTTCCTTAGGAGCTAAGTAAAATGATTTGGTACTTCCATCTCTTTGAGGATTTGCCACATTTTATTGTGATCCACCCAAAGATTTTAGTGTAGTCAATGAAGCAGAAATAGATGAATTTGGGGTTTTTTTTCTGGAACTTCCTTGCATTCTCCATAATCCAGAGAATACTGGCAATTTGGTCTCTAATTCCTCTGCTTCTTTGAAAACCATATTATCCTTCCAGTAATTTTCAGTTTACATGCTGTTGAGGTCTAGTTTGCAAAATCTTAAGTATAACTTTGCTAAAATGTGAAATGATTCATTCAATAGTTAGAACATTCTTTGGCATTGCCCTTCTTTAGAATTGGAACATAAACTGATATTTTAAAATCCAGTAGCCACTGTTGAGTTTTCAAAATTTATTGGCATATTGAATGCAATCCTTTAATAGTATTATCTTTCAGAATTTTTAATAGTTCAGCTAGAATCCCATCACCTCCACTAGCCTTATTGTTGGCAATGCTTCTTCTTATGGCCCACTTGACTTCATTCTCCAAGATGTGTGACTCTAGGTCAGTAACCACACCATTATGGTTATCAGTGATGTTAAGATCTTTCTTGTATAGTTTTTCCTTATACTCTTGCTATTTCTTAACATGTTCTGGTCGTTCTCTACCATTTTTGTCCTTTTTAATGCACATTTTTTTTGTTTTCATTGTAAGTTATTTATTTAGTCAATTTAGAACATTATTCCTTGGTTACAAGAATCATATCCTTTCCTTCCCTTCCCTCCCCCCAACCTTCCTGTAGCTGATGCGCAATTTCACTGGGTATTACATGTGCCCTTGATCAAAACCTATTTCCATGTTGTTGGCGTTTGCAACAGGATACTCATTTAGAGTCTACATCCCCAATCATATCCCCTCAACCCATGTAATCAAGCAGTTGTTTTTCTTCTGTGTTTCCTCTCCCACAGTTTTTCCTCTGAGCTTAGATAGTATTCTTTCTCAGAGATCCCATTCAGGATCATTGCATTGCCACTAATGGAGAAGTCCATTACATTCGATTGGACCACAGTGTATCAATCTCTATGTACAATGTTCTCCTGGTTCTGCTCATTTCACTCTGCATCAATTCCTAGAGGTTGTTCCAGTTCACATGGAATTCCTCCAGTTCATTACTGCTTTGGGCACAATAGTATTCCATCACCAACATATACCACAATTTGTTCAGCCATTACCCAATCTGAAGGCATCTCCTCATTTTCCAATTTTTTGCTACCACAAATAGAACAGCTATGAATATTCTTGTACAAGTCTTTTTCCTTATTATCTCTTTGGTGTACAAACCTAGCAGGGCTATGGTTGGATCAAAGGGTAGACAGTCCATTAGTACCCTTTGGGCATAGTTCCAGATTGCCCTCCAGAATGGTTGGATCAATTCACAAATCCACCAACAATGAATTAATGTCCCAACTTTGCCACATCCTCTCCAGCATTCATTACTTTCCTTTGCTGTCATGTTAGCCAATCTGTTAGGTATGATTTGGTACTTCAGAGTTGTTTTGATTTGCATTTCTCTAATTATAAGAGATTTAGGATACTTTTTCATGTGCTTATTAATATTTTGACTTCTTCATCTGAAATTTGCCTACTCATGTCCCTTGACCATTTATCAATTGGAGAATGGCTTGATTTTTTGTACCATTGATTTAGCTCCTTATAAATTTGAGTAATTAGACTTTATCAGAGGTTTTTGTTATGAAGATTGTTTCCCAATTTGTTGTTTCCCTTCTAATTTTGGTTGCATTGGTTTGTTTGTACAGAAACTTTTTAATGCAATAAAAATTATTTATTTTACATTTTGTGATTTTTTTCTAGCTCTTGCTTGGTTTTAAAATCTTTCCTTTTCTAAAGATCTGACATGTATACTATTCTGTGTTCACCTAATTTACTTATAGTTTCCTTCTTTATATTCAAGTCATTCACCCATTCTGAGTTTATCTTGGTATAGGGTGTGAGATGTTGATCCAAACCTAATCTCTCCCATATTGTCTTCCAATTTTCCCAGCAGTTTTTATCAAATAGTGGATTTTGGTCCCAAAAGCTAGGATCTTTGGACTTATCATAGATTGTCTTGCTGAGGTCACTTAACCAAGACTATTCCACTGATCCTCCTTTCTGTCTCTTAGCCAGTACCATATTATTTTGATGACCACTGCTTTATAGTATAGTTTGAGATCTGGGATTACAAGGCCTCCTTCCTTTGTATTTTCTTCATGATTTCCCTGGATATCCTTGATCCTTTGTTCTTCCAAATGAACTTTGTTATAGTTTTTTTCTAATTCAGCAAAACAGTTTTTTGGTAGTTCAATGGGTATGGCACTAAATAAGTAAATTAATTTGGGTAGGATTGTCATTTTTATTATGTTAGCTCATCCTTCCCATGAGCAATAGATGTTTTTCCAATTGTTTTGATCTAGTTTTAATTGTGTGGAGAGTGTTTTGCAGTTGTGTTCATATAGTTCTTGTGTTTGTCCTAGAAGATAAATTCCTAAGTATTTTATATTTTCTAGGGTGATTTTAAATGGAATTTCTCTTTCTAATTCTTGCTGCTAAGATGTGTTGGAAATATATAGAAATGCTGATAACTTATGTGGGTTTATTTTGTATCCTGCAACTTTGCTGTGATTATTTCTACTAGCTTTTTAGTTGATTCTCTAGGATTCTTTAAGTAGACCATCATATCATCTGCAAAGAGTGCTAGCTTGGTCTCCTCATTGCATATTTTAATACCTTCAATTTCTTTTTCTTCTCTAATTGCTACAGCTAGTGTTTCTAGTACAATGTTATATAATAGAGGTGATAATGGGCATCCTTCTTTCACTCCTGATCTTATTGGGAAGACTTCTAGTTTATCCTCATTGCAGATGATGTTTGCTGATGGTTTTAGATATATACTCTTTATTATTTTTAGGAAAGGCCCTTCTATTCCTATGCTTTCTAGTGTTTTCAATAGGAATGAGTATTGCATTTTGTCAAAGGCTTTTTCTGCATCTATTGAGATAATCATGTGGTTTTTGTTGGTTTGCTTGTTAATATGGTCATTTATATGGATGGTTTTCCTAATATTGAACCATCCTTGCATTCCTGTTATGAATTCTACCTGGTCATAGTGAATAACCCTCGTGATCACTTGTTGGAGTCTTTTTGCTAGTATCCCATTTAAGATTTTTGAATCTATATTCATTAAGGAGATTGTTCTGTAGTTTTCTTTCTCTGTTTTTGACCTGCCTGGCTTTGAAATCAGTGCCATATTTGTGTCGTAAAAGGAATTTGTTAGAACTCCTTCTTTGCTTATTCTGTCAAATAGTTGTATAATATTGGAATTAGTTGTTCTTTGAATGTTTGATAGAATTCATTTGTGAATCCATCTGGACCTGGTGATATTTTCTTAGGGAGTTCTTTGATGGCTTGTTCAATTTCTTTTTCTGATATGGGGTTGTTTAGGTAGTCTATTTCTTCCTCTGTTAGTCTAGGCAATTTATATTTTTGTAAGTATTCATCCATATCACCTAGATTGCCATATTTATTGCCATTTAATTGGGCATAATAGTTTTTAATGATTGCCTTAATTTCCTCTTCATTAGAGGTGAGGTCTCCCTTTTCATCTTGGATACTGTCAGTTTGGTTTTCTTCTTTCCTTTTTTAAATTAGATTGACCAATACTTTGTCTATATTATTTGTTTTTTTCAAAGTACCAGCTTCTATTCTTATTTATTAAGTCAATAGTTCTTTGACTTTCAATTTCATTAATTTCTCCTTTGATTTTTAGGATCTCTAAGTTAGTCTTCATCTGAGGATTTTTAATTTGTTCACTTTTTAGTTTTTTAATTTGCATGCCCAATTCATTGACATCTGCCCTTCCTAATTTGTTAATATATGAACTCAAGGATGTAAATTTCCCCTGTGTACTGCTTTGGCTGCATCCCATAGATTTTGAAAGGATGTCTCATCATTGTCATTTTCTTCAATGAAATTATTAATTGTTTCTATGATTTGTTCTTTAACCAATTTTGGAGAATCGTATTGTTTAATTTCCAATTAATTTTTTATTTGCCTCTCCATGTACCCTTACTAATTATTATTTTCATTGCATTATGGTCTGAGAAGGTTGCATTTATTATTTTTGCTCTTTTGCACTTGTTTGCAACATTTTTATGTCCTAGTACTTGGTCAATCTTTGTGAATGTACCATGTGCTACTGAAAAGAAGGTGTATTCCTTTTTGTCCCTATTTATTTTTCTACTTATATCTACTAACTCTAATTTTTCTAGATTTCTTTCACTTCTCTTACCTCTTCTTTATTTATTTTTTGGTTTGATTTATTTAGTTCTGATAGAGGAAGGTTCAGGTCTCCCACTAGTATAGTTTTTCTATCTCTTTCATCCTTGAGCTCCTCTAGTTTCTCCTTTTGAAATCTGGTTGCTATGCCATTTGGTGCATATATGTTGAGTACTGATATTTCCTCATTGTCTATACTGCCTTTTATTAGGATGTAATTACCTTCCCTATCTCTTTTGACTAGATCTATTTTTACTTTGGCATTGTCAGATATCATAAGAATAAGGTTGTCAAATTATCTGGCTTTTGAGGTCCTTTGTAGGTTTAAATGTGTGATCTTGAGAGTCTCATAAAGAAATGGTTAGTCACCATCTAGAAAAGGAAAGAATAATGGCAAAGAGAACTAGTGATGTTTCAAAACTAGGTCATTCCACCTTCAGGAATTGATGAAGAGTGAAAGGAGCAGAACCAGAAAAACACTGTAGACAGAGACTTATACAATGGCACAATTGAATGTAATGGATTTATCCATTAGTGGCAATTAAATAATCCAGGACAATTCTGAGGGACTTAAGAGAAAGAAGGCTATCAACAGCCAGAGACACAACTGTGGGAGTAGAAACACAGAAGAAAAACAATGGCTGGATCACAAGGGTTGATGGGGATATATTTGGGGATGTAGACTCTAAGTGATCACCCTAGTGCAAATATTAATAATATGGAAATAGGTCTTGATCAGTGACATATGCAAAACCTAGGTGAATTGAGCATTAGCTATGAGAGGGGTGGGAGAGGACATGAATCTTGTAACCATGGAAAAATGTTCTAAACTAAATAAATAAATTTTTAAAAGAATAAATAAATAAATAATAAAAAAGAATAGATCAGTCCAGGCTAAATGATAATCTTAAAATAAAATTACTAACCTAATAATTCAGGAAAATGCTAAAACTGTTGTTTATGTGATTTTAGCAAAATGTCTAATAGCATTTAGGGGAAATAAGAGAAAGAAGTGGGCTCGAATATACTTTAGTACAAATATGTTTTGAATGACCTGACCCAAATGTAGTGAATGGTTCTTTGTCATATTTGCAGCAAGTTTCCAGTGATGTGTTTTAGGAATCAACATTATTTCCCAACCCCCACCCCATCCCTATTTCTACTGGTTTCATTTCTATGAGAGCCACCTGAGGCAGTAGGATCAGAGCTCTTGTCAGTTCTTTCACTTTTGCTTTCATTTTCACCTTTAGTGTGGTGCTGTAGAGCTCAGAGCTGAAAGGAAAGAGAAGTTGGGAGAGAGGGCATATACATAGGTATCCACTTATATCCAAGGTTTTGGCTATTTGTGGTAAATCTTGAAACATATCCCCCAAGAACACATACCCTATTGCATATGTCATAAATAGCCTAGTACAGAAAAGAACAATACCATGTGCTCATGGCCTTATGGTGGCTCCAAGTGAGAGAGGACTAGAGGCACTTTCCATACTCATACTAGAACAGTTTATCCTCTTCACTTACCACCAGGGAAGAAAACATAGATTAACCCCCCCCCCCTCCGAAATCTTTTGTATACATATTATCCTTTCAGAAGCCTCTTAAAAAGCTTTTCCTCACAATATAATAAGTAGATAGAAATTAGTCACAGAATTCTTGTGCATGTTCTGAAGTGGAAAGCAGGTTTTTCCATAATGCAAGCCGATGAGTAGGCTCGCCAGTCACCCCACAGCCTGTTGGCAGCAGGCAGAGCACTATGCAGATTAAGGATGGAATTCTCCTTGACCAGGCCCCAACTGCCACCTCTTCCAGATGTACTACATTCTATGCTGCTTAACAGTTTTATGAATTTCTTATATAATGATATCAATGAAATGCTTACCAAAGCATTAAGTTTTCAATTGACACAAAGCTGGATAATAGAATCAGAACTGAAAAAAAATCCTGACAGATAACAACACTGGACTGAATCTGAGAATATAATTCAGAAGGTATAAATGTTGAGTCTTAAACTTTGGCTTTTAAAAATTGTCATGGTTAGATAGGACTTTGAAAAAAGTAGGAATTTCAGTGGATCAATGATGATATGGTAGTTTTGATATATTGGTCCTTTGTCATATTACATCTACAGTACATATTATCCTGTTGAAGCCACATTTTTGGAAGCCTATTCATAAACTGAAGAGTATCCACAAAAGGGCAACCAGGATGTTGGAAAACCTTGACTTCATGACATAGAAGGATTAGTTGGAGGAACTAGTGAGAGTTAGAAGGTAAGAAGGTCTTATTGATCTGAAATCTACTAGAAATTGTCACACTGACACATGGGTAGCTCCCGGTCCATAAAAAATAAATATACGGTCCAAGAATATTTACAAACAATATTTTAAGACCACAAATCATTAATAAATCATTTGGGGAAATGTTCAACTTTTCCATTGATTAGACAGAAATAAAAAACAAAATTCATATACTACTACATACCTATGAAATTGGCAAAAATCTTTAAGACCAATAAAATTCAATGCTGGCAGGATTGTGGAAAAAGAGGTCTGCTCATTTTATGGAATTATAAACAGGGAATCTTTTTGGAATGTTCTTTGGCAATATGTAGCAAAAGTTACCTTTAAAAATCCATTAATCCAGAAAGTCTAATGTTGGGAAGAAAGTCTTAAAATATCAAAAACAACATTAATGATTAAAAACTTCTTCAAATATATAATTGCAAAAGAAAAAGAAAAATGAAAGCAACCTAAAAAATTCAACAATAGGGGAATTGAGTCATGATTACATTTACTGTGACACACAGATGTAGATATAGAATACTGTAATGACTTAAAAACTGGCAGATGTAAAAGAAAAGGAGACAGAAGAATGATATACATGCCAAGACCATTAAATGGAATAGAATGGGGGAGGAGGGTATAGTGTTGAACAATCTACAGAGCCTTGGTTCTAGAGTCACAGGACATGGACATCAACTCTTGTTTTTTATCTTCATTTCCTATGACCCTTTGGTCTTCCTTGTGCCTCAGTTTCCTCAGCTTTACAATAAAGAATTTGGATTAAATGGCCTTTGAGGTCTCTCCCAGTTCTGAGATCATGATTCTGTGATCTTTGATCCAGTGAATAGAAAAATAATCTTGACAGGGACCTAGAGCAAATGACCAAAAAAAAAAAAATCTCATTTACTGCATCTAGATGAATTTAAATTTAAATAGTTGCTTTCAAGAACAGGATTAAAGCATGTCATCAGGGAAATGTCATTGTTCATCCTTTGTTTTTAAAGAAGGCCTATGATTTCCTAAAGTGATGTCTTGGCTTGTAGATGACTTGCCTTTTAGTGAGGCAGAGTTGCACAAAGTAATCATCCTCACTTTCTCTTCCAGAGTCATCAAAAACCAATGGCAAGACAAAAGTCAGAATACATGGAGATGGCTTAGGATACATCAGATGGCCTTGTCTTCTTCCTTATCTGGACAAGCTCTAAGCGCTCCACAGTACCTGCTTCAACCACTTTCAAAGCCACTGGAACAAAGTGTTCTCATCTTTCAGGTCTGCCAGAGAAAGTTTTCATATGCTTAGGGTCAACATCTTACCTGTCGGCTACCCTCACCCTGTTTAGCCTACCAGCTGAAATTATTTTACTGGGGTCTGGCCGTGGTGCTTGTTGCAGTTTCTTGGAGTCACAAGTGACAGTTAGATGGAAGGTGGACACCAAAAGTGGATGGTTCAGCAAGCCCTCACATCTGAGATGCTATTCTTCCCTGGAAACTTCATACACTCCAAGGAAAAGAAGATGATCTAGCCCTGTGGCAAAAATGAGGGTTAATACATGATACTCAAGTGTTCCTCTGCTGTCCTCAAAAAGACGGGAAAAAGTAGGTAAGGCAAGCTTGTAAAAGGGCATGGACAAAAATGACGTAGGTCATGGCAGCCATGATTGGACTATGATTTGTACCAGTGGAAGGAACATCCAAATGTATGAGATCATTTGTTACCAAATCAGTTTAATTAATTGTACTGGGGATTCAAATTTAGGTTTTTAAAATAAAACATTTAGCTTTTTGACGTCAGCTAATTGTCCACATATGTAACCGCCAAAATGTGGTTGCCAAAACTGTGAATGTTAAAAACTATAAGTGCCAAACTACAGTAAAGGTTTTGGCCAAACTGTAATGATAATTTTAGTCTCTTGACTTAAAAAAAATCTAAAAATAACTGGTCGCCATGGGAAAATTCTCAAATATGAAAATACCCAACTCAGCTGGGTTTTATGGAGATTTTAATTAATATAAATGAAGGAATTAAGGGAAAGAGAGAGAATAGCCAAGCAGTAGAAAAGGGCCTAGGCCAAAAGGGCCTAGGCCTGAGCCTAAGGGAGAGCGAGTCAGTCTTTATCACTGATCGTCTCCAAGCAAGCTCCAGTCCTCACTTCAACTCCAAACTCCAACCAACTCCAACTACCAAACTCTCCCCAATTCAATAATCCCCTTCCTTTTAAAGAAATTTTGTCTTATGTCACCTCCCCTAAATTTTCACGTCTACCAATCACAGTAGATGCTTTTTTCCAGGACTGCCCATTCTTAGTTCTCATCTTCTTTGTTCTCACCTTCTCTAGTTAGATTAAATCCTCTGAGTACTTCACACCTCTTTTGTTAAGTTTGCCTTTTGTAAGTTGCTTGACCTTTTAGGTACTAATTTAACCCTTATAGGTACTTAGCACCCTTTTGTATTAAATCTAAAAATAGACCTAGCTTAAGGTTCTAGCTTTACTATAAGTATGAGTTAGGGACTTTTCATTATTCAGTCAGGAGTTTATAACTTTCCCTTTCCCTAAGGCACTGTCTGAGTAGGGTGGAGTAATTTTAAAAGTTCTCAATACATTCCTGATCAAGTACCTCCATTGTTACAATAGGGGAAAAACTTAACCAAATCTTCTAAGGTACAGTTTTAAGCATTCACACAGTTTTAAGATTAAGATTCACACATACTACTCTCCATCTATCTTTGCCTTTTCATAGCCTGTTCCCCAATCATGCCTGG
This sequence comes from Monodelphis domestica, assembly GCF_027887165.1. Lineage (NCBI taxonomy): Eukaryota > Metazoa > Chordata > Mammalia > Didelphimorphia > Didelphidae > Monodelphis > Monodelphis domestica. Next base: position 501,281,240 of record NC_077227.1, read on the forward strand.
ATTGTACTCCCTTTTTACCTCCGCTCCTTAAAATTTCCTAGTTTCCTTCAAAGCTTAGCTCCAGCAACACATGGAGTCTTTCCTAATCTCCCCAGCTGACAGTAGTTCCCACAATGACTTATTGATTCTATAAATACTTATCTAGAGGCATGTCGATCCTAGTAGAATGTAAGCAACTCAAGGTCATTAAATGGTTTATTTTGTTCTTCATATCCCATAGTAGGTGGTTTTAAAATACTTATGTGATTCATTCATTAATTATATAATTTTAAAGAGTTTCTGACTTTTTACTGATAGCATATACTTTATCAACAAATATACCACAAAAATTCTCTGGGGGGCAGTTAGTTAACTGAGTGGATTGAAAGCCAGGTTTAGAGATGGGAGGTCCTGGGTTCAAATCTAGCCTCCGACAACTTCCTAGCTGTGTGACCCTGGGTAATTCACTTAACCCTAATTGTCCAGCTCTCATTGCTCTTCTGCCTTGGAACCAATATTTAATGTTGATTTCAAGCTGGAAGCTAGAAGCTGAGGCCATGTGGATGCATAGTCAGAATGGATGCTGAGTTACCAATGACTGTGGCCAAGGAGCACAAGCTCTATTGGTTCTAAAAGATGAAAAGACTTCAAGTGAAATAAGGTTTTTGTATTGTGCCTGAGGGGTAGTCTACCTTGGTTACTAGCAGATGAACTCTTTGTCTATGAAAAGCATTCATTAACATACTGGATATATTTGCCTGAGTCATCAACTCCAGCAAGGGGTAGAGCTGAGGGAAGTTTGTTAGGAGGTGTTTTTATGGTGCTAACATAGGAGTTTGTGGATAAAACTGTTGTTACAGACATTGTGGGAACCTCCAAAGACATTTTTTTTTAAATGTCAGAGTTGGATAAAATGGTCTTGAAGGTTCGTTCCTTCTAGGTGTAAATATCCCAATGGTGAAATTTCCAACATTTATAAGTCTAAGGAATTTTGAGGCTTACATAGGTCTAAATTCAAAGACCTTATGATACCCCTTAGCTCTCTCACTCTACGTAACTGCCTGGTATCCAAATGTAAATAACTAAATCTCATTGGCACTCAGTTTCATCTTCTGTTTCATCTATCCATCTCTCTATAAAGAGATTTTTAAAAATTAAAGACTTGTAGAGAAACTAGAATGTCAGTGTGATTCCTTCTAGCCTTGAATCCTATGATTCTACCAAAGCTGCATTTCTAAAATATATACAGATGTGTGTATATATGGGTGTAAATACACACACACACACACACACACACACACACACACACACACACACATGCACGCCATTTCCCTAGGGACTAATAGAAAGAGATAATCCATAAATGTGATTAGGAGAGTCTCATTTTATTTTCAAACTAACCATTTCCAATATCCCTTCCCATAGCCCTCAATTACTTAATACTTTTTATCCTTCAAATGCAATTGGAATGACAGCTTTAAAATCTAAATAGAAAATATTCAGAAATATGCTCTTATGGGAAGAAGGGAATGGGTGGAGTCTGATAGGGTACCATCCTTCAAACCGTCTTGATGGAGGCTTTGACTATAGCCAGGAAAGCTTTCGTCACCATAATACAATTTTGTATGTTAAACAGATGTCAGATAAAAGAAAGACATGAGGGCTTTTCTTTTCTTATTCTGAGGACCTTAGTCCTCAGAAGCAGCCATTTTTTCAGTTGCCATGACAGTGTTAATAGGAGTTTATCGGTTTCCCAAGCCTTCTGCATGTTAATGTGGAATCAATTCATGAATGTTATCTGTAAGACCTAGAGCAGTCCCAAACCATAGCCTCCAATTGTATTGGAGTGGGGGGGAGGGGAGAGAGAGAGAGAGAGAGAGAGAGAGAGAGAGAGAGAGAGAGAGAGAGAGAGAGAGAGATTTTCCTTTTCCTTTCTGTTTTCCTTTCTTTCACCAACAACTACTGAGTAACAGCTATGTGAAAACAGAAATTATTGTTATTTCTTTAAAAATCTATCCCTTTTTATTAATCAATCTGTAACAATAAGACCCAGAATAATTTATGTTTTTGCCTTTTGGTAATGGCTGGAATGGCTAAAAAGACTGACCTAGCCAGTATTTGTTGGGATAAATGCCAGAATGTTCCCAAGACGATTTTCTAACTAAATTTATAAACATCAAACCAGCTTGTTTTCTGAAAGGAAAAGGGTGCTATATATGACATGAGCACTGTTGGAGGAGGTAAGAATTTAGAAGCACAACTGATTAAGAGAAAGAGAATTCAACTTTTAAAAAAAATGTCTTCAAAAGTAGCATTCTCTGTGTTGCAGGTCAACAGCAAGATTAAACAAAGAAACTATCAGGGAGCAACTTTTGTCTCCTGACAGAGTTTATTTCTATTAAAATTTGTTACAAAATATCCAGATATTGCCAATCTCCATTTGGGTCCCGAGGTTTGCTTGTTAATACACACTTTTTTAAAAAATGTGTAATTACCTAGGGGAACTGCTGAAATGGTTTACTCTAATTGTTACTATATTGCTACATTTAACAAAGTCGTTTCACATAGGGGGGAAAAGATCTCTCTGAAAAAACTCATTTGTGTTTATTGTGGTCATTTTTATTCGCAATAGATTTTTTCCTGGCATCTGGAGTATTTGATTCCCTTTTTTGTTATTTGGAGTTGTTCTTTTATCATTATCTTCAGGAAGCAGCATTAGCATGCTACAGATAAGAGCCCATCCAGATGTGCATATCAAAGGATGAACAACTGCTTATTAAGAAAAACTTTTTTTCTTTAAGCTGAGCAAAGTTCAAAGGAATAGTAAAAACCTATTTTTTTAAGTGACAAAACTAGCAATTCTGGGGATTGTCAACATAATGCATTGAATTTTTTTTTTAATGAAATCCAAAGAAAAAAGAAAAAAAAAGATTGAAAGCCAGAATGAGTTGATCTCTCAAACTTGTCTCTTTGCTTAACATTGTTTTCTAACTCTTTGGGGGGCTCAGGGGATATTGAAACCAAAAATATGATTCAATTAAGATTAACTTTGATCAGGTATCTACAATTTGGATCAGAGACTTCAAGGAGGAGTCTGGGAGGAAGGTATAGCAGCATATAAAGATAATATTTTGAGCTCATGCTTTAATAGGAGAATTAAAAGCTAGAAGGGAGTTTAGAAATAATCTTAGCTCAACTCCAAGTAATTTGTCATACAGATAGCAAACAGAGCCAGGATTCAAATCCAATTCCACTTATTCTAAATAATAATAATAACTAGCATTCTAAGGCTTACAAAGCACTTAAAATATCATCTTATTTAATTCTTATAACAAGCCTGGGAGGTGGGTACCATTATTATCCCCATTTTAAGGATGATGAAATTGAAATTAGTACCTTTCCCAAGGTCCCACAGCTAGTAAGTTTTTGAGGCCATATTTGAACTTAGGTTTCCTCATTTTAGGTGCAAGGCTTTATCCACTCAGTCATCTATTTATCTAAACCCCATTCTTTTTCTATTCTATGATGTGGCTAAGACACACACACACACACACAAAAAAAAAAACCCTCAAATAACTATCATATAAAATAGAATATAAAAACCTAAGAGGGCCTATAAGCCAGCTGAAAGTGCCAAAGATCTGAGTTCAAATTTGACCTTACCAGCTATATGACCCTGGGCATGCCACTTAACCTAAGTTTGTCTCAGTTTCCTCATCTGTAAAATGGAGATAATAAGAATATCTGCCTCCCAGGCTTCCTATGAGGATCAAATAAGATGTTTGTAAAGCATGCAGCATAGTGCCTGACACACATGTGGTGCTTTGTTGTTCAGTCATTTCAATCATGTCCAACAATACCATAATACTTCATAATACCATTTGGGATTTGCTTGGCATAGATACTAGAGTGGCTTGCCATTTCCTCCTCCAGCTCATTTTACTGATGAAGAAACCAATTGGGTTAAATGACATGCCCAGTCACACAACTAACGAATATTTTAGGCTGGAATCAAACCTGACTTGTCCAGCCCACAGCTAGTAAGTTTTTGAGGCCACATTTGAACTTAAGTCTTCCTGACTCAAAATCCTAATCTAGCACTCTATCAACTAGGCTACCAAGTTGCCCAGGTACTATATAAATGCTATCATCATAATAATTATTATCTTGAAAAGGTACTGGGTAAGTTTCCTCCTTTCCCATTGGGGCTATTTAAAGACTCATTGGAGCAGAGTAGAAAGCATTTGAGGTAAATCTCAAGGCAAACCAACAACCAACATTTAGGCAGAGAATGTGACAAGAATTTAATAGCACCTACCCTCAAGGGGCTTACATTCTACTGAAAGATAGAGTGAGGTTTCATTGTGGAGGGAACTCCCAAGGAGAACATTCCCCTTACTAGTAGTGCAGGTTTGTACCTGCTGTGTACCATATAGTCTTAGCCAGTTTTCTGGAATGGAGGTTAAATAAAGCACCAAGAGTTGCACAGCCAGTGTGCACCCCAAGTAAGCCTTGAACCCCTGTATTTCTGACTTAGGTTTAATATCCATTCTAGCCTGTTGTCTCTCTAATGTGTAAGTATAATGTATCCATGAAGATGTATTATGATTGACTATCGCTGATAGTCATCCTTGAAGCCAGGAAGACCCAAGGTTCCATTTCCACCTTGGAGACACATACTGGCTCCCTCCTTCTGTCTCTCTGTCTCTGTCTCTCTCTCACTAATAAATAATTATAAATTTATATACAGTCGCCCGAGAATTTTAATCATAACAACTCCTGGGTAAACCAGTTCTACCCTACAATATCCTCTTTTCTTGAGTCCTTGGACCCCTTATATCATTGATTGTGCTTTGCCAATCCTCAGTCTTGGATCACTCCTTCCCACATTATCTTTGGTCCTACAAATATCCTGCTAAATGGATCTAGAGAAAAGGTTAAAACTGTTTTGACTGGGTCCACTACAAACTTATTTCACATGACCTCAATTGGGACCTCATTGCTTCAAGGCAATCCTTTTCACCTCCCTAATTAATTCATTATCCAACTCAACACAGCTGTTCTTTCATGCCTTTTATTCCTCCTCAAGTCTCCTGTGGCTCTGTCTCCACTCCTCCTCTGAGCTGAGAACCTTGCCTCATATTTTACTGAAAAAATTGAGATCACTCACCAAGAGCTCCCCTTCTCCCCTTCTTTTTATCTCACATCACCCACATGCCTTCTACTACTATCTCCTCCATTATCCCTATCTCACATGAAGAAATGTAGGAGGTGTTCAGGGAAGACTAGCACCTCTGGTGTGAGGGCTTGCCGAGCCCTTTGTAGAGCTGCTCATCTACCTTTGGTGTCCACCCAACTCTCACCTGTGACTCCAAGAAGCTGTAGCAGGTGTAGAAGCCAGATGTCAATAAAACAGGTTAGACTTCCAACAGGCCTCCAATATATCTATGAATTAGAAGGCCATCTACCCCAAGCATGTGAGGAAGAAGTAGATGAGAACAGTTTCTTCCAATGGGCCTGAATGGGGCAGGAGGTGCAGTGGAGTGCTTCGAGCTTGGTGAGATATTGGAGACACAAAGGTCCTCCAAAGCATCCTAGACTTTTGTCTTGTCACTGAACTTTGATGATTCTAGAATAGAGTGGAGCTGCTGACTTTGTGAAACTCTGGCATACTTAAATCCAATTCACTTGCAAGTCAAGACATCACCTGTGATGGTGTTTTCAAAAATGAAGGACATGAATAATATGGAAATATGTTTTGTGTTGTAATACATATATAAACCAGATTGAATTGCTTGTCAGCTCTGGGAGCAGGGAGGGAGGAAGGGAGAGAGACAATGTGGATCATAGAACTTCCATAGAAGATTTTCCATAGAAAATCCAAATAAAACTAAATTAAACCAGTATTTGGAGTAGAAAAAAAAATTTTAATGAAGGACAAACAACAACCATTTCTTCTTATTTTTATTTTCTTCTACTATGATATTATTTTTTTCTTGATTCTAATAAATTGACACCCAAGTAGCTGATTAAAAAATGACTCCTGCATAAGTAGTCTTTTCTGCTAAAATTGATCAATTTTAATTTTGATGATATTATTTAGTGCTATCAACATCTAGCATCTAGAGACTCTCCTTTAAGAAGTAATTATGAGACTTCTGCATGAGTATTGCCATTCAAAGATGAACATATATCCCATGAAATAACATTGACTTCTTTACTTGCCTCTCCATGGAGAACCTGTGAGCTGTGATTCCATTTGCTATTACTTCTCCTTTTGTCTAGTTTAATTAATAGCATTGAAGGAAATGTCAGAATTAACACAATTCAGTTCCTGAAGTCCAGCTAATATTCACTGTGAGCAAGGATCTTACATTTCTAATACAATGTAAATGTTTATAGACAGCCTAATAATGGATCTTTAAAAGTCTAATCTCATGCCTCCCTCAATGAACTTCTCTCCAAACACTTATTCACTGTTCCATGATTAGTATATTCCTATAGCCTTATATTCATCTCATCCCAGCGATCTTCTTTGCTGGGTCTTTCTCATTCTTCTTCTTCTTCTCATTGCTTCCTCAAGCCTATCCATATTAATGGCACTCCACATCACTTCCTTCTACCACTGTCCCCTCTGAAATGTCTGAACCACAATTACCAAGTTTCTTTTCATCTTAAATCTCTTTCTAACTCCTTCCATCTTCTAGCCCCTACTGAGACATGGCTCCCTCTGAAGATACCACATCCCTTGCCACTTTTTTCTAGTCTTGACCTTATCCTCTTCTTTCATTTGCCTTGAATCACTGGTCCTGGCAGGAGAGTCAGACTACTCAACTCCCCATCACCACTTCCTCAATCATGTTCATCAAGCAATTTCTCTTCCTCTGAGATTCATGCTATCTAGATTTATCATCTAATCAAGATCTGATTGGCTATTATCTCTTCCCCCCACCCCCACCCCATCTCTCACCCCAAAATGGTCTCCTTCTTTCCTTCCTTCCTTCCTTCCTTCCTTCCTTCCTTCCTTCCTTCCTTCCTTCCTTCCTTCCTTACTTCCTTCCTTCCTTCCTTCCTTCCTTCTTTCCTCAGTGAGTTCCCAGTTTCTTTCCCTTCCTAGCCTATTGCTTTCATACTAGGAGGTTTCAGCATACATACTGATACCTTTTTGAATACCCTAACTTTGTAATTACTCAATATTCTCAGTTTTCTTGACCTACTCTTCCCTCCTCCAGTACAATATCAGATGAAACACCTTGATCCCATCTTCTCCGAACTTCTCCAGCAAATAGTCCTCTCCATCGCCCCCACTCTCATTCTCTTCAATATCTTCAATATTTCCCAGTTCATGAGTTCCTCCCTACTGTTTACAAACATTCTGGAGTCTCCTTCTGTTCTTGAAAAATAACCTCACTCAATCCAATCATCTCCTTTGGTTTTCTTCTGCTAAATTCCCTGAGGAAGCCAACTACACCAGATGCTTTCACTTCCTCTCCTTTCACTTATTTCCAAACCCACTGAAATCGGCTGCCAACCTCACCCTTCAACTTGACCTTTCTAAAGTTACCAATGACCTTTGATTATTAAATCTAATGGATTTTTTTTTTCAGTTCTGATACTCCTTGACACAGTTAATGAACCTCTTCACTTGGATACTCTCTCCTTTCTGGGTTTTTTATAGCACTGATCTCCTGATTCTAATCCTATTTGTTCAACCACTGTTTTCACCCTCCTTTGCTGGATCTTGCTCCAGGTCATACCATTTAACCAAGGATGTTCCCCAAGGCTCTGGTCTGGGCCTCTTCTTTTTCATTGTATAGTGTCTCATGTGATGATTTCATGCATTCCCTTGGGTTCAAAGATTATCTCTATGCATATGATTCTCAGATAGGTTTACCCAGCCCTAACCTTTCTATTCCCCTGTGTGAAAGAAATTTATCTTCCCCCTCTGGTGCTGCAAATGTGACATTAACCCCTATCCACTTCCTGCATACCTGGCATCAGCCAGAATGGAACATCAACTTAAATGTGAACATGAACGCTGGTACAGGAAGGCAGGGAGCCAGGAGGGTACATGAAGGAGTTAAGGAGGAAGTCTCAGTCTCTCTCTCTTTTTTTTTAAATTTCCATGGGGTATTGCCAGGAGGACCCTAATCTAACTTTCCCACGTGGCTGCCAGGAGTGGGACCTGAGCAGCCACATGGGAAAGTTAGATTAGGGTACTCTCTCTCTCTTATCTTCTCTCCCTTCCTCCAGTTTATCCATAATTCATAATAAATTCATTAAGCCAATGGAATACAATATCTTTCTCTCCAACTTCTCTCATACTTCCCTATTACTATAAGGGGACCACCCTCCTTCCACTAACCAGCTCAGCTTTTCATTGTCATCCTCTACCCCTCACTCTCATTAACTTCACATATACAATCCATTGGCATATTTTACCATTCCTACCCTTCCAATAACTCTCATATATTTCCATTTCTCTATTCTTATACAGTAGCTAGGTGTCTCACTAGGAACACTAGACCTGGAGTCAGGAAGTCCTGAGTTCAAATCCAGCCTTAGCCACTAACTGGCTGTGTGATCCTGGGCAAGTCACTTAACCTCTGTTTGCCTTAGCCCACTGGAGAAGGAAATGGCAAACCATTCATTATCCTTGCAAGGAAAAACCCCATGAACATTATGGCACAAGGTTCATGAAGAGTCAGATACAAATGAATGATTGAACCATACTCATACACATATCTCATAATGTTCTCCATATCTTGTTTGATCATAAATTCTCCCTTTATCCATAAGTCTGATGGTATCCTCCTTTATTTCTAAATCATTTATACATTTTGACTTTATCTTGTATGTGGCATGATGTGTTGGTTTTGCCTGGTTTCCATCATACTGTTTTCGAGTTTTCCCAGCAGTTTTCTTGGAATAGTGAGTTCTTCTTCTAAAAGTTTGTATCTGGGAGTTTGTCGAACATTAGATTACCATGGACATTTACTACTGTGTGTGGAATGTCTAATCCGTTTCATTGATCCACTATATTTCTTAGTCAGTACCAGATTGTTTTGATAGTTGCCACTTTATAATACAGTCTGAGATTCAGTAGAGATAAGCAACCTTCCTTCTTATTTCTTTTTATTAATTCCTTTGATATTCCTGGTCTTTTGTTCTTCCAGATGAATTTTGTTATTGTTACTTTCTAGCTCAGTGAAATAATTTTTGGGTAGTTTGATTGGAATGGCACTGAATAGATAAATTAATTTAGATGGGATTGTCATTTTTATTATATTGGCTCAGCCTACCCATGAGCACTTATCAAGTAATTTTATTTTGCTGTGTCTATTTCCTCAAAAACCATTTCGTGAACAGGTCATTGTGCTAAAAGTTGGAGGACCTGAGTTCATGTCCTGATCCTGTACATACTAAGCCATCTGACTTTGGGCAAGTCACTAAACTTCTTTGAGCCTCAGTTTTCTCATATGTAAAATAAGGAAATTGTCTCCAAGTTCTCTTTGAGTTCACATTCTATGACAATGGTCTTTCTTTTCCTTTCATCTCCTAACATTTTGTGAGTTAGAAATTATTCTGAGTAGAAGATAGACTACTTATGCCTTACCTCAAGGTCTTATTTCAGAAAGGATAGCCATGCCTTCCCACAATCTGTTCCTGCCTGTGTTCCTATTTGTGGCCAGGAGAATACTGGGTTCATAGTATAGGGCATAGTCTCAAGCTATTCTCCCAACCCCCACTCACACTATAAGGGTCCTTCTTCAGAGAATGTCTTCTCTGTCCCCTGGGGGCTCTAAGATTAATTGAGAGGCTAGGGGACAACTTTGTAATGCTCTATAGAACATGGGCACCCATTGGTGTGCTCCCCATGATTATAAATTTATACCAATTAGTCAAATTTAACTTTGAGAAAGGAGTAATATATCATGAGTGAGTAAGATGAGGAGGAAGTGGGCGAAGCAAAATGATCATCTCTGCTTTTTTCAGTTTAGGAAAATGTTCTGTTTCTCTAATAACTGCCAAGGCACTGATAAGAAAAAATATATGTCAAACCACTTTGGAGAGGAAAAAAAGACAGACAACGGTCTGAATTTCTTTAAATTGAAAACAAAATCATTGGATTTTAATTTGGCTGTTCAAATTTTTGAATCTTCTGTCTGTTTTAGAATCCATAGGAAGCATTTTGCAAACCTTAATTCTATTGAATTATATAAATTCTAGCTAGCCATTTTTATTATTGATGGATAATAAACTGGCATTTTTTAAAAATAAAAAAATAGTATCCATAGAAAGTATTGTTTCCGGTGGGACGAACCAATATAATAAAAATGACCATCCTACCCAAACTTATTTATCTATTTAGTGCCATACCCATTGAACTTCCAATTTTTTTTTTTACTGATTTAGAAAAAACATAACAAAATTCATTTGGAAGAACAAAGGATCAAGGATATCCAGGGAAATAATGAAAAAAAAAAATACAAAGGAAGGGGGACTTGCAGTCCCAGATCTCAGACTATATTATAAAGCAGTGGTCATCAGATCTCAGACTATATTATAAAGCAGCGGTCATCAAAACAATTTGGTACTGGCTAAGAGACAGAAAGGAGGATCAGTGGAATAGACTCGGGGTAGGTGACCTCAGCAAGACAATATATGACAAACCCAAAGATCCTAGCTTTTGGGACAAAAATCCACTATTTCATAAAAACTGCTGGAAAAATTGGAGGACATTGTAGGAAAAATTAGGTTTAGATCAACACCTCACACCCTACACCAAGATAAATTCAAAATGGGTGAATGACTTGAACATAAAGAAGGAAACTATAAGAAAATTAGGCGAACACAGAATAGTATACATGTCAGACCTTTGGGAAGGGAAAGACTTTAAAACCAAGCAAGGCTTAGAAAGAGCCACAAAATGCAAAATAAATAATTTGGAATACATCAAATTAAAAAGTTTTTGTACAAACAAAACCAATGTAACTAGAATCAGAAGGGAAGCAACAAATTAGGAAACAATCTTCATAAAAATCTCTGACAAAGGTTTAATTACTCAAATTTACAAAGAGCTAAATCAATTGTACAAAAAATCAAGCCATTCTCCAATTGATAAATGGGCAAGGGACATGGATAGGCAGTTCTCAGCCAAAGAAATCAAAACTATTAATAAGCACATGAAAAAGTGCTTTACATCTCTTATAATCAGAGAGATGCAAATCAAAACAACTCTGAGGTATCACCTCACACCTATCAGATTGGCTAACATAACAGCAAAGGAAAGTAATGAATGCTGGAGGGGATGTGGCAAAGTGGGGACACTAATTCATTGCTGGTAGAGTTGTGATTGATCCAACCATTCTGGAGGGCAATTTGGAACTATGCCCAAAGGGTGATAAAAGACTGTCTGCCCTTTGATCCAGCCATAGCACTGCTGGGCTTGTACCCCAAAGAGACAATAAGGAAATAGATGTACAAGAATATTCATAGCTGCACTCTTTGTGGTGGCCAAAAATTGGAAAATGAGGGGATGCCCTTCAATTGGGGAATGGCTGAACAAATTGTGGTATATGCTGGTGATGGAATACTATTGTGCTAAAAGGAATAATAAAGTGGAGGAATTCCATGGAGACTGGAACAACCTCCAGGAAGTGATGCAGAGCGAGAGGAGCAGAACCAGGAAAACATTGTACACAGAGACTGATACATTGTGGTACAATCGAAGATAATGGACTTCTCCATTAGTGGAGGTGCAATGTCCCTGAACAATCTGCAGGGATCTAAAAAACACTATCCACAAGCAGAAGATAAACTGTGGGAGTCAAAACACTGAGGAAAAGCAACTGCTTGACTACAGGGTTGGAGGGGATATGACTGAGGAGAGACTCTAAATGAACACTCTAGTGCAAATACCAACAACATGGAAATGGGTTCGAATCAAGAACACATGTGATACCCAGTGGAATTGTGCGTAGGCTATGGAAGGGGGATGGGGGAGGGAAAGAAAATGATCTTTGTTTCCAATGAATAATGTTTGAAAATGACCAAATAAAATAATGTTAAAAAAAATAAAATTAAATAAAATTTTAAAAAAAGTATTGTTTCTAAGGCAGAAGAATGGTAAGTGCTGAACAATGGGAGTTAAGTGACTTGCCCAGGGTCACACATATAGTGTGAAATGTGAAATGTTTGAGATCAGATTTGAACCAAGGACCTCCTCTTGCCAGATTGGGCTCTCAATTCACTGAGCCACTGGGCTGCTCCAGCTGTTCCAATTTTAAGGCATGAACTAAAGATTGTATCTTTTAAAATACATGTGTCAGTGTGTGTGATGTTGAGAAACAATTTTGTTTTGTTTTTTATCATAAGTATAATCTAGGGGGCAGCTGGGTGACTCAGTGGATTGAGAGTCAGGCCTAGAGATGGGAGGTCCTGGGTTCAAATCTGGCCTCAGACACTTCCTAGCTGTGTGACCCTGAGCAAGTCACTTAACCCCCATTGCCTAGCCCTTACCACTCTTCTGCCTTGTAGCCCATACATGGTATTGACTCCAAGACAGAAGGTAAGGGTTAAAAAAAAAAAGTATAATCTAACATACTTGGCCAGAACATCAGATATTCAAATGTTAAAAATGGTTATTTCTTTAAAAAAGAAATAAAGTAGTTGTGTAGTAAGAATAGTTGGTATAAAACATTCCCCAAATTGTGTGATACACTATCCCAGAAGCACATACAAAGTCCTGGAGAAAATGGGCTCAGGCTTTAAAATACATTATGGCAAAAAAGGAGAACTGGTTAATGAAAGTCCTTTAGAAAGAATTTTTTTCTCCTCAAGGAAAACTCAGGAAGTTCTCTGTGGCGTGGTATACCCTTTCTGCTCCTTGTAGAGTTTTCGAAGCTATTTTTTCCTCAATGTGTCTAGTTTGTTCATAACTCCCAATAGAGACAGCTATTCCTAGCACTAAGACATGACTGGGAAGTCCAGAATCTTCTGACTGTTGAAAAGTTCACAAGGTCTGAGAAGTGCTGAGAATTTCACAGGACTGTCCTCTGACCAAGGGATGAGGGGGAAGGGACACATACCAAGGCCAAGCAATTCCTTCTCAGAAACTTGAGTGGAATAGCTCCAACCACAAAGCTACTGATTACAAATTCCTTTGGGTTCCAAATTAGTTTCTTATTCTATATAAAACCCACTGGGCGGGGCCAAGCTTCCACAACCAATCAAATATGCTTCCTGTGCAAAGTTACTCTGGTTTATCTGATGGCTTTCAAAGACTTCCAAATTTAATTAGAATTTTTCATATTTAGAGTGATGTCCTTAATTGATTTGCTGGCTTGGGGTTTGGGCTTAGTTCACATCTAATTCACAGCTCTGGTTGATGGCTCTCACCTGACAAAGCTATCAGGGAACAGAATTTTGTCACTCAGGTTAAGTGGCATAGATTGTCTCAACTGTCCCTCACTTTTACAATAGGATGGTCTAATTAGATCTAGAAGGGACCTTAAAGGTTATTTAGTCAGATTGTTTATTGTCTACACATGAGCAAATTTTTTGAGACTCAAAGAGGTTAAATAATTCCTCCAAGACCACACAAGTAGGTGATAGTCAGTATTTGAATCTCGATCTAATTCTAAATCTAAGCCTCATTCCAATGACCCATACCAGTCTCCTGACCTAATGTGGCAGTACCTGTGATCTAATATTTCTATGTGCTGATGAGGTGAAGAGTTTGGAGAATGAAATAAAGTTGAAGAAAATCAGTAAAGGACTCCTGGAGAGAGTGATGCTAGAGCAAAATTTTGAGAGAAAACAGGTGATTTTACCAGACTACCATGAAAGATTTCCTAAAGGAGGTGATATTTAAGGAAGACTTTTAAGTAGAAATGACAAAAAGGGAAAATAAGAAATGTTGAGGGGCTACGGGAAAATAAGTAGGTTAATCCACCATTGGTGCAGCTGTGGACTAGCCCAACCATTCTGCAAAGCAATTTGGAACTATACCTTAGAAGGTATTGAACCCTTTGACCTATCATTATTGATAACAGGTCTATATGCCAAAGAGATTTTTTTAAAAAGAAAAAAGACACATATATTTATATTTAGAGCAGCTTGTTGTAATGGCAAAGCATTGGAAAGTCATGGGATACCCATCAATTCAGGAATAACTGAACAGTAATGAATGTGATGGAATACAATCGTGCTTTAAGAAATGATGAAAGAAATAATTTCAGAAAAAAACCTAGGCAGGCTTATATGAACTGATGCAAAGTGAAATTAACAGACCCAGGAGAACAATTCATGTAATTAATTGTAAAATTATTATTGCAATTATATTATTATAAAAATAATTACCTTTGAAAGACAGTATCTGATCAATTCAATTATGACCCACAATTATAAAGAACTCATGATGAAACACCCCATCCACCTCAGATAGAAAGTTAATGGACTCAGGGTATAGATTGAAGTATATTTTATTTTACAGGGGCGGGGGAGTTAGGGGGAGGGAGTAGAGAACAGGACTAATACAGGAATTTGTTCTGCATGACTATACATATTTCTAAAAGGTTTTATCTGACCTTCTCAATGAGGAAGGGATAGTCAGGACACAAACAAAGAAAAAATTCAGAACTAAAAAAAATAATTAATTTTTTTAAAATGATGGGTATGAGGGTGTGGGTGTATATGTGAGTGTGGGTGTGTATGTTGTGATTTTAAATGATTACACTTTTATTTTGTCATTTAAAATTTGCAGCACATTTTATATATATTCTTTCATTTGATTACCTAACAGCTCCTGAAATGGTACAGTTATTAATCTCATTTTTACAAATGAAAAACAGAGGTTCAGAGAGGTTGAGTGACTTGATCAGGGCTGCAGGGCTACAAAGTATCTGAAGCAGTAATTATTTGAATGCAGTTATTTCTCTCTCCCATTCTGACATTTTTTCTATTTTGACAGCTAGGGGGCACTATGAATAGAGTGTTGGGTCTAGACTTAGGAAGATCTGAATTCAAATCTGCCTTCAGACATTTATTAGCTGTGAGATATTGGGTAAGTCATTTAATCTCTGTTGGCCTCATTTTCCTCAACTGTAAAATGAGGGCTAATAACAATACCATCTTGTAGGGTTGCTAGAAGGATCAAATGAGATAATATTTGTAAAGTACCTGGCACAATGCCTGGCATGTAATTGGTACCATAAGGGACCAAAGAACAGTTTGCCTCAGGTCTATGAAGAAGGAAAGAATTTATGGCCAAACAAGAGATAGAAAACATGACAAGATTTAAAATGAATTATTTTGGTTATATTAAATAAAAAAGATTGTATAGAAACAAAACTAATGTGACCAAAATTAGAAGGGAAATAATAAAATGAGGAGGAAATTTTACAGCAAATTTCTCTGATAAAGGCCTCATTCCTCAAAATATGTGGCTAATTGAGTCAAATTTATAAGAACACAAGTCATTCCCCAATTGATAGTCAAACAATATGAACACAGTTTTCGGTGGAAGAAATCAGTTATCAATAATCATATGGAAAAATGTCCTAAATTCCTCATGATTATAGAAATGCAAATTTAAAGAGTTATAAGGTACCATCTCCCACCTATCAGATGAGCCAATATAACAGTAAGGGAAAATAATAAATACTCAAGGGAATGTGGCAAAACTAGGATACTAATGCATTGCTGGTGGAGTTGTGAACTGGTTCAACCATTTTGGAGGTCAATTTGGAACTATGACCAAAGGTGTACAAAACTCTGTATATCTTTTAATCTATTAATACCACTACTAGGTCTGTATCCTAAAGAGATTAAAAAAAAAAGAGAGAGAAGGAAAGGACCTACTTAAACAAAAATATTTATAGCAGTCCTCTTTGTGGTGGCAAAGAATTAGAAATTGAGGAGATGTCCATTAATTAGGGAATGGCTGAACAAATTGTGGTATCTGATGGTGATGGAATACTATTGTGCTATAAGGAATGATGAACTGGAGGATTTCTATATGAACTGGTAAAACCTCCATGAACTGATGCAGAGTGAAACAAGCAGAACCAAGAGACTGTTGTACACAGAGACTGAGGGAAGGGAAGGAAGGAGGGAGACAATTTGGATCTTATAAGTTCTGAAAATATATATTGAAAATTGTTATTACCGGTAATTGGGAAAACAAAAGTTAAATTAGGAAAAATGAAATTTTAAAAATTGTTTACAAAAATGAAATCAGGTAGTAGACCCAAAAGAATACACCAATCTTTTCTTTCTACTTCCTTTAATTGAAGTTTCTATGGAAATTAAGCAAGGAGGAAATTAAACTGTTTCATCATGCATATTATACAAAATGATTTGCTTTTTATTCGTCCAGCAATGCAGTAAGAGGTAAATGAAGGAGATGACTAACAAGAGACCACTGGGAAAGGGTTTTTCTAAGCTACTTGTGATACTAAAAGGTTTAATCATTTGTGGAATTATTATTAAATCTAGCATATTTTTTGCTTGGTCTTCTACAAAAAGAGCATGCAGCTGTCCAGTACAATGATTTGAATCAAACTCCTTCCCAAAATATATCTCACATGTCCCTTAAATTCTCTCCCTTAGAAGCAACAAACTGGGAAACAATCTTCATAACAAAAACCTCTGACAAAGGTCTAATTACTCAAATTTATAAAGAGATAAACCAATTGTACAAAAAATCAAGTCATTCTCCAATTGATAAATGGGCAAGGGACATGAATAGGCAATTTTCAGTTAAAGAAATCAAAACTATTAATAAGCACATGAAAAAGTGTTCTAAATCTCTTATAATCAGAGAGATGCAAATCAAAACAACTCTGAGGTATCACCTCACACCTAGCAGATTGGCTAACATGACAGCTATGGAAAAAATAATGAATGCTGGAGGGGATGTGGCAAAGTCGGAACACTAATGCATTGCTGGTGGAGTTGTGAATTGATCCAACCATTCTGGAGGGCAAGTTGGAACTATGCCCAAAGGGTGCTAAAAGACTGTCTGACCTTTGATCCAGCCATAGCTCTGCTGGGTTTGTACCCCAAAGAGATAATAAGGAAAAAGACTTGTACAAGAATATTCATAGTTGCACTCTTTGTGGTAGCCAAAAATTGGAAAATGAGGGGATGTCCTCCTATTGGGGAATGGCTGAACAACTTGTGGTATCTGTTGGTTATGGAATACTATTGTGCTAAAAGGAATAATAAAGTGGAGGAATTCCATGGGGACTGGAACAACCTCCATGAAGTGATGCAGAGTGAAAGGAGCAGAACCAGAGACTGATAAACTGTGGTACAATTGAATGTAATGGACTTCTTCATTAGTGGCAAAGTGATCCTGAACAACTTGGAGGAATCTATGAAAAAAACCACTATCCACATTCAAAGGAAAACCTGTGGGAGTAAAAATACCAAAGAAAAACAATTGCTTGATTACATCGGTTGAGGGGGATATGATTGGGGATGTAGACTCTAAATGATCACCCTAGTGCAAACACCAACAACATGGAAATAGGTTTTGATCAAGGACACATGTAAAACCCAGTGGAATTGCACATCGGTTACCAGAAGGGTAGGGGGAGGGGAGAGAGAGAAATAATATGATTCTTGTAACCAAGGAATAATGTTCTAAATTGACTAAATAAATTAATTTTTAAAAATTCTCTCCCTTAGTCTTAATTAGGGCCTCTTTTATTTTAATTTAATTTTTTATTACTAGTTTAAATCATCATATATTAATGTCATGATTGAATATAAATGCTGGAGCCTGACCATGGTGCTCCTGATATATAACACATCCCACATGTCTTACAAGGTCTTTAGCAGAGACAGAAGGAAAATAACAGCCAGATGGATGTTACTGGTCCTCTTTCACCTTTACATGGTGAACCAACAGCCACTCCCAGACCCAGTCATTTATTTATCTATAACTTGATAGGAAACTTCACCGCATCTCTCTTAGCCCCCCTATTCTCATTGTTAGAAGGCAGGGATGAAACTTGCCATCTTTACTCAGACCAGGGTCTGGTATTCAAGGGATTTGGATGATCAAAGATTCATTGGCCAAAAATATATCATATCTTTTTTGGTAGTCTTTCATTTGTATTTTTATTATTTGTATTTATTTATACTAAAAATAATTTTCCATGTTTACATGATTCATTTTCTTTCTCTCCCTTCTTTCCTCCCTGCTCCCAGAGCCAAAAAGCAATTCCAATGGACTCAAAAAGATATCATACTTTTTAACCAGCTTCTTGTTTTGGTTCATTATGTTTAACACTTTGATATCCATTTAAGAGATCTCTACCTACCTGGCCACATCACATTGCTACTGGTCTACCAGGACATACACAGAAATAGTAATTGGGAAGTAGATATTGGCCTGACAGTGACAGAGAAACATTTGTCCTTTTGGGAATCATAGTTCTTCAGAGTGATCAATAGCTCTAGTCTCCAAAAAATTCTGCATTTGCTCTAGGGTCCAGACAGGCCCTCTCACACAGCTTCCTATGGCACAGGTGATCTTAATCTGGAATCCCCAGATCTTTGGACAGATTTCAGAGGGGTCTGTTCATTTGGATGGGAAAAGAAATTCAATCTTTATTAACAAACTTTTTTTTAAGCCTTACCTTCTTTAGAATTGATACTAAGTATCAATTTCAAGGCAGAAGAGCAATAAGGGTTAAATGACTTCCAGGATCACACAGCTAGGAAGTGTCGAGACCAGATTTGAACCAAGGACTTCCCGATCTCCAGGCCACTGAGCTGGCCCTTCACTAACTTCTATTAAAATTTACTATTTCCTTCAATTTCAAACAAAGACATCAAACCACAGTAGGATTGGCAATGCCGATAAGTTTATCACCAATAGAAGCAAACATGATCCCATTTCAATTGTTGTAGGTACCTTGAAATATCATTTACTCTCAGACATATAGAGAGATAGATCCCACGTGACACCAGCTTCCTGCCTACAGACTTTGCTTTGCACAAAATAGCTGGCCAACTAGAGAAGTCCATAAACTTTGCCAGACTGCCCTAGAGGCATGTGGCATAAAAAGACATGGAATATCATAAGAGACTTGGAAGAGGAGGGGGGAAAGATCTCTTTTAAAAAAAGAGTGTAACGTGTAGCCTAGATTAAGTTGCTTGTTGTCTTGGGGGAATTGAGTGGGGAGGGAGTGAAGGAGGAAGAGAGAGAATTTGGAACTCAAAATTTTATAAAGCAAGTGTTAAAAATTATTTCCTGACTGATGGCTATTTAGAGTAAGAAGATTTGGGTTCAAGTCCAAGCCTGGTCACTTACCCATTGTCTGTCACTTTGTCTCTGAAGCTCATTTTCTTCATTAGCCATACTCCTGATTCAAAGGTGTATAATCAGAAGGCAAAAATCTATACTTTTCTTCAAAACTCAGCTCAAACCCTTCTGCATAAAGTCTTTCCTTGGTTGCCCCTAACTTCAGTCTCTCACTCCACTCTCTCATCCCCAAATTGTTTTATTGTTCAGTCATTTTTCAGGCATGCCCAACTCTTTGTGATGGCATTTGGGTTTTTTTTTTGACAAAGATACTAGCATGGCTTGCTATTTCCTTCTCCTGCTCATTTTACACATGAGAAAACTGAGGCAAACAGGGTTAAGTGACTTGCCCAAGGTCACACAGCTAGTACATGTCTGAGGCCAGACTTGAACTCAGGGAGATAAGTCTTCCTGATTCCCCCTTGCCCAGTACTCCATGTACTGCATCACATAGCTGTCCCCCAAATTACTTTAATATATTTTATATATACTTATATATGTAAGTTTTCTCCGTATTAAATGTAAGCTTCTTGAAGGTATATTTCATTTGTGTCTTGAATCTTCAGTGCTTGGTAATGTGAGTGGTTTATAAGTCAATCAACCAATCAAGGAACACTAATTAAGAGTTAAGTGCCAGACACTGCTAAGCGCTGGAGATTCAAAGAAAGACAAGAACAGTCCAGTGTTGACTGATTGATTGATCTGTAAAATAGGGATAATAAGAGAGCTAATGTATATAAAGCAGTTTGCAACCTTTAAAGTGCTATATAAATGCCAATTATTTTTGTTGTTAATACTTGTACAAACTACTTCACACAGTTGCAAAATGAGATAGTAAATGTAAAGTGCTTTGTAAGGTGATATAAATTCAGCTATTATTGTTACTACTGGTAGTAATATTTATTGGCCACCTTGGTATTGGCTCCCTTTACTGTACTGAAAAAATAACAGATCTACTTTTTTAAAATTACACTAGTTACAGGAGAATAAAATGCTAAAAGAGTGAAGCGTAGGACAGAGAAGTTTTCAGTTTCTTAACATTTTTAATGTGTGTATTTAAATAAATGGCAGAAGACCCAGGAGAACATTGTACACAGAAAATAAAACATTGTGGAGCAACACAATGTAATGGACTTTGCTACTAGTAGCAATTCAATAAGCCAGGACACTCCTGAAGGACTTATGGGAAAGAAAGCTGACCACATTAAGAGAAAGAACTATGGGAGGAGAAATGTGAAAGAAAACTTATGACATCACTTATCACATGTACATATGGGTATGTGATTTGGGGTTTGGGCTTTAAAAGATTGCTCCAAAGCAAAAATGAATAATATGGAAATAAGGACCAAGTGACAACATGTGTACAACCCAGGGGAATTGCTTGTCAGCTTTGGGAAGGGGGCGGGAAAGAAAATGAATCATATAAACATAGGAAAAATATTTTGAAATAAACATTTTAAAAATAAATAAATGGCAGATAAGTTTTCACAAGGATACAGGATTAGAGAGCATCATACAATGCTACAAAGACTAGGTCAAGGCCAAATGCCACAATGGTAGGTACTGGTCACTGAAAGGAGATGAGAAAGTAGGGGTGGAAGGAGGGTAAAAGGAAAAATTAGCCTATTTCACAATTCTAAAGAAGCATGTTAAATGAAAAACATGTTGTTTCTTTTCTCTAGGAACTTATGGTATAATTATGAAGGCACATATAGATGGTATGGTGGATAGTGCTGTAGACTGGGAGTTAGAGAGTCCTACTTCAAATCTGGTTTCAGACTTTTACTAGAGGTGTGACCTTGGACAAGTCACTTCATTGCTGTTTATCTCAGTTTTTTAGTTTATAAACTGGGGGTCAATGTTTTTTTTTAAATGATTTAAAATAACATTCTTTATATAAACCATTAGATTGTCTTCCCCCCAATGAAGAATGAAATGAGATTCTTCCCTCATTTGTCAACAAATTTATCCATTAATGAGTAAGTGGTACCAAGCTTATAGAGAGGACAAAATGAAATAATATTTATAAAATCTGCAGATTTTAAAGCACTCTATAAATGCTAGCTATTGTTATCGGACCAAGAAAATAATATATTGTGTTTTCCGCAAATGAGTAGCCTAGTATACTTGGAGCAATACTAGAATGGAAAGGAGATCAGTATTCTTGTCGGGTGTCTGCCAGCAACTAGTCAGGAGAACTTGGACAAGTCATATCCATTCTTTGAGCATCAGTAACATGAGGGATGAACTAGATGATCCCTAAAGGTCCCTTCCTGCCATTCTATGGTCTAGGAATTCATCCTCAGTAACAAGGTACGCACTGAAGAAAGTCTAGGAACTCTCAGGATACTAGAGGAACCTGTAAGGAAAATGTAACACAATGATATATTTATTTTTAAGTAAATTTTTATTGATAGCTTTTGTTTTTATATCTCCCACACTTCCCAATGTCATTCCTATATTCTCCCTCTCAGAGCATAATTGTTGTTGTTCATTTATTCAGTCATGTCTGATTCTTCCTGACTGTGGACCATAGTATGTCAGGTCCTTCTATCCTCCACTATCTCTCAGTCTGTCCAAGTTCATGTTTATTGCTTCCAGGACACAATCTCTCTGTGTCTCTCTCTCTGTCTCTGTCTATATCTCTGTCTCTTTCTGTCTCTCTCTGTCTCTGTTTTTCTCTCTGTCTCTGTTTCTCTCTCCCTCATCCTCTTCTATCCCCTTCCCTTTTGCCTTCAACCTTTCTTAATCCCTTATGTCAAAGAAGAAAAAGAAAGAGGGCTGGGGGTGGTGGGGTTGGTGAATGTTCAGAAGAATTAGCCAACACATCAGAAAAAGTCTGAAAATGACCATAGATAGGTCTTTATTTCAAAGGGAGTCTGAGGGTCATCCAAACAACTTTGTAATTTCCCAAGACAATCCAGCCTGCCCTCTTCTTGTTCAGTTCGGAGCCCAGCTCATTGTCTGTAGTCCACGTCTTAAACGTATAAATATAGTTGTCAGATTGTCATTGATTCTCTACTGTGCTCATGTGGAATTCTCCAACGATGTCACCCTGAGATATTTTCCCTTTGGCCCTCATTCAATCTTCCATGGGAGTCACAGCAGTGTTATTATGATGGCCACACCTCCGAAACCAAACATTAGGAAATATTTTGTAACAAAAGATGTTCTTTTTGCAAAGTATTAAATATATACTTTATTGTCATGATGTAAAAAGAAAAAAGAAAAGAAAAAAGTACTGAATGGGGAGGATTTCAAATAGTTTCAAGTTTAAGCTTATTACTTACCAACTTTTTTTTTTTTAAACCCTTACCTTCTGTCTTGGAGTCAATACTGTGTATCTGCTCCAAGGCAGAAGAGTGGTAAGGGCTAGACAATGGGGGTCAAGTGACTTGCCCAGGGTCACACAGCTGGGAAATGTCTGAGGCCAGATTTGAACCTAGGACCTCCCGTCTCTAGGCCTGGCTCTCAATCCACTGAGCTACCCAGCTGCCCTACTTACCAACTTTAAGAGACAATATGATATGATGGAAGAGAGAGCTGGACTTGGAATCTAGCTGTGTGACCCAGGAAGTCACTTAACCTTTGTTTTCCAGTTCCTCATCTGTAAAACAAGGCGGGTTGACTAGATGACCTCTAAGCTTTCCAGCTCTAAATCTATGGTGCTATCATATCTGTGTGACAATAGGCACACAGGGACCTGAAGTTTTCCCCATTTGCAAACTCATGGACTTGGACTAAATCATCCCTTTGACCTCTAACATTTGATCTGGGTGACAGAATCTTCATTGGCATTCGTGGCAACAGAAGAAAGATGAGGCCTTTGCTTTCCTTGGGGTAAATGTTCTGACTAACTCTTTGGTTTGGAATACCAAAGGTGATGGGGGTTTCGAACTGAGATTTCACAGTTCTAAGAGAGTGATAGTTTTTTTATTGCATGCTTAGAGATCAAAATTCATAAGTTTTCCTCTGAAAATATGGGGTTGCTACATTTTAACAAACCTGTTTTTGTGCTATAATTCCTACCTCCAAGTTTCCTAACAGGTCAAATAACTCCTGGATTTCATTGAAGATTTCCATTATTCTCTTTTGAAAGGAGCAGAGCAGCTTTTATTTGAACAGCTTTGGCGATTCCAAAGGAAAAATTGGGCATTATAGGAAACACAAAAGATTCACTTTCCATGCATTAACTTTTCAATTCCTTTCTTAATGTGGAGTTGGACAGGATACCATAGACAAGAAAACAAGATCATTCTGTGTCTATAGAGGGATGTCAATATTGACAGAAATAAATGGAATTTCACAATAGATCTTTGCTAAGATAAAGCCTGTGGCATTCAAGTCCAGCTAAATTTTACATCGTTCCCTGTGCTTGGTCAAAACTATCTCTGCTCCAAATGTGTTTTGTTTTCTAAGGTCAGCATGAAGCACGGAATAAGAAAGAAATATAAGGACTTGGTTTTCTTAGAATCTATGTCCAAAGCAGAGGAATGGATTAGTGATTTAAATCACAGTAGGTGGCTAGCTCTCCTTCATCTTGGACACTGAGGCTGCGGCATTGATCAACAGGCATCAAGATATAAGGCAACTGCATATTAAAAACTGTAGCCCAGAATTGGACTTTCATTGTATGAAAGAGGAGTCAAGAAAAGAGGTGTGAAGAGAATAGAAACTGTTTTTATGTAGCATGATAGGATTAAAGAATGAGAGATTTGCATCTGGAAAGGAACCTTCAGGGGCCATGTTAGCTAACCCTTATAGATGAAGCAAATAAGAACCAGGATACTTAAGTGATAATAATAGCTAGTATGTCTTGAGCCAGTGCTTTTCCACTCTATTTTTAGATGTCATCTGTTCTAGGCCCCTTGTTTGTTGTTCAATTGTTTTTCAGTTGCATCTGACTCTTCATGACCCCATTTGGAGTTTTCTTAACAAAAATACTGGAGTGTTTTTCCATTTCCTTCTCCAGTTCATTTGATAGATGAGAAAACTGAGTAAAGCACAATTAATTGACTTTTCCAGGGCGACACAGCTAATAATTGTTTGAGGTCACATTTGAATTCAGGTCTTCCTGATTCAATCCTCTATTTTTTATATCACCTAGCTGCCTTCTAGACCCCTTATTTATAGATAAGAAAATTGAGGCTAGGTGAAGGGAAGAAACTTATCCATGTTGCCATGGACACCATGGTAATGGGACCTGAATTTGAACCTAGATCCTCCAGATATTTTAGTTTTTTTCCCCACTGTCTTGTGAAGTCATTTCAACATATCTTTTACTTTCTGAATAAACTTAACTCTCCCCCTCTCCCAGAAGTATAACATTTTTTCAGAGCCCCTTATGTTGGAAGTTGTCTGACCCTAATTTGTACATGTTCCCATTTGGAGACCTAATCCGCCAAGTCTTTCTATGAGTTCTTGTCCTCTCCAATTACTGGTATTTTTGTGCAAGTATTGCTGGGACCCTGTCTATCTAGAATTCTACATAGATGCTCACCCCCAAGCAAAATTTTACAAAGGGAAACCCTGTTATCCCACTTTACCCAGAAGTCCTCAAACCACACACTCTTCAGACACTTGAGTCTGCTTGGGCAATCTATATTTATGCTTTGACTTCTGAAAATATACAAAAGTCTGCATCTGGCACAAATTCTCCCCAAATATATTTCACAAAACCACCTAACTCCAAAAATTACACTCCACAAACCCAGTCTGATGAGTTCCACATAAGGATACATATTCCAGAAGTTTACCAACCAAGATTATCAATGCCCACCACTGTTATAGATAATCTTGACATTTCCTTCATCCACAAATACATATAGGTGAGGCAGCAGCCTCCCTGCCATTTAGCTAGGATTTCAGATATATGAAGTATGGAAGAAAGATTAGAATAAAACACTGGGTAGTAAATCCTACTTTTCTCAGACTTTTTTTGTCTATTACATATATACATATGTGTGTGTTGATTTATAATGGATTAATGTCAGAGACATTTGATTTGCATAGATTTTTAAAATTTGCCATTCTCTCCTTATTCTAATTGTATTAACCTTCATGGAAAAAAATTTGTAATTTTATTTAATTGTTTCATATTTTTATTTCATTTATTTCATCATTTTGTTTAATTGTCTAGTTCACCTTTTATCCCTTGTTGAGTTACAAATTTTCTCCCATTCTATAACTGCAAATGACACCTCTTTCCACTAATGTGATAAAACTCCAGCATTTCTCTTTCATTATTGTCATTATTATTATTATTTTCATATTAGTCATGTTGTGAAAGAAAACAGAGACCAAAAAACCAACAACAAAAATAAAGCTTTAAAAAGTATGCTTTGATTTGCATTCAGGCTGGATCAATTCTTTCTCTGTAAGTGGGATACTATTTCTCATCATAATTCGTTCAGAATTGTCTTAGATTATTTTATTGCTGCAGGAGTTAATCATTATATGATATTGCTGTTACTGTGCACAATATTCTCCTGGTTCTGCTTATTTCATTTTGCATTAATTCATATAAGTCTTTCTAGGTTTTTCTATTTATCATTATTAATAGCACAAAAGTATGCCATCAAAGAGCAGGACATGTGCCGTTTTTACCTTTGTTTCTCTAGCAATCAACACAGTACCAAACATGTAGTAAGTGCTTCATGAAGGCTTATTTGTTGATTGGTTGTGAGACCATTTACACATAACAGATCTTTATGATATATATGCAGTTGTTTGCCAAGTCCAGTCAATTTTTATTGCCCCTCTCCCGTATCTTTCATATCTTTAAACCCTCATGACTTCCACCCTAGTTCAAACCTTTATCACTTCTCTTCTGGACTATTGCAGTAACAGGTCTCTGTCTCAAATCTCCTTTCTCTCTTGTCCATTTTCAACAGTATTCCAAAGTGACATTCCTTATGCAGAGGTCTGACCATGCCACTTTCCTGCTCAAAAAGGTCTTCTCTCTCCTTTCTAGAAATACAGTCTCCTGGGGCAGCTGGGTAGCCCAGTGGATTGAGAGCCAGGCCTAGAGATGGGAGGTCCTAGATTCAAATCTGACCTCAGACCCTTCCCAGCTGTGTGACCCTGGGCAAGTCACTTCACCCCCATTGCCTAGCCCTTACCACCCTTCTGCCTTGGAACCAATACACAGTATTGATTCCAAGACGGAAGGTAAGGGTTTAAAAAATAAATTAATTTAATTTAATAAAAAAAAAAGAAAGAAATACAGTCTTCTCTCTTGCTCTTGTAAAGCCCTTCCAAAGTAGTTCCAGTCTACCTTTCCAGCCTTTATTACACATTCTTTTCCCTGGATTCTACATTTGAACCAAGCTAAAAGTACTTCTACTTTATTCCATGACCAGGAGAATCCAACTCCCATCTTCCCTTTGCACAGACCTATTCCCAGGTTTAGAAACTACCTCCTCTTCACCAGAGTCACTTAGAATACAAGATTCCTTCAAAGCTTAACCCAAACTTTTTAAATGAGGACTTTCTTGCTCCCCACAATTACCATTGTATTATACCAGTTACTTTGTATTATAAATTTTGTATCTACTTAAATGTCTATTCCCGCCCACCCCATAAATTGTAAGCTCTAGAGAGGAGAGATTTTTGTCTTCCTACTTCCAGAATCGAATGTATATTGGTATATAGTAATGGTAATTGGTTTAAAAAAAAGTATGCCATCACAACAATATGCCACAATTTGTTCACAGCTATTCCCCAAATGATGGGCATCCCCTCAATTTCTAATTCTTTGCCACCACAAAAAAAGCATTGCTATAATGTTTTTGTGGATATAGGTCTTTTCCCTTTTCTTTGATCTCTTTGGATATGATGTTGGCCAAAAGGGTATGCACAGTTTTATAGCACTCTTTGAATTTCATTCTAAATTGTTCTCCAATGTACACAGAGACAGATACAGAGTGGCACAATTGAATGTAATGGACTTCTCTACTAGTAGCACTGTTATGATCCAGGACAATTCTGAGGGACTTACGAGAAAGATGCTATCCACATCCAGAGGAAGAACTGTGGGAGCAGAAACACAGAAGACAAACAACTGCTTGATCACAGGGATCAATGGGGATATGATTGGGGATGTAGACTCTAAATGATCACCTAATGCAAATATAAGTAATAGGGAAATAGGTATTGATCAATGACACATGTAAAACCCAGTGGAATTGCGTGTCAGCTACAGGAGGGCATGCAGAGAGGGGAGGGAAAGAATATGAATCTTGTAACCATGGAAAAATATTCTAAATTAATTAAATAAATTTTTCAAAAAAATAAATAAATAAATTGTTCTCCAGAATGATTGGATCACTTTACAACTCTACAATTCTATCAACTACATTTTAGTATTCTAATTTTTCCATATCCCCTCCAACTTGGTCATTTTTCTTTTCTGTCATATTAGCCAATCTAATAGGTGTGGGATGGGATCTCACCTTTTTTTTTTTTCAAATTTGCATTTCTCTAATTAATAGTGATTTAGAGCATTTCCCCCCATTTTATACATAGCTTTGATTTCTTTGTCTGAAAACTGTTCATATCCTTTGATGATTTATCAATTGGGGAATGACTTGTATTTTTATAACTTTGACTCAGTCCTTTATGTATTTGAGAAATGAGGCATTTATCAAAGAAACATACTATAAAATATTTTTCATAGCTATGATTACTGTGTATTTCCATCCATCTTATTCTTCCCCCTGTATATCTTGCTCCCTCCTTTCACCCTTCCATCCTCAAAAGGGTTTTGTTTCTGACCACCACCTCCCCAAATCTGCCCTCCCTTCTATCAGTACCCTCTTCTCTTATTCCTTTCCCTTCCTGCTTTCCTATAGAATAAGAGAGATTTCTATACTCAATTAAGTATGTATGTTATTCCCTCTTTAAGCCAATTCTGATGAAATAAGGTTGTTTTCCGCTGAGTTTGTGTTTGGATCTTCACTGTGACCACAGTAACTTTCTAAGATTTTTTGTTGTTGCTGTTTGCTCCTTTTTCCAACCCTTTCCTTCACTTTTCATTAAAATCTGTTAAAGTTGGGCTCTGCTCCTGGGGTTGAAGGGCACTGTCGCTAGCTTCAGGGTTTTTGTATAGCTGCTTTCAGAAATAGTTCCAGGGATCTGTAAGTTTTCAGTTCTTCTAAGGTGGTATCATCTAAGAAGAGATGTGGTTACTATTCTCCTGGCCTGTGCTCTGGTTTGCATTTTGGTCTGTGAACAACCTCATTCTGTTTCCTTTCTGGAAGTATGACCAGGGCCCCCACACTTCTTTGGCTGCATGATCTAGTATGCTAGTGCTCCCCATCCTAGGATTGTAACCTAGGATTGAGACCCAGATCTGCATATGAGCAATGCAATAGAGTCCTGCAACTAGTGCCAGCAAAGGGACTTACCTTCTGGCCAATTGTCTGACCTCCTTAACATCTGTGTGTTAAGAAGCCCAAGAACTACTGCTACTGATTCAGTTGCCAACCAAGCCTGCTGCTGCCTTGCCCAAGTGGGGTCCACCTTGGCATGGTCTTGTGTGAAGTAAAATACCTCCATCCTATGGAAGAATGGGTATCACAGAGTAACATGTCATAATCTGACATCTCCTTGCATCCCCTAGCATCAGTGGCAGTATGAGGACAATGTGGCAGAACCAGCCTCAGCGTGGGCATCCCTAGAGACTGGGCAAGAGGGCTTGAGCCAGCCAAATGAAGAATCATAGCTAGGCTGAAATATCTCTTCTCTCTATCACTTTCTCTCTATTTTTATTTTAAAATGCTTATAAATCTGGTGCTAAGCCTCCAGACCACCTTTTATTTGTTACAGTCTGCTCTGACAACTGCATTGCCTTCTCACCTGGTGCAGTAGACCTTTCCTGTCAACTTTTTAATTTGTCTTGGGCAGGAAAATTGTTTACCTTGAACTTTTGTGGGTTCTGCTACTCCAGAGGTCATTCTGAGATATCCTTTTAAAGTTGTTTGAGGGGAATTTGGGGAAACTGAAGTGAGTGTCAGTCTTTTCTCTGCTATCTTGGCTAGGCCCTTTCCAGCATTTCTAATATAACTTTCTTTCTCAAACCCACAACATTAGGAAGCTTACCTAAAAAAAAAAAGAGAGAGAGAGAGAGAAATTTACCCTTCTCCCCAGGTACCTGATTGGTTTTAGCTTCCCTGACCAAGTTTCATGGTCATCCAGAGGCATAAACAGTCTCAACCACATGCAGTCAGGGCCTTTCAAACTTGGTGGATACCTAAGGACCCTACCCCTTCAGGATCTACTCATCCAGCGTTCCAGAGGCAAAAGGGCAGCAGAGCAAGATTCACAGAGAAATTAAGCGACACTATATTCTTGTTCTGTTTTCTTACTATGTTAGGGTAAAATATGCCTATTTTATTAAATATTCAATGATTTATAAGCTCTTAATTTCATTCCAACATGGACTTGATGTTACAGTAGTAAAAGTCTCATCTCTAACAACTGTCCTCTGAACCCTTCAGTTGGTGATTTCTTCCTTATAACCCCTTTGAGAAAATTCCCAAACCAGCTATGCTCACTTCTTCAGTCTTTTCCTGATTCTGGGGATTTGTTTAGCTTGCATAACCCACATTTCTAAGCTCCCTTTAGTTGTCATCTCCCATTAGAATGTAAGCTCCTTGAAGTCAGGAATTTCTTTTTTATTGTATTTGTATTCTCAGTGCTCATTATTGTAGGAAGCATACAGTAAGTGATCAATAAATGCTTTATCTATGTATTTATATAATTAAGATGGCATTGAAACTCTTCATATTGCCCTATCCCCTTTCCTTCCTCTCTCAAATCTGGAGAGTGGCAGCCTACCTAGCTTCAGGAAAGGAATCACAATGGCTGACCATAACCAAAACTAGGGTAAGATAAGCTTATAGTTTCAGGGAGCAGACAGAAAACCCTGGGTTCCCATTCTACTCCTTTCTTTGGAAGTTAAACTATGAAACATATAGGGAAAAGTAGCTCATAAAGTATGCCACCTTGGTGGTCTTCTTGATCACTATATCAGGAGTGAGATTGTAGTTTATATTCTGTAAAATGTGTAACCATAGAGTACCTAACCACCCCCCTCCCAAATTTAAATGTTATTTGCATTTTAATACCCTATTACAATAATTTTAAGCTTGGGTGGGAGGGAGGAGGGTGAGGAAATCAATCTAATATCTTTTCAACTCCACTCTCTTTAGCTTTATGGAGTTTTCTTTTTAGAGGGAAAGTTCTGAGTTCAATCATAATTGTTCTGAACCCTGAGTCAAGAAAATTCATACCACCTAGGTAGAGCTTAAGCTCGCAGCCTACCTTTACATTTATATTTCTTTCTAGTTGGCCTTTGGATGCTTTGTAAGTAAGGCAAAATTGAATTCATTGGAAACATTTGCATTATCAGCTGGTTCAGCTGGTTTTGCTCAGAGGAATATTAAAACAAAGCCAAAAAACTGTAAAAAAATAGAAGAAAAGTAAGGCATCTTATAGCAAAAACAACTGATGTGGAAAAAAGATATAGGAGGAAAAGATTAAGAGTAATTGAGTTACCTGAATGACAAAGGGTAGGTAGGGCATAGACATCAAATTGCAAGAAATGTTAAAAGAAAACTGTCTGGATTTCTTAGAACCAGGCCAAAGTTGAGAGCTTCTAGATCAAATAAAAGATACAGCAGGGGGCAGCTGGGTAGCTCAGTGGATTGAGAGCCAGGCCCAGAGATGGGAGGTCCTGGGTTCAAATCTGACTTCAGACACTTCCCAGCTGTGTGACCCGGGGCAAGTCACTTGACCCCCATTGCCTAGCCCTTACCACTCTTCTGCCTTGGAGCCAATACACAGTACTGACTTCAATATGGAAGGTAATGGTTTAAAAAAAAAAAAGATACAGCAAGGGGCCAGAAAGAAACAATTCAAATACAAATGAGCCATAGTTAAATCACATAAGATCACATAGATCATATAAGATTCAGAAACCAACATCATAAAGAAGTGGTAAGCTTGGAATAAAGTATTCCAGAAGTCAAAAGATGGGAGCTTACAGCCAAAAATGATTTACCCAGCAAAACTGGGTAGTATATTGGGAGGCAGCAGGAACCTATAACTAGAGAACTTTTAAACACGCCTAATGGAAAGACCAAAGCTATGGAGAAACTTTAAAGTTCAAAAACAGAATTAAGAGAAACATAAATAATTACAATAAAATAAATAAGGATAATTACTTATACTCAAATATGGGGAGATGATACATATGTCCTCTCTGAATACTATCATCAGTAGGGGCAATAGGGAAAGTCTAATTAGACAGAAAGCCTGAGAGTAGTTCTATAAGGTATGGATTTTATTTCTTTTTATTTATTTACTTAAAAAAAAAAACTTTTACCTTCCATCTTCAAATCAAAACTATGTATTGGTTCCAAGGCAGAAGAGCAGAAAAGGCTAGGCAATGGGGAGTTAAGTGACTTGCCCAGGGTCATAGAGCTGGGAAGTATATGGGGCCATCAGTGTGGATTTTAAAAGAAGAATGGAAAGAAAAAAGAAGAGGAATGCATTGAGAAGGGGAAAGAAAGTTTAGAAAAAAATTATCACATCAGAATGTACAAATAGATATAAATAGGAACAATGAAGAGAAGGGAGAGGGAGGAGCTCATGACACCTGAACCTCAATCTTACCTAAACTATTCAAAGGAGGGAAGAATACACACACATAGAGACACACAAAACCAGGGTTAGAAATATATTTCACTTAAATGGAAAATAGAGAAAGTGGGAAATAGGGAATGATTAGTCCTAAGCAAACAAACTCTAAGGACTTACAAAAATATTTATGGTTGTTTTTGAGGTCATAAAAAGTGGGATTCTGATGGAAGTGCCCATAAATTGAGGAATGGCATATCAAGTTATGGTATGTAAACGAGATGATGAATACTATTGTGCTATAAAAAATATTGAAGGGAATGGTTTCAGAGAGACCTCAGTAGGTTTGTATGAATTGATGCAGCATGAAATGAACAAAGGATAACTTATACAATATTAACAATATGGTAACAACAGACTACTTTGAAAGGATTTGGAACCCTGATTAACAACTAAAATTTCAGAGGATTGTTAAATCATACAGCAGAATGAGAAATATATTTTTTAAAATATTGATACATGTCCTTTCTTAACACTATTATCAAGAAGGGTAATAGTGGAAATCTAATTAGACAAAAGGCCTAGGAATGGTTCTGTTAGGTGTGGATTTTAAAAAGAGTGGAAAGAGAAAAGGAGAGGAATATATTGAGTAGGGGAAATGAAGTTTTAAAAAAATTATTTCACATAATTAGGGTATAGAAATTTGTTTTGCTTGACTTTACATGTTTGTAATGGGGGGGGGAGCCTTTCTTCCTGAATCAGGGGCACAGGGAAAGAGAGAAGGCAGATTTTTGCTGATTGAAAGAAATAATTTTTAAATTCCACTCTGCTTGTATGAAATAAGAAATAGCTAGACTTTTTTTTCTCCATATAGAAAAATGAACATTTTCTCTATAAAGGTTTTGGTTGCATTTTTTGGCATAAAGATCATTTGAATATTCAGAAGTCCCCCAGAAGTTGGTGATTACACACAGAAATGTCCTTCTATGGAATGGCGGGATTTATGGGACAGGCCTGTTTTTAAGAGCATTTCTTTGAAAACTTATCCTGGGAATGATTCTTTGAACACTTTAAGAACATATAGGGGGGGCAGCTGGGTAGCTCAGTGGATTGAGAGCCAGTCCTAGAGACGGGAGGTCCTAGGTTCAAATCTGGCCTCAGACACTTCCCAGCTGTGTGACCCTGGGCAAGTCACTTGACCCCCATTGCCTAGCCCTTACCACTCTTCTGCCTTGGAACCAATACACAGTATTGACTCCAAGACACGGAAGGTAAGGGTTTAAAAAAAAAAAAAGAACATATAGGGATTTGAAATTCTCAAAAATCTGCATTTTTGTTATTTTATCTTCTTTGGAAATGATGCAATTATTCCTTGATATGATTCTGCCTTCCTAGAAGTACAGATCTCTCTTATGAAATGCTTTCCTCTGGATTAACACACCTTTATTCACTGCAAAAAAAACTCTCCTATTGAATTTAAATACAAAACTCAAGTCGATGGTATTTAAAATAATTGGTTTGCTTTTTTTCTCCATAAATCTTTATCACATTCACTTAATTGCTTTTTTCATTAAATTTTTTAAATTATCCAGTTGCATCATATCTGCATCTTAGAATCCTTTGTATCCTTCAAAACTTAGTTCTAATGCTGTCTTTAACACAAAACCTTTCCTGATTTCCCCTGCTGCCAGTGTCTCCCCCATTACCTTGTGTTTCTTTAATATTTTTATGAAATGTAACTTCCTTGAAATCAAGGATTATATCTTTTTAAAGTCTTTTTTTTTCTTTAGCACTCATCATCAAGCCTAACACACATTAGATGCTTAAGAAATGCTTGTTGATTGGTGATAGTTAGTGCCTTTTATGCAATGATGAGGGCTGTACTTAGTAATATTGCCATTATATTTTAACTGCATGTCTATAGTAGGAAGAATAGTGGACTTGGGAGTTAAGACAGTTTAGAGTTTCAATCTTGCCTTTTACACTCCCTATATGACCACAGGCAAAGCATTAACTTCTCTAACCATGGTTTCCAAACCTATAAAATAGAGATCAAACTATCTATAGTATCTTCTTCATAGGTTTTTGGGGAAGATCATAAAAGTATGTAAAGGTCTTTGTAAGCTATTATTCAAGTGGATCTATGATCTCATTGGTATGAATGATCCCTCTAACAAAAAGATCATAATTCATCCGTGACTTTATCTTTTACAACTCTTCTCTGTATCTTCCCATAAGTATGACCGAGAGAATTCACTGAATGTACTGTGGGAATTCTTTGATTTCTTAACATCTTGAAAATGTCAGTAGACAACACTATCAATTATCATTTGCTCTCACCATATGACTAGCCCGTCCTTTAGTTTTCTTTTATTGAATTTGCAATTGGTTCATATCTACCATGACTCCCTTTCTCCCCAGTGATAATCATTTGTTATTTGCTTAGTCATTTGCAGTCAAATTCTATCAAATATCAAATTCTTCATGTCCCCATTTGAGGTTTTATTGGCAAAGATATTGGAATGGTTTGCTATTACCTTCTTCACATTATTTTACAGATGAGGAAACCGAGGCAAAAAGAATTAAATCACTTGCCCACGGTCACATATCTAGTAACTGTCTGAGGCCAGATTTAAACTGAGAAAGACAAGTGTTCCAGGCCTTGTACTCTATTCAGTGTACCACCTAGGTGCCCAATATTCATTTATATGTTCTATTGCCACATTTATGTTTCTCTTCCTATAGTACTATGAAATCAGGGGTGATAG
The DNA here is from genome assembly GCF_027887165.1 of Monodelphis domestica. NCBI lineage: Eukaryota > Metazoa > Chordata > Mammalia > Didelphimorphia > Didelphidae > Monodelphis > Monodelphis domestica. Next base: position 501,315,950 of record NC_077227.1, read on the forward strand.
CTAAACTTTTTATGTCCCCAGAGTCTAGAATAATGAATGCTTTTCACAAAGCAAATGAACATTATTTCTGTTTAATATCACATGCAACAAAATGATGATTGAGGAAAAGTCTGTGGCAAGTGGCTGTTTGTACAGGTCAATCTGAGAACGTAGTTCCTAGACATGTCTGTCTCTAGACCTAGTCCTGGCTACCTACCTTCTGCCTTTCTCTTTCCTTTTATGATTATAGTAAATGGAAAAGCTGGATTTGAGCTCAAGTCTTTCAAATCTGGTGATCTTTCAACCATACCACAGATGAGTGACTTCAGCCTGGAGAAGGAGAGTTATCAACATTGTGGCATAATGTAAAGCACACTGGAATTTGGAGTTTGAGTGGACGTCACCACTTACCAGCTAGCTTATTTTAAACAGAAACTCAATTTCCTCATCTGTAAAATGAGCATAATAATGCATGTATGGGGAGGTGTTTTTGAGCAGATGATTCCTCAAATAACTGAGTCCTCCAGCACACTTAGTAGAAATTATTGGATATAAGGTAAAAAACAAAAGGATCCTCAGTATCGATTCTAAGACAGAATATAAGGATTTTTTTTTAAAAAGAACATTAGACAAAGAAGAGTCAAGAAATCTCAATTCTAGTTCCAACCTTGATATGAACTTGGGCACCACACTTACTCAGATCTCAGTTTTCTTATCTGTTCTACCTACTTTGTAAGACATTTATTATGATATTTACATTAGATAATAAATGTGAAAGTGCTTTGAAAAATATCCAAAAGGAATTCACCATACCTTGATTAAGGTATCCTAGGCATAAGCTGACACTAAGAAGTATATAGACTGAGGAATTTGAAAAAATAGAACTGGAAGGAACATTGAAAGCCATCTTGTCCAACCTCTTCATTTTTCAGACAAGGAAACCAAGGTAGAAAAAGATTAAATGATTTTCAATGGTCATGTAGCAAAGTTCTTTGATTCAAAGGAGAAATATAACTGCGTAGCTGAATAGCCCAGCCTGGAAATTCAATTCAGTTCAAAGAAAATTTATTAACACAGGACACATCCTCCTAAATCACACTCTTTCTCTGATGTCACATGCCTGCTCTAGACCTCATTTTTCACATCTATAAGTTGTATGCATAAACTGGATCATCTAGATGCTTCTTCCAAACCCTAAAACCTATTGATTAATAGGTTAGTCACTCAACAAGTATTTATTAATAGGTTTATCAATTGCTCAGAAGATGGAAAGACCTCCATCGCAGCTTCTATGGTGTTCATGGAAGTTAACTGGGGTTTATGTATTATCTCAAAGTATCTCTGAAAATTTTAGCAAAGCTCTTAATGGAGCAGCACCAGCTTTCCTCATGTTTGAATTGAGAATATGTCCCACTGTTCCTCTTCCAACACATATCAACTCCCCCCAAGCTGAGGCAACACAGAGAATAGACATTCCTAGTGAGCTTCCTCTCTAACCAAGAAAGGGGCAGTTTTTCTTTAGTCATCTCTAGATTGTCCTGGTGTTTCCTGCTCCCACACCTGCTCAGGCCTGAATTACGGTTTACATTTTACTAAACATTTTTATGAGAGGGTCACCTTAACAACTTCCAGGGAAATAATTCCCGCTCCCCACCCAAGGCTCTCCTTCCCCCACCACCAGGCCATTCAATGTGAACAATTCCATCTCTGGTTTTATGTATTTGGCGTAAACATTTCTTACAGCTCATAAACACCTTTGCCATTTATCAGTGTCATGAAAGATGTTTATGGCCTGAATATGAAAACGAAGAGGGAATTCATGTTTAAGTAAACAGACTGTGTTATGCTTTCTTAAAGAAATGTTTCTCCAAATGGGCATATGAGTGTGCAGATGTGATCACGTTTATGTCTGTCTCTCTCAATAGATACACACACACCTATATTCTTGACTCTGAATATAATTTATTGCTCAAACTGTTTAATATAGCTCAGTAAAAGCAATGGTCTTGCAGTGTCAAACAGCTGCTAGCTTCCTCTTTGCCCACCTTTTATAGGAATATTCTGTTGAAAAGTGGAGAGAAAACAAAAATTTTAAAAAGCAGGAGGTTAATAAAAATCTAGTTTGTCACTTCAGAAGTAGCCCCCTCCCAACTACCCCACCAGTGCATAAGCAGGCTTCCTCTGCCAAACCTCCCGAAAAGTTCCTTTGTATTGACAGATGCCATTTGTTCATTTACGATGTGATAATCAAAACCTTCGGCGTTAGCGAATGTTATTCTTTTCTTCTCCTGACAGGAGGGCACCAAATGGTTTGTAGTCCACTCAGCAGGCATTTTTCATTAGAGATGATAAGTTTAAAATGAACTATGTTAGAGAACAGGGGTTTAAAAGAAGTGCAGTGTTAGTCAGAAAATAAAAATGTCAAGGAAAAATACTTGTACAAAAATATTTATAGCAGCCCTCTTTGGGATGGCAAAAAACTAGAAAATGAGGGGATACCCTTCGTTTAGGGAATGGCTGAACAAATTGTGGTATATGTTGATTATGGAATACTATTGTGCTCAAAGGAATAATAAACTGGAGCAATTCCATGGGAACTGGAACGACCTCCAGGAAGTGATGCAGTGTAAAAAGAGCAGAACCAGGAGAACATTGTACACAGAGACTGATACACTGTGGCACAATCCAACGTAGCGGACTTCTCTACTAGCAACAATGCAATGACCCAGGACAATCCAGAGGAACTTATGAGAAAGAATACTCTCCATATTCAGAGGAAGAATTGTGGGAGTAGAAACACAGAAGAAAAACAACTGCTTGATCGCATGGTTTGACAGGGATATGAATGGGGATATTGGCTTTAAAAAATCACTCTATTATAAATATTAATAGTATGGAAATAGGTATTGAACAATGATACATGTAAATATGATACAGTGGAATTGATCTTTGGTTCCAGGAGTGGGGAGGGAGGAGAAGAGAGAAAGAACATGAATCGTGTAACCATGGGAAAATATTCTAAATTAATTAATTAAATAAATGAAAAAAATGTCTATACGTGGGTACATCCCACTTGCCAACAAACTTAATAAATGATATAGGACATTATACACATGCTTTTGCACAGAAATCTTTAAAATGCGTTCCTTTTACACATTTACACAGGCTGGAAGTGAGTCGTTTGAACATCCAAGAAGCATACATCCAGACTCCTACTCTCCTAAGGCCGCATAAGTTTAACTCTGAAGTCAGACACCCAAATATTATTATCTGTTTCTTCATGATTTTGGGGGGGGAAGGGAATTGGCCCATAGTTAAGAAATATTATGTCACAATGGATAAAAAGCTAGCCTCAAGGGCAGCTAGGTAGCATAGTAGATAGAGCAGCAAACCTGGAGTCTGGCCTCAGACACTTTCTAGGTGTGTGACCTAGCAAGTCACTTTACCCCCATTTCCTAGCCCTTGCTACCTTTCTATCTTAAAATTGATACTAAGGGGACAGCTGGGTAGCTCAATGGATTGAGAGCCAGATCTAGAGATGGGAGGTCCTAGGTTCAAATTTGGCCTCAAACACTTTCAAGCTGTGTGACTCTGGGCAAGTCACTTAATCCCCATTGCCTAGCCCTTACCACTCTTCTGCCTTGAAACCAATACACAGTATTGATTCCAAGATGGAAGGTAAGGGTAAAAAAAAAAAGCCTCAGAGCCAAGAAGCTCTAGGTTCAAGTTTTGACATAGAACAGCTATGCTACCAGTAGTATCAAACTCATCAAGAAACTTATCCCTGTGGGATATAGATTGACTTAGAAAAACACAAATGAACTTTATCTTTGTTACACAGTATTTTTATTTATTTTGTCAAATATTCCCCCATTATGTTTCAGGCAACAAATTAGAAAGCCAAAAAACACTAAGAAATCTTCCAGATCCCTGCTTTTATTCAAAAAATGTTCTGGCCATGTTTTACTCACAATTCACATTATTACCAAATTAAGAATAATGTTTACACTGATCAGTTATAAACAAGATAATCTTTCCTTCAACTATTTCTGAATGAAATTATGTACAAGAATATATGGGCATAAACTATAAACATAGCTACCCACTGTTAGCTAGGAATAGGTTTTTAAAAAATATATAATATGAATACCACCCCTCAAAAGCCTCATACTGTTCTTTTTAATAGTTATTCTTTGAGCTTAGTTTGTATTTGTTTACTATTTGAATGTCCTTTTTCAAAGAAAGTAGTTTTTTTCACCCTAAGAAAACAGTGACTACCTTTCCCTAAATGGCTTTGAATTAACATCTTGTATGTATTCTGAATTGTTATCCCCTCCTTAAAAAAAAAAAGTTTCCCACTAACCTAAAGGATGGAATAGTGTAATCCTGAGGAAATGATTTGTGGGGCACATGTCTCAGAGGTTCATTCTCCTTTCATCTACTCTCAGTTACTAGGAGACTTCTGAAAATCGGTTTTGTAGCTGTAATAAAATTCATTCTGTGGCCTAGCAAACACACCAAATGGTGAGCCCAATTTAGGAGCTCACATAGAACAAAGAGAAAAATCATAAGCTTTTTCAGGGAATTATAAAGAATAATTTGCTTTTAATAAAAGTGCCTTGTACATAGTAGGAACTCAATAAATATTTTGTTGCATGAAATGGAAGACGTTGCATCTGTTCTCTGAGGAACTGAAGAAAAAGAGAAGAAAAAGAAATCACATCACAAAAAAGAATTTATCTTTAGGTCTGGTTCACTTTGGGCATGAATACTCAGCTGAGGCAAACAAACCCTATTTCAAAAAGGAAAGAAATCCATGAAATGTATCTTTGACATCTCACAATTTAACACTCATAAAATCTGATAGCAAACATTATTCTCTATGTGAACATTCACTTTGTAAGAAACCAAAAAGACAGAAATGAGCGTCAGGTTGAAAGGGTTATTTTTAGCAGTTCTATCATCTGGGAACTGGTAGATGCAAGGGTCAAAGGCCACTGATGGATAGAGAGAAAATTAATGCCCTGCTAGGAGCCTCTCAGTGTAGCTAGCATTCAATTGGACAATTCTTTTGAGGTACTTTGAAAACACTCTGTTAAGTCGACTTGAATTAAAAACATGAGTCTTGGGGTTTTTACATTTTTACAGATAGAGAGGAAACCCACAGATTAGAGGAGGGTTCTGCATCTACTTCTAGGCTCCTATCAACAGATCCAAAAGGACTGGTTAATTTACAGTGAAACTGTTGTAGATTTTTTGGAGTGAAAAGGACTTTAGAACATAAAGCAGAGAATGTCAGCACTGAAAAAGACCTCCCATCCCATACAATTTAGTCCAACTCATTCGTTTTAGTGAAATAAAGGAGTCTAGCGAGAAGGAGTCAGTTTTCCAAGATCACACAGCTCATTTGTGTCAGGGCTGGGATCTGAATTTGGGGCTCCTACATCTCAGTGTGGGTTTTTTCCCATCAGGTGACTTCTTTTGCTACTAATAAAAGTAGCAACAACAATAATAACAAATATCCTGTTTGCATAAAACTTCATTCTTTTCTGATTCTGTGATTCTTCCATTGGGACTAGCAATGAAATATACTACATGTAACAATGAAGAAAGTGAGACCAATAATAGTAGCCAGGGAAGTGATGACCATTGCCCAGGAGGCTCAAAATGGAAAAACTATGACACCTGGACTGATGATATAAGGTAAGGAAGCAGCACTTACCAGAACAAGTGAGCAAGCTTAATATGGGTCATTGACTTACAGATTAATGGGAATTTATTCAGTCTTATTTGCCTTGATTCCTAGCTGTGCTGGCATTTATATCACTTGAGCCTCAGTATCTTTTCACAGTACAGTACAAAGAGTAGAGGAGAGGACAGTTAGCCTAGAGACAGGCAGTCCTGGTTTAAATCTGGTCTCAGAAACTTTCTAGCTGTGTGACCCTGAGTAAGTCACTTAACCCCCATTGCCTAGCCCTTACCACTCTTCTGCCTTGGAACCAATGCACAGTATTAATTCTAAGATACAATGTAAAGGTTAAAAAAAAAAAAAGACTAGTGGACTTGGAATCCAAATCCTGGATTCAAATCAACCACTTTATTACTTCTGTGATCCAGTCATTTTCACTTCTATAGACCTAATTTCCTTTCCCTAGAGATATTTTCTGCTCTATTTTATAAAGTCCCTTCCACCCCTAACAGTCTATGATTGTTTGGAGTTGGTCAGTCCTTTTGAATGTCAACATGTATAAAAAGGTGAACTAGCCATTCACTGAATGATGAAGTCATCTCTTTGACTGAATTATTAGAACTTCATCTTATTTTCAGAAGGTATACTTAGTTCTGATACCAACATAATTTGTTTTCACCCTGGATCACAATGTGTATGAGTATGTTGAAAGGTACCATATTCAAAAGTGGAATATGCTTGCACTATCTAATCTTTTCCTTTTCATAGCAATAACTGTGAACCTAGTTTGTGGCTTTACTCTTCCTCTGAACCTAAATGGGGAAAACACCACCTGATCTGGACTCCTTTTGCTCTGGATCGCCCATTTCTCACTTTTGGCAGTTTTTCAGTTCTCTGAAGAGGCTGTTATAGTCACATCATCACTATAGCAAGAGCCCATGAGGACCCATCTTTGTGCCTTTGTAGAAGTGCAGAGCTCCGTGTAAGCAGAACTCGGTAGGCGGGGGCATGTACCATGATGTAATCTCCAGCACAACTGAAAGGACACTGGACTGGGAAGTTAGGTGTGTCCCTCCTTCCCTTCCCCCTCCCAGTGCTGGCAGGGAATGCGATCTGGGTTATACATGATTATCATGCAAAACATATTTCCATATTGTTCATTTTTGTAAGTAATCACATAAAACCTAAGCCCCAAATAAACAAGTGAAAAATCTTTCATTTTTATCTGCATTCTGCACAATATTGATTCTACAACAGAAGTTAAGAGTTGTTTTTTTTTAAAGGCTCCTTGAAGAAGGCAGGATTTTAGCTAATATGAATAATATCTCATCTATCAAAACATGCTGCTTTACCATTAAAAAACAACCAGAAAAAACACTGTAACATTCAGTGTTTCACTGAGTCCTTACAAAGGCTCTGTGAGGTAGATAATTCAAGAATCATTAGCCCCATTTTACAGATGAGAAAGCTAAAGCTCAAACAGGGGAACAATTTCCAAGTCTCACAGGATTTCAAGTTGATTGATGCCTCAGGGATCATTTATTCCAACTTCCCTATTTTGTAGATAAGAAAAATGAAACTATAGAGATGAAATAATTTGCTCAAGGTAACAGCTAGTAAATAGCAAACAAATTTTAATCCAGGTGCTCTCATTGCCAATATAGCACTCTTTCTATATACTACTCTGCTTCTCCAATAGTCTTGTACCTTATAAATAGAATAACCATAACTCAAATCATATATCCTCACTCCAAGTCCAGGGTCCTTTTCACTAATGATAAAAATAACAATAGCTATCATTTGTATAGCACCTACTATGTGCCAGGAACTATGCTCAGTGCTTTACAAATATAATCTCATTTGATCCTTATAAAAATCTTGGGAGGTAGGGGATATTATAATCCCCATTATATAGTTGAAGAAACAGAGGCAAACAGAAATTAAATGACTTGCCCAAGATCACATAGTTAATAAGTATCTAAGACTGGATTTGAACTCGGGTCTTCCTCACTCAGATCCAACATTCCACATCCACTGCCCTACCTAGTCATGCCTGCAATCAAATGAGATAATGTATCACTTTGAAAAACAAAAGCAACAGAAATATCAACTCTTGTCATTAATCATTTTATTAATAAGAAAAAAATAAATACATTCCACACAGTAAGTAAAAATAAATATTTTTGATGGAAATGACTAGAAAGACAGTCTAGTGTGTGAGAGGAGATAGAATCCTTGACCTGAAGTTCAGCCCTACCTGGCACAGTGGATAGAGAAATGAGTAAGACTCCAGAAGAGCTGATTTCAAATACAGCCTCAAATACTAGCTGAGTGACCTTGGCAAGTCACTTAATCTGTTTGCCTCAGTTTCTTCAACTGAAAAATAGAGATAATACAACCTGCCTCACAGGAGTATTAAGATGATCAACAGATATTTATAGCATTTAGCCCAGTGCCTGGAACACAGTAGATTCCATATAAATGCTTATTTCATTTCCCACAATATGACCACAGACAAGTCAATCTCTTATATTCTAGAAAAGGTTCATCCTTCCACCTTCTCCCACCTCGATATAGATGAAGCTAGATTTTGTACGAAAGCCAGGATTTAATTGACCCAATGGAAGGATAAGGCTCAAACCTTGACTACTCCTATTCAGCTTCCTGGCAGCCACTAGTCATGCTTTCTTACTCACCTAGAGGGCATGAAAGGACTCATTATTATGAGATCAATGTTCTTCAAATTTGATGAATGCCATAAAACCAGGCAAATTACTACATCCTGCCCGTATGGAAATTAGGAGCACAAGGGGAGGCATGTCCTTTATGCAGCTGTTACCATAACCTCATTGCACATCCTTTCTGTTAGGGCAAAGTAAACCTCCCTTTGTTCAACTACCTATGAATGCCTGATTTCATCCCAACACTGCACCATGAGCAGGGTAAAGAAATGGGCCCACCCCTAACAGCTCCCTCTAAGTTTTCTTCAGTTGTGAAATATTCTTCATCTCTGATTCTTAATTGACAAGATTCTTAATCTATGATAGACTCTCTTGTCTTTATACAATACTTCACTTGGTGATAATATGGGGGCAGAGCCAACATGGTGGAATAGAAAAAAGTAGAAAAAGAATTCCGTTGAGCTCTTCCAACAATCCCCACCAAACAACTTTAAAATAATACCTCAAATTGAATTTTGGAATGGCAAAGTCAACGAAAGGTCAAAGTGAGACATCCTTCCAGCCCAAAACAACTTTGAAGGTCAGAAAAAGAGATCTGTGACATGGGAGTAGTATGGATGAAACACAAGTGGTGGGACTAATTAGCAATAGCAGAAGCAGTAGCAGCTTTGAGAGCTCTTGAGCCAGAGATGATAATGAGCCCTGGCAACTGGTCAGAGACAGATTAGAGGGGGCCCCTGTGCTAGGAGGACCAAATGTTGTTTGGCACATTCATTGTCTATACCCACTTCTGGGTCATAGCTCAAGTACTGAGAGGCACGCTTTTGGTCAGAAGGGAGTAGGACTCCTGAAGAACAGGGTAAAGAATTGGAAACTGAAGGGATTTCCATCAATTTGGAAATAATTGAAATATGAAAGAGATAGAGTACTATTGTGCTATAATAAATTATACAGGGATAGATTTCAGAGAAACCAAGGAAGACATATAAATTGATACAGAGTGAAGTGAAGAGAACAAGGAGAATTTGTAGAATAACAATAATGTTGTAGCCAGGCCTAGAGATGGGAGGTCCTGGGTTCAAATCTGGCCTCAGACATTTCCTAGCTGTGTGATCCTGGGCAAGTCATTTAACTCCCATTGCCTAACCCTTATCACTCTTCTGCCTTGGAACCAATATACAGTATTGATTCCAAGACAGAAGGTAAGGGTTTAAAAAAACAACAACAACAACAAACCATACAATAATGTTGTAAAGATAATCGCTTTGAAAAACTTAGGATCTAATCCGCACAATGACCAACCTTAATTCTAGAGGATTCATAATGAAAAAATGCTATCTACCTCCAGATAGAAAACTGATAGAGAGGGCAGCTGGGTGGCTCAGTGGATTGAGAGCCAGGCCTAGAGACAGGAGGTCCTGGGTTTAAATCTGGCCTCAGACACTTCCTAGCTGTGTGACCCTGGGCAAGTCACTTAACTCCCATTGCCTAACCCTTATCACTCTTCTGCCTTGGAACCAATACAGTGTATTGATTCCAAGATGGAAGGTAAGGGTTTTAAAAAACAAAACAAAAAAAAAAAAACCTAATAGATTGTGTTTCAAAGTCTATTTTCTTTTTTCCCTTCTTCCCTCCTTCCCTTCCTTCATCACTCTTTCCTTCCCTTCCCTTCTTCATTCCTTCCTTTCTTTTTACATGACTAATGCAGGAATTTATTTTGCATGACTATATACATTTATAACCAATTTTGTGCTTCTTTTATTCTCAATTACTGGGGAAGAGAAGGAGAAAATTTGGGACTCAAAATAAAATGGAATTTAACAAAAAGAAATAGCAGATTTGAATTTTCAGCCAAAATGTCTGCCTAAATGAGTCATACCACTAAACTCTCAAATAAGTACTGCATCAAAACTCTAAAGTTTGCACCAACATGAATAATGATCAATAAATCCAATGAGAAAGTAAAGTAAAGCCAATAAGTACAAAGTAACACCCTAGAAGAGTCAGAGATGGGTCAAAAACATGGATGGCCCACAAGGCACTGTCCACATGTCTTAAGAGCAGAGGATTCCCAAGAAAAAGTCTGAAGGTGGTCAGAAATTCCTATGGTTGTCAGAAAGTCCAAGGGTGGAAACGTTTGAAACCTGAAGGAGTATAACACAACAGTCAGTAATTGGGACCAATATTTAGTATTGATTCTAATACAGAAAATAAGGGTTTTTTAAAATACAATAAAATGAAATGAAAATACTACATCTCTTCCTTTGATTGAATGGCTCCTCCCAGAATCTCTGTTTAAAGAAGGAACGCAGCCCTGCCCTCTCTCCATTTCTCATCAGACTGAATTCTAGATTTCTCCATCTTGCCCCACTAACTAGGGATCTTTCCCATCACCTTTCTTAATTTCCTTTTATATATTGTATTTTTTTACTGTATTATATATTGTATTTTCCCATTTGTAAACATCTTGAGGGCAGGGACTATCTTTCTTATTGTCCTTTTGTAGTTGTCCCAGTGCTCAGCATTTTAACTAGCATTTAGTAAACATTTAATAAATTTTTTTGGCTAATTGAATTTGTTCTGTTCTGAAAGCTTGCAGATGAAAAAGAGGAAGGTGGGCAAATGAAATACACTAGGATAGAAAAGAGGACAGTAGAACTTGCTTTTTCTCATAATTTGGGCTGAGTGAGAGAAGAATATAAAAAGCCTGAAAGGAGAGGGGAGAATGATTATAAGATGATCTTCATTCTTATCAGTAATGGACAATGAAGAGTTGAACACACAAAAACACAAAAATGTGGTCTGGTGTAGAAACACTGTAGAGAAGAAAGTGCAAAGAATGGTTTTAAGTGGGAGGATAATAATAGTAATAATCACAAGCAAAACAAACTTCTTGATCCAGGAGGGAAGATTAAAGGCTGAGGGTTGAAACAAACAATTAGAATCTAATAAGGTTCATTTAGATTGTCTGGTAGACAAATGGGTAATGGTTGAACAAATTGTAATATATGAATGTAAGGCAAAATCATTGTACTATCTGAAATTATGAAAGAAATCATTTCAGAGAGCCTTGGACGGGATGAATTAATACAGAGTGAAGTAAACAGAACCAGAACAATTTTTGTAGAATAATAATATTCTTAGGAAAAAATAACTTTGAAAGATTTAAGAACACTCCAAAGCAATGGTCAACCATGTCTCCAAGGGACCTATAATAAAGCATGTTACCCAATTTCTGAAAGAGGAGATGAACACATGATGAAGAAAAAGACATGTCTTTTGGACATGGCCACTACGTGGATTTATTTTGTTTGGTTATGCTTAATTGTTAGAAGCATTTCTTTCTTTCTCTTGGTCTTTACTTGGTGAAGGGATTAGGGGATGAGGGAATAGCAACAGTAATTAATAAGAAAAACAGGGGCCATTAAAGCATTTTTGGTACACAGAAAAGAACAAGAATTTCAGAAAGAAATACAGATAAATAAAACAATACAGAAGAATAGAAGAAGAACCTGGGAAGACATATATTAGTTGATGGAAAATGAGGGAAAGTATGAATCATGGAACCATGTAAAAATATTCTAAATTAATTAAATAAAGAAGGAAGGAAGGAAGGAAAGAAGGAAGGAAGGAAGGAAGGAAGGAAGGAAGGAAGGAAGCAAGGAAGCAAGGAAGCAAGGAAGCAAGGAAGCAAGGAAGGAAGGAAGGAAGGAAGGAAAGAAAGAAAGAAAGAAAGAAAGAAAGAAAGAAAGAAAGAAAGAAAGAAAGAAAGAAAGAAAGAAAGAAAGAAAGAAAGAAAGAAAGAAAGAAAGAAAGAAAGAAAGAAAGAAAGAAAGAAAGAAAGAAAGAAAGAAAGAAAGAAAGAAAGAAAGAAAGAAAGAAAGAAAGAAAGGAAGGAAGGAAGGAAGGAAGGAAGGAAGGAAGGAAGGAAGGAAGGAAGGAAGGAAGGAAGGAAGGAAGGAAGGAAGGAAGGAAGGAAGGAAGGAAGGAAGGAAGGAAGGAAGGAAGGAAGGAAGGAAGGAAGGAAGGAAGGAAGGAAGGAAGGAAGGAAGGAAGGAAGGAAGGAAAATAGAATTTGACCTTGAATTTGCCAGAAGTTATTATTGTATGGAATATGGGAAATCAATTATAAAAGTTCAGATAAGAAGGTGACAAGAACCTGAATTAGGGAGATGACTATGTAGATGGGGGAAAGTGGATAAATACAAGATATACTGTGGAGCTAGAACCATCAAGACTTGGCAACTGATGAGATGTGAGGGATGAGAGACAGGAAAGAATCAAGAATAACTTCAAAGCTTTAAAAGATAGTACTTAAAAATAAATAATTTAGGAGTAGTTGGGGAATTTGTGGAAAATACAATTTTGTTTTGGATTTGAATTCTAAGAGAGGTCTATTGGATATTCAGATAAAGATGTCCAATAAGGATTTGATGATATGGTACTAGAGTTCAAAAGAGATAGGACTGGATATAAATAGGTATGGTTATATAAAGTGTATTTATCTACTTATGTGTATGTGTACGTGCATATTACATATATATTATACACAGCTACATATATATTATCTGCATAGCAATTAAACCATGGAATCCAATGAGACCATCTAGAGATGTTTTAGGGTGGAGTTGTGAGGTACATTTGTGCATAGAAGATGAGACTATAATGATGGTCCAACAAAGGAGACTGAGAAGGAACAGTTCAAGCAGATAGCCAAAGAACCATGTCAGATGGTATGGAGAAATCAAGACTAATGATAATTGAGAAAAGACATTCTGATTTGACAATTAAAAGAATACTGATAATTTTCAAGAAGGCAGTTTTAGCAGAGTGATAAAGTAGGAAATCATATAAGGGGTTGAGAAGTAAATTGGAAATGAGAAAACAGAAGCATAAGTGGATATAAGTACTTTAAAAGTTTCCTCTATGAAGAATAAAAAAGTGTAGGACAGCTTGAGGACATAGTGGGATTTAGAAAAGGTTTGTTTTGTTTTACTTTCAGTTAGGAGAAAGAGATATGGGTATGATTGTAGGCATCAGAGAAAGAACTAGTTGGTAAATAAAGAAAAGGTATGATCTAAAGCCGTGATGGTGAACCTATGACATGTGTATCAGCACTGACACACATAGTCATTTTCGATGACATGTGGCCACATGCAGACTTAGTGTACCTCGGGGCCCAGGAGCAATGCCCCACAGCCTGGCAGAGGAAGGGGGGGGAGGCTGCTCCACCTGGGGCTTCCGCAAGGGCAGGGAGGAAGAGAGCCCACAGAAGGAGCACACTTGGTCTGGCAGGTGGGTGGATGGCAGTCACTGCTTTCAGCCAGTGGAAGACTGGGAGGCTCCGGCTCCCCTGCAACAGAGGAGTACCTGGAACCAATTATCAGAAACTTTTAGCACCCTGAAAAATATAGCAATGGCTTTACTCACAATTTTTCCCCTCTACATACTTTTGTGAGACCATATTCTCAACATTAAATAATATCAAAACCAACAAAAGAAACAGATTGACAGATGAAGTTAGTAGTGCTTGCTTGGGCTTGAAGTGTACAAAATACGAACCTTCAATTAAATATTTAGCCAATGAAATTCAGCAACAAAAAAGTCACTCATAGGCAGATTAAAGAATTCCCCCTACCCCTTACTTATCTTAGTTCACGGCACCCCCCACAAGTTAATTAATACCAAGATCAACAAAAGAAATCGACTGACAGGTGAACACAGAAGTCACTAAGCAGATAACCTAATAATTAGTTTTTGGTTTATTAAATAGCTATATATTACAATTATATATTTTTTGTTATTTAAACTATAAATATCACAAAATTATGGGGTTTTTTCTAGAAGTGACACACCACCTGAGTTATTATGCTCAGTTTTTTGGTGAATTTTGACACACCAAGCTCAAAAGTTTGCCCATCACTGATCTAAAGGGTTTGGATATATTTGAAAATTATTTGATCATATTTCTTTTCTTACAGCTGATGCCTAGGATTTATTTGCTGGATTATTCCCATGAACCACTCTTTAGAAGCTTGTAAATCAACAACAGAGGCCCCTATGTGGCACAATGGATAGAATGTCCAGTCTGCAGTCAGTAAAACTCATCTTCCTGAGTTCAAATCTGGCCTCAGACACTTAGTAGCTGTGTGACCCTGGGCAAGTAACTTAATCCTGTTTGCGTCAGCTTCCTTGTCTGTAAAATGAATTGGAGAAGGAAATAGCAAGCCATTACAGTATCTTTTCCAAAAAAACTCCAAAGGGAATCAGACTATGACTGAACAACAATTACAACATCAAAAGAATACCAGGCTTCTTGAACATTCCCTCTATCCAGAATGCCTTTCTTATTATTTTCAATATCCAATTCTTACTCCTTTCTTATAAACCTTTAAAAATAGCTAAAATGACACCTTTTCCAAAGTATCTTCCCTGAATATCCTTGCCTCCTCCAAACTCCCAGAGTTTGTTTCATACCTAACTTTCACTTTACACTGTCACAGTTTCCCTCTAATTATAATTATTTGTATATGTGCCTTAGTTCTCCCACTAGACCATACATTGTATTCTTTTTTTTTTCCCAGATTACATATTGGTACAATTTTTAATAATTGCTTTCTGACATTTTTTGATCCGTGTTCTCCTACCTCTCACTCCTCCCCCCTTTCCCAAGACATCAGGTAATATGATATTGGTTGTACATATGTTATCATAAAATACATATTTTCATGTTCGTCATGTTGTGAAAAAAGACATCACACTAGAGAAAAATTCATGGAGGAAATTTTTTTAAAGTGAATCTTCAATCAATCTGCATTCAGACTTCATCATCTCCTTCTATAGCAATGGATAATCTTTTCCATCATGTGTTCCTTGGAATTGTCCTGCATCCTTACATTGCTGATAATAGTTAAGTTATTCACAGTTGATAATCATTGCTGTTACTTTGTACAAAATTCTTGTGGTTCTACTTACTTACTTCACTTTGTATCACTTCATGTAAGTCTTTCCAGTTTGTGTGTGTGTGTGTGTGTGTGTGTGTGTGTGTGTGTGTGTGTGATCTTCTTGTTCGTCATTTTTTATGTTGCAATAGCATTCCATCACATCTTACCAAGAGGAGGAATAAGAAAGAGAACAGGCTAAAGACAGAGTGAACCTGGAGAGTTAGTAGTTAGAAACAAAAACATTTGTGAACAGGGGAAAGCTAAAAGGAGAGGAAGAAAAGGATAAATCAGGAAAAAGAAGATGGAGGAAAACACATAGTAATCATAACTAGGAATGTGAATGAGATGAACTCACCCTAAAACAGGAGAGGATAGCAGAGTGTATTCAAAGCCAGAATCACATGATATACAGCCTACAAAAAACACATTTAAAGCAGGGAGACACACACAAAGTAAAGGTAAAAGTCTAGATAGAACAGAATCTATTATGCTTTTGCCAAAGTTAAAAAAAGCAGGGGTAGCATCCATTATGTTCTGTTCCCTTAGATCCTTTCAGGGATCACATAGGATCACATTTAAAACTATTTTAAAATAATACCAAAGGGGCAGCTAGGTAGCTCAGTGGATTGAGAGTCAGTCCCAGAGATGAGAGTTCCTAGGTTCAAATCTGGCCTCAGACACTTCCTAGTTGTGTGACCCTGGACAAGTCACTTAATCCCCATTGTCTAGCCCTTACCACTCTTCACTCTTCTGCTTTAGAACCAATACCCAGTATTAATTCCAAGACAGAAGGTACGGGTGTAGTAATAATTAATAATAATAATAATAAATGTTATTTGCCAATTAAAATACTTTTCTCTTTGCCAACTACATATCTGTATGAGGCTGTGTTTTCCTTATATATTTCAATGATATCTTAACAGATTGAATGCGGGAGCAAATGTATTAGCCAGACATTAAAGAGAATTCTAAAAATAAGGAAGAAAATGCCACTCTTTTCATGAATTTTGTTTTGAAAAGCATCATTATTTTTCATTAAAATAACATTTATGTTCACATGTAATAGATTTATTATCATTTTTAATAAATTAATAAATATTTTAAAATTTTATCCAGTCTAATTTCTAATACAGTAAATAATAAAAGATATTGTGATGATAAACATTTAACTTTAACTGACTAGAAGGTGGCATATACAGGAAACACTTTTCAGTTTATTTTGCCTCATTAACATTTTCTCCATCGCTTTCGGAGTTTAGACAATTAATCAAACCCTAATGTGTGGCATTTGCCAATTTCTGAAAATGCTGCATCTAAAAATGTAACTATATTCCTCAAGTTCCTTGTACAGGGAGAGTGTGTGATACTGAATTTTGTATTCCCCACAGTACTATATGCCTAGTAGATATTCCATAAATATTTTTTGAATGAATCCAAAATCATTTTGCTGAAGCAATAGAACTTGATAAGGTTGGAGCTCTCAGTAAAAGAAAACAAAAAAGTCAACTTAGAGTCAACTACTAATTCATGTGTGTCCTTGATAGTTAATATTATTTGTTTGGAAGTTTTCAATATCCCATATAGACTGATTTTAACCAATAAACAGATTCTTTGGCTCTAGGTCTATATCAGTCATATTTTAATTTTGTTTATTAACTTTAGTCCAGAGTCATTAGAAAATAAAATGCATAAACATGACCAACTCATATACTTATATTAATCTACAATAGGCAAGCTAGTTGCTTAAGTGTAGCCATAAAGAGGAGGAAATATGGAGAATAAAAGAATAATTTTTATTATTGTTTAGTCATGTCCAACATTTTGACACCATTTGGAGTATTCTTGGCAAAGATATTGAAATAGTTTGTCATGTCCTTCTCCAGTGCATTTTACACATGATGAAACTGAGGCTAACAGAATTAAGTGACTTGCTCAGTCACATGTAGTAAGTGTCTGAAGTCACATTTGAACTCAAGTCTTCCTGACTCTAGGCCCAGTGCTTTATTCCTGAGTCACTTAGCTGCCCCCTACAATACAAATAATTTTATCTCATCCCACCCCTTCCTCTCCAACTACCCAAAATAAAATAGATAAATTGTCCAGCTTTTCAAATGTTCTTCAGATATATAGAGAGGTCACAAAGAACAGTCACAATAGGTTGGGTTCAGGTAAATTTCAAAAATCTTCAATTGCATTTTTATGCTCTCTTAATGCTAGAGAGAAAGGCATTTTCATTCTTTTATATTCTATTGATTCTTTTTATAGTATGGCTTTTTTTTTTCTGGAAAGGTTAAGTAGAACACTGTTAATAAGATAAGCTACCCTATCTTAAAAGCCACAGCCTTATTGTCACTCAGCTTAAGTCAGATAAACAGAGATAGGGAGGATATTAAGACATTTAAATCAATGCATTCTTTCCTGACCTCCTAAAAAACCATTGTAAATTAAGTCACCAACTGTAATTCTAATTCTGTGTGGAAGATAGGCAGAATAGGGGTAGGATCAAACCCAGAAAGAACTGAGGTAAAATTCCCCTTTTGATATATACTGGTTTTGTGACTTGGGCAGTGATCTAGGCAACTAAGACCATAAATTGTACAGAAGGTGCCAAACTGCATTTTTAGAGAGTTAACTCATCTGGGATTCCCTACATCAATGAAATCACAAGTCTAGTTGCTGTCCTTCTCCTTGTTCTTAGAGAGGAGATTTCTCTCTTTAAGGAAGTCCAAGGCAAACCTAAAACAACTTAGGAGTTTTAAAGAATTTTGAAATGGTTCAGGTTGTTTTAGTTCTAGAAATTTACTATAAGAGCCTGTGAAAGTGATGGAGAAAGATAAAGGCCCCACCTAGAAGTTTAATCCTAGTCACTGATATTTCATAAAAGCTACATATGAGCTTATAGAATTCTGGAGTTGGTTAACTTGGGTCCTTTGAAAATTCCCTTGTTAGGAACATAGTTAATTAGATAGCTGTTACCTATGGGGTGCTTTCTTTGTTAATATTCTTTCCAAATATCACTTATCCTGAAGCAGAGAGTGATTTCTTTGTGTATGTGTGTATGTCTGTTTAATTCATTTATTTGTTTGTTACATTAAAATTCCCAAGTAACTCCCTCTCTCCCTCCTTTTCCTGCGCTAGAGAAGCCATCATTTGACAAAAATATGTAGATATACATAAACATATATTTTAAACTGTCTTACTTGTGTTTATCGATTCCTTCTCTGGAGATGGACATATACAAGTCATTCTTCAAACAATATTTCTGTTGCTGTATAAAATGTTCTCTTGGTTCTTATCCTTCTACTCTTCATAATTTCATGTAGGTCTTTCTTTGTTTTTCCATATTTAGCCTACTCTTCATTTCTTATGATATAGTAGTATTCCATCACAATCATATGCCACAATTTGTTTAGCCAATCTGCAATTGATGGGCATCTCTTTAATTTCCAGTTCTTTGCCACCATAAAGAGAGCTGCTATAAATACTTTAGAACATGAATTGATGTGATTGATTGATTGATAGATAGATAGATAGATAGATAGAAAGATAGACAGACAGAAAGATAGACAGACAATTAGATAGATAGATAGATAGATAGATAGATAGATAGATAGATAGATGGATGGATGGATAGATAGATAGATAGATAGATAGATAGATAGATAGATAGATAGATAGATAGATCAATTATCTTTTTTTCAAATGATTCCTTCTAATGGGGGCTGGGGAAGGGAAATGACTTGCATATATCCACCTCCAAAGAAAGACTTGATAAATAGAAATAAATAAGACAGTTATATATATATCTTTTTGCCAAATGATTCCTTCTCTGATGGGGGGATGGGAGAGGACAATGATTTGTATATGTCCACCTTCAGAGAAAGAACTGATGAATAGAAATAAGTGAGACAAAGTTATATATTATATGGATATAATATATATATATATATATATTTGTTGTTGTTGTTGTTGTTAAATGCCTTCCCTATTGGAGGGAGGGGAAGGAAAGAGAGAGTTAACTCAATATTTTGATGTATAAAAAAACAACAAATAAATAAATATTTTAACAGGATATATAGATTCTTTTCCTTTTTCCCTGATCACCTTAGGCAATAAACCTAAGAGTGGTATTTCTGAATTAAAAGGTATATGGTGTTTTAAAAAACAGAATGATTCACAAGTAGGGGGTATGGGGGAAAGTAGATATAAAGTAGATATAAATCCCAATCAGTCTTTTATTCCTCATTCACCTCCTTTTTTGCTTAAACCTAAGAAGTTAATTATCCTCCTTTCAGATTAATACAGTGAAATATGATCATTATAACTAACAAAGATGGCTCAACTACTTAATTTACTTCATCCTTTTATCATTAAGCTACAATTGCCTCCCTAGATTGGCTTTACAAAACAACAGACAGTGGGTTTTGTGGGAAGATTGGAGGTGAGTGATAACTTTTCTCAGGATTGAATGTTTAGTTCAAAGTGAGTAGAAGACAAAGGAGAAAAGCAAAAAAGAGTTTTGGATGCCTTTCTTGGTGCCCATCTGAGATAACTTTCCATCTATTATCAATATCTTGTATGTACCTCATTATTTACATGTTTTTAGAATGTAAGCCCCTTGTAATTGGACTGTTTTTGCCTTTTTTGTATAGTCAGCTTTTTCTATACTGCCTGTCACATAGTAAGCATTTAATAAATGCTCCTTGATAGATTGATTAGATTTGGATCCAAATGACTTGGGTTCAAATCCCAGGATATTCCATTTACCACATGACCTTGGGCAAGACTTTTCTTCTCTGTGAACATTAATTTTCTTGTCTGTAAAATGAAGGAATTGGAACAGATAATTTCTAAAATCCCCTCCAGCTCTAAATCTAAAACTCATGATGCTCCTGGCTCAGAGACTGTTGCTGTGTAATTTTTTTCATGTTATTTTTATTAATGAGCATTTGTATAGACAAAAGTCCGTTGTGACAGAAAATCCTGCTGGTGTTTGGTTTCTGGCCATAGTCACTATTGAGAGTGTCCAACACTCATTAGAGTGCCTGACACAGTAAATGTTTAATAAATGTTTGTTGATTGATTATATGGCTGTGGTTTCATCTTGTAGCTCTTCCTTCCTAGGGAAATCACTTGCAATCTGACTTTTTCTCCTAATAAAAAGCCATGGTCCTTCAGTCAAGCTTCTCCAGCTCCACCCTCAGACCCTCAAAGTGCTTTGATGGTCACTTCCTGTAGATTAAACTGAATTATTTGGTGAGCCACTTAATGACTCTTTTTCTCTGTCATTACAATTTCACGCCAACTTTTCCAGGATGCTGGTGATTTCTTCTCCTGATATAAAAGGCCCCTGATCTTCAGGGCTTAGAGTCACATGTCAGTTGGAAGGATTAGATGAAGCTGAGATTTAAACAAATATGTGAACAGACCTATAAATACAGGGGTAACTGTTTTAAATTAACATTTTTAAATATGTCCTGATGGATTTGACTCTGCACAATATTTTTTTTTTCTTTCCAAGATACCAAGGAAAACTGGAAAAGAATAGGGAAGTAGGGGGATATTAAATGCTAGCCAGCTTGATTCTGCTACAGCATTCACAACATTGTCATAAATAAGTTTTTCTCTTTCTCTTTTACTCATTTGTAAAGAAGTTGAACTCAACCAGCAAGAAAACATTATTTTTAAAAATGAAGATACAAAGAATTTAGAGTATTGTTTTTAAAGGTGACTTCATATAGCTTTTCCTGAGCCTCAGTATTCTCAGCTGTAAAATAAGAGGGATGGATTGTCTCATGTCCACAGTTCCCCCTAACTCTGCAATTCCATGTTTGGGATCAAAGTTATTCTTGAATTCATCAGCATTTTAATTAATGTTTAAATCCTGTCTTTGATGGCTTAGGACTATTTTTGGCTCTTGCTGCAAGCCATTTAACTTCCTAGGAGCTCAGTTTACTCAGTTGTAAAATGATGGGGTTGGGCCCAGTATAGTCTGTAACCTTCATTTCAGTTATAGAACTATAATACTAGTCCTTTTCTTTCCAGCAGCTCAGGGAACTTTCCATATTATTAGACATTCATTTTGGAAATATCCCTGCAATAAAAAGAGCCTCATTTTTCCCTATCCATAAATTGGGGGTAATAATGCCCTATCTAGCTCACCTAGATGCTGTGAGGATTAGATGTTAGACTCTATATATTGAAGCACAGTATGCAATAAAATGTCACACATAAATGTAGGGTATTATAACTCTGATGACTAGGGGATGGAATGAGGGGTAGGGCAGGAAATGGGGAAGGTGGTGATTCTACCTAACCTCTTTTGCATAACTATAAGAAAAGGAAGTCTGATATTTGATATTAGATCAAGCCATCTCTTTGCTAATAACTGCATAACATCCCTCCTGGGGCTATTTTGTATTTGTTAGTAAGAAAGGTATTGTCCCAAGAATGTATTTAAATTCCAAATGTAGAATTCACAATACAACCCAATCAACTCTCTATATAACTCAAACTTTTCTCTAGCCCCAGTTCATTCACAGTTTGCTCTCTAATCTTTCTGCTACTGGCAAATTAGTCCCAAAGATCCACATGGAGCTCTGTTCCACTCTAAAAAGGCATTAATCTTGGGTATGTGGAATACTATATGCTAATGTGTGTTTTATTTTCAGCAAGACTTATTGATCTACTCTTTCCATTCTTCCTTATTCTCTCAGGCAGCCCTACACTTAAAGGGTCAAATTTCAAAGTGACTGCATCCCTGAAAATTCACACACACACACACACACACACACACACACACACACACACACACTCACATATACATTTCTGGAAATCCAAGTTGAATATCAATCCTTATGATCCATAAAGGTTTATGTCTTCATTCCAAACAGATATGGAAAGGATAGCAAACAGATAGACTCATCAGACAATACCTAGAAAGACCTCATGAGGGGCTCATTGGCCTAAATCAATCCCCTAAAGTATTGAATAAAGTAATAAAAAAGAAAGAAAAAGGCAATAAACCTTTTGTGTTGAATAAATCCAACAGGAAATGCCTTAATAGATTGAGGAAATTTCAAAATCTTAAGAATTTCTGAACCTCTGATCAGATAATAGGTTTAGAACTGGGAAAGATCTAAGACATCATCTAGTTTTAACCCTTTTATATTAAAGACTAAGGCATGGTGGCCTAGAGAGGTTAAGCAGTTTGCCCAAGTTCAGGCAAGTAGGAAGTGACAAAGTCATGATTCAAACTCAGGTCCTCTGACTTTAATTCAGTGGTCTTTCCTATTATATCTTCTTACTTCTTCCAAGAATCATTTAAATTGAATAATTCAACATCAGCAACAGTAGAATTAGAAGTAATAGTAGTAGTAGTAGTAGTAGTAGTAGTAGTAGTAGTAGTAGTAGTAGTAGTAGTAATAGTAGTAGTAGTAGTAGTAGTAGTAGTAGTAATGGCATCTATATAGAACTTTAGGGCAGCTAGGTGGGACAATGGATAGAGTGCTGGACCTAGAATCAGGAAGACTCATATTCTTGAGTTCAAATCTGTCCTCAGACACTTACTAGCTATGTGGCTCTAGGCAAATCATTTAACTTTGTTTGCCTCAATTTCTTCATCAATAAAATGATCTGGAAAAGGAAATGGCAAACCACTATGGTATCTTTGAGAAGAAATCCCAAATGCGATCATAAAGAGTTGGATATAACCGAAACAACTCAACAAAATATAGCATTTTAGGGTTTGCAAAGCACTTTTCCATATTAGTGCATTTGATCCTCAAAACAACCCTGTGAGATAAATGCTATTATTATTCTCATTTTACATGTGGGGAAACTGAGGCTGAGAACAATTTATGCTCACCTCCTCTATAATCAGTCATTTTAGAGCACACCAATCCAACAAAGACATTTAATAACATACTTAATCTCAAATGTTTGTGTTTTATTCTGATTCTATGATATTCCAGTTAATCTCTCATCATATAAATATGGGCATTCCTTCTAGTCTGACACTCATTCATGTCCTCCTATAAATTTGCCATTGTGTTCCTAAAGCATTCTTGTGTTCTTTCTGCATTATGTGAATTCCACTGGAGCACTTAGATTATTTACCATTATCACTCCCTTCATGACAATCCTATTTTTGGGGGGTCACTTCTACACTGCTAGATGCATGTTCTCTTCACAATCTAGTTGTCATCATTAACTACCAATTAGATATTTCTAACAGTATGCCCCAGAGGCATCTCAAACTTAACCTATCTAAAATAGAACTTCTTATCTTTTCCCTCAAAATAAACTCCTTTCCCTAACTCTCCTATTTTGGTGCACGTTTCCCCAAGTGTTTCTGTCCTAGGCCCTCTTTAGATCCCAAACTAAGCTTCAGTCCTTTATCAGCCATTGCCTATTAGAAACTTCAAACTAGACATCCTAGAGATATGTCAAACTTAACATGTCCCTAATTGAATTCATTACCATCCCCTTTTCCCAAAACATTCATATTTTTCAAACTATCTCAGATTAAGAACCTCAGAGGGCAGCTGGGTAGCCCAGTGAATTGAGAGCCAGGCCTAGGTTCAAGTCTGACCTCAGACACCTCCCAGCTGTGTGACCCTGGGCAAGTCACTTAACCCCCATTGCCTAGCCCTTACCACTCTTCTGCCTTGGAACCAATACAGAGTATTGATTCCAAGACAGAAGGTAAGAGTTAAAAAAAAAAACAAAAAAAACTTCAGCATTTGACCGTTTTTTTTCTCTCCAAAAAGATACTATTTGCCCTAGTGTTCTCTTGTGGGGAAAAGAGGGGAAAATATAGGTTACTATATTGATGTAAGAAACAGAAAATAGTACTGAAATTTTATTTTAAAAAAAGAACCTCAATTTCAACTTTAAATAGCCAAAAAATTTTTTCAAAAAAAAAGTCTGGAGGCAAGAAAATATGGTGAAGCAGGGTTTCAGCCAAGGAAAACATAGAGGGGAAGCAGGAATGCCTGATCTCACTGGCTTAAGAGTTGAGAGTAATCAAATCAGCCACATGAGGAGCATCCTGGTGCAAATGCTGGAATAAAAGGTAAGAGTACTGGAATCAGCTGTGTGAAGAGTGGCCCAGTGCAACCACATGCTGGGAAGGTTGAGGATCAGCCCCGTGCAAGCACATCTAGGGGAACCCTCAGCAAAATGAATAGACCTGACACTCACAACACCACTAGGAATTGGCAGCTAAGGGATGGAATCCAGCTAAATCCACTTCGTTTTCTTTTTTAAAAGAAAATGATAGATAAAGTCAACAGTTTAAAGCAAAAACTCACTGAAGAAAACAGATTTCCCAAGAAAAAGGAAATAAACCTGAAACAGGAAAATAACTCTCTAAAAAATGAAGTACAAAGCCCCAAACTAAAAATGGCTCCCTAAAAATTAGAATTGGACAAATGAAAGCTAATGACTTCATAAGACTGCTGAAAATGACAAAATAAACAGATTAAAAGGATGAAAAAGGAGAAATTTTCAACTATCTTGCTAGAAAATAGAACCAGAAGAGATAACCTAAGAATCATTAGACTGCCTGAAGCCATGATCAAAAAAAGTCTAGATACCATATTGCAAGAAAAATTTCAAGAACTGCCTTGTTTCCAAACGAAAGAGGAAAATAGAGACTAAAACAATCCACTGATCATCACCTGAAAGAGATCCCAGATTTAACAATACTAGGCCTAGTGTAGACAACTCCAGAACTCCCAGGTCAAAGAGAAAATGCTACAAGTAGCCAGAAAAAAAAAACACAATATCATGGAATCACAGTCAGGGTTATTATACAGGACATACCAGCTTCTATATTAAAGAGCAAAAAGGTGTGGAATATTATATTCTGCAAGGGAAAGGATGTAGGAACACAATCAACTGATTGTATTATTACATAAGTTGATAACTAAGATATTTAAAATATCTATGAGACTCAAAGTAACTAAGGTACCAAAATTACATAGGACCAAAATTACTTAATTAGGACAATGAAAAAGAACAGGGAGTAAATAGATTATTGTTGGTTGTTATAAAAAAAAAGGCAAAACAAAATCCAGTTATAAAATAGAATATACTGGAGAAAGAGAAAAAGAAAGAAAATTGGTGGTAAATTGTCCCACAAAAGGTGGTAAATAAGAATCAGTATTGTAGAGGGAAAGACATAGGTGGAGGCTGGCAATACTTGAACCTTACTCTTGTCAGTAACTGGCACAAAATAGGTATAATATCAGCAAACAGCTATAGAAACCCATCTTACACTATTGATAAGTAAAAAGGGGAAGGAAAATAAGAAAAGAGGGAATATGGACAAAAGGGAAGGTAAACTTGGGGAGGCAATAGTCAGAAATAAAAATATTTGTCAAAAGGGAAAGCCTGAAAGGAGAGAGATAAAGATAAACAGAAGGAAAATAAGATGGAAGGAAACACAAAATTAGTCATCATAATTGTGAATTTGAATGGGATGAGCTCACCCATAAAATTGAAAAGAACACAAAGTGGATTAAAAATCAGAATCCCACAATATTCAGTCTACAAGAAACACATTTAAAGCAGGGAGACACACACAAAGTAAAAGTAAAGGGTTAGAACAGAATCTACTTCAATTAAAGATAAAAAAGCAAGGGTAGCGATTAAGGCTGTCCACTACTGTAAAAGGAGCTGATGAAACCTAAATGCAGATTAAAGCAGACCATTCTTCATTTTATTTACTCTATGTATTCTTCTCTAATGTAAGCAATACATGTCTTCTTTCACATGTTGAACATAGACATATATGCTGTATAAGAACACATGTACAACCTTTATTATATTATCTGTTGTCTTGCAGAAGGAGGGAAGGAACATGGATCACAAAATTTCTGAAAATGATTACTGAGAATTATACCAACATGTAATCTGGGGAAGAAAAAAAGACCTATAATAAAAAAAGAACTTTCACATTATACTTATCTCTTGATTCTCCCTCACCATATAGATCTAATTAGCAATATCTCTGGAATTCCATCCCCTTTCTCCCCTCATCCAGCTGTGATCTTAGTTTAGGCCCTCTTTGCCTCTGGCCTACATTATTTCAATCGCCTCCCAATTGTTATTTTTGCCTCAAGTCCCTCCCAACTCTAATACACTGGTTCCTTATTGCTTCTGGGCTATAGTATAAACTCCTTTTCATTTTTAAAGTCCTATGTAACCAAGACATAACCTATCCTTCTAATCTCATCAGATGTTCCTCTTCAGATATTCTGCAATTCAGTCAAGCTTGACCTTCTCTTTGTTTCTTACACACAACATCCTATCTTCTGCCTCTATTCCTTGATATCCCCCAAACATGAAATGCACTTCCTCCTTACCTCCACCTAATATAGTCTCTCTCTTCCTAAATAACATTTTATCCTGATACACCAGCTGCTTGTGCCCTCCATCCCAAATTACATTTTAATTGCTCTATATATATTTACCTCTATAAACTTTTTATTTATCTGGCATATACTTACATATGTGTATGTTATCTCCCCTGATGGAAAAAAAATGCTCTGTGAGAGAGTAAATTGTTTCACTCATTGTACTTTTATCTGGCACATAGTATGGGCCTTCGTAAGTATTTATTAATTGAATGATTGATTTAATGTAATACAGATTTCCAGTCACCAAAGTTTATAAACCCAAAGTCATCCTCAACTCTTCACTTTCAGTCAGTTCTATCTCTCCACCCAAAGTACTTTTTCTTTTCTTTTGTCTCTTAGATCCCTTTTGTACTTCAAAGGTCAATTGAAGTATCACCTCCTATATAAAGCTTTTTGTGATCTATTTCCCACTTGTTAGTACCCTGCCCTCAAAATTACCATACTCTATTTTGTATATATTTCTCAATCTCTATATGTAATATAAATTATATAAATATATATTATTATGTACATATAAACAACTTATACAAAATTTATAAATTATATATGATAAATTATGTATATATCATACTCCTTTAAGGCAAAGACTATTTTGGTTTTGATCTCCATTGCCTCATGTCTATAGACACTATGGTGTCTTGCATCTTCTAACCATGAAACATGAAATATCCAGCTCTTTGATGCCACAAAAAGTGTTGCTACAAATATTATGTGTATAGAGTGTCTTAAAAACAAATTTTTAAAAATGCACTTGGCTTGATATGCCTATCAATGGAGTCTTTGGGTCAAAAGATCTGGATATTTTAGTCATTTTGTCTACATAATTCCAAACTGCTCTTCAGAATGGTTACACAAATTCCCTAATCTAGTATTAGTGTGCTAGTACCACTCATTCAACATTAATTATTCCTATCTTTTCCAACTAACTGGGAGTGAGGCAAAACTTCAATGTTGCTTTGTTTTTCGTTTTAAACCCTTATCGAATTAGTACTGTGTTCTAAGGCAGAAGAAAGGTAAGGGCTAGGCAATGGGGGTTAAGTGATTTGTCCAGGGTCACACAGCAAAGAAGTGTCTGAGGCCAGATTTGAGCCACTCAGCTGCCCCACAATGTAGTTTTGATTTGCCTTTTTCTTATGATTAGTACTTTGGAAAATTCTTCCAGATGATTGTTAATATTTTAATCATTCTTTTGAGAACCATACTATTGCTCCAATTATTTGAGTTGTTCTTTTCCTTTTTAAGAATTATTTTGTAATTGATTTTATTAAGTATTGAGTATGCTTTGGTAAATTGCTAACCATTTAATAGATTTCCCTTCCTATTATTGACTATTGATATTATTATTATTATATAGAAATGCTATTGATTTTTGTGGATTTCTTTTGAGTGTAGCATCTTTAGAGAAACTAAGACCATTTAGCCTTCCCACCCCTCTCGTTTTATAGCTAAGCTCATTTTTAAATCTAGAGAAGAGGTACAACTTGCCCGAATTCATATAGCTAGATTGGGGCAGAGCTCAGGCTCTCAAATCTCTTGACTCCTAGTTATACACACTTTGTTATGTCATCTCCCACTTTTTTACAAGAATAACCTCTTCATTTTATTGTAAATATTAAAATTTCAAATTCCTTTGGAAAGCTATAAAACAGGGAATCTATGTGATATATGTGTGTCTACATATTTCAGGTGATAAACTATTTGCACATGTATATGCATATATATGCATGTATATAGGACAGGGGTGTATGGGGTGCTCAGGGAGGAGTAATATCTTTGGTATGGAGGGCTTGTCGTGCCCTCCTAGGGCAGCTCTCCAGCCTCTGACCCCCACCTGACACCCAGCTCTCACTTGTGGCTCCTAGTAGCTGCTAGCATGTGGCAGCGGCCACACCCCGGGCAACGGCTTCGACAGGTCGGCTAAACCTTGTGAGGGTAGCCATCGGGTCGTCGTGGACCCCTGGTGAACCAGGGCTTTGCTCACCCAGCATGTGAAGACTGTCTCGGTGGAACAGGCAGAAGAAATCAACAAGAAGGTTCAACGGCTGAGATGGCGACACAGCAAAGCACTGTGGAGTGCTTAGGGCGTGTTGGAGCACAAAAGACAACTTGGCCATCCAATGCAGCTGAGGAAGTCTCCAGTGTAACGACTTTTCGTGCCACTGGACCCAGGCTTCCAATGCCGAGAGAGTGGGACTGTCTCTGTGCATCGACTTTTCCACTTAAATCTCCTTCATGCACAAGTGTCTTTGTGCACAAAAACGCACAAAGACAATTGTCATCCTCAGTTACCGAGAGACTACTACCATATAGGTCATTTTTTTAAAGTTCTAAGATTCTTTAAAAATTGTACTTGTAAAAGGGAATTTCCTTGTATAGGGAATTTTCAATGAGGAAATTCCCTCTACCACTGTCCATCAGCTCCTATTCTGCCTTTTATAGATTTAGAATTATACTTGAAGCACTGCAAAGTTGGGACCTGTTCAGGATCTCATAGCCAGTGTATGTCAGGTCTTTCTGACTTAGAAGCCAACTTTCTATATACCACAGACGCATTGCTTCTCACCATGTATAAAATAAAACATGTAAATTGTAACATGGTACAGCAGAAAAAGCATTGGCCAATAGGATCTGGGATCAAACCTTGCCTCAGTGGCTTGAAAGGATCAGATGCACCAATTGATGCAAAAATGTTATTATAATTTTATGCTGAAATTAAAATTTTCATCCTATTTCTATTTTCTTTGCCTTGTGAATTAAAAAAAATACATTGGCAGGAAAACATTGTACACAGAGACTGACACACTGTAGTACAATCGAAGGTAATGGACTTCTCCATTAGTGGCAATGCAACGTCCCTGAACAATCTGCAGAGATCTAAAAAACACTATCCACAAGCAGAGGACAAACTGTGGGAGTAAAAATACCGATGAAAAGCAACTGCTTGACTGCAGGGGTTGAGGGGATATGACTGAGGAGAGACTCTAAATGAACACTCTAATGCAAATACCAACAACAGGGAAATGGGTTCGAGTCAAGAACACATGTGATAACAATGGAATCATGCGTCAGCTATGGGAGAGGTTGGGGGGGGAGGGAAGAAAAGAAAATGATCTTTGTTTCCAATGAATAATGTTTGGAAATGACCAAATAAAACAATGTTAAAAAAATACATTGGGTCAATCAATGCAGCTTGGTCTTTTGAGATACTCTTCAGTTCCTGTGTGACTTTGGTTAAGTCATTTAAGTTTCCTGGGCCTCCATTTACTTTTCTGCAAAATGAAGGGACTGGACTAGATAGCCTCTGAGATTTCTTTCAGCTCAAGAATTATAATACTCTGACTTTCTTGAGTTTTATTGCTCAGGAGAAGTATTGAATTGATGCTTCTAAAGATGTTGTTTTCACTTTTAAGCAACAGAACCTGGTTCAGAAGGACACTCAATTCTGATTAATATCTGCACAATACAAATCAACAAAATTTCACCTCTTCCAGATTTATGAAGCAAGGTATTCTTAAATCTTAGTTGCCTAAACTTTGGGCTATCCAAAATGAGAAAACTCAAAGATTTTCTTGATTTTTCTCACCTGAAAAGCAATTATGCTATTTCCACATCCCTCTTCTCCCTCCCCCATGGTTGTTATAGGCTCATCAATCACTACGGGCAATGGAGAATTGTTCTTTTGAAGTTTCTAAAGCACTCTGGTCTTGCTTATCATGTTCATACCATCATTTCCATACTAAAAATGTACCTTTCACTCATGCACTCAGGACACAGCCATTACTTTCTCAAAACTAGTGGCTTACTCATTCATTTCACAAATAATTCTGTGAGGAAACTTAAATACATTCTTGCAAGTTCATTCATTGTATATTTGTGCAGTTACATGACGTGAAAGCCTGAGTACACAGTATGCTTCTAAGCCACTGGCCTGTTTGGTCATTTCAACACTACTATTTATAGCAATTGAGAATCTGTTTCTGAGTTTCTTTTGCACATCTAAGTCTGACTTCGTAGGGGTACTCTAGAGGTAACATGTAGTGGTGCAGTACATAGTAAATGAGAGACCAGAATAGAATAATTAGATAAAGATTATTAAATAGCATTTTAGACTAAATGGACAATTATGTTCAAAAATGCATTTGGATATACCGTAGTGTATCTGTACACTAAAGTTATAGATACTATGTATAGTACACATAACATATATACATACTATTGGATCTGTATGTTCAATATGTTTAGTATAATGACAAAACACCAGATCTGGAATTAGAAGACTTGGGTTTGAG
Source organism: Monodelphis domestica (assembly GCF_027887165.1). Lineage (NCBI taxonomy): Eukaryota > Metazoa > Chordata > Mammalia > Didelphimorphia > Didelphidae > Monodelphis > Monodelphis domestica. The sequence continues at coordinate 501,346,958 of NC_077227.1, forward strand.
ACCAGGCACTTAAGTAAGTTATTTACTATCTAGGTAAACTTGAGACAGTCACTTAAACGTTCCAGCCAGGCATTAGTTTCTTTTGGTGAAAATTGGGTTTTGCAATGCGACCTTATTTTAAATCCTGCTACGTACACTGTCATTTACCTTTTCAAAGCCTCAGATTCCTCATCTATAAAACAAGAGGAAGGAGATTTACAACCGCTACCTCACAGTCATTGTGAGAAAAGTACTTGGCAAAGCTTTAATGCTTCAGAAGCACTAAATATTGATAAAGAGGCAGCTGGTAAAATGGAAAGATCTTTGGCTTTGGAGTCAAAGGATTTAGGTTCAAATCCTGTCTATAGTGTTTACTTATATATGTTATATATGTGTCAGGCAAGTTACTTAATTTTAGATTCTCATTTTCCTCATCTGTACAATGGGAGAGGTGGATGAACTAGATGGCCTCTGAGGTCCCATCTAGCTCTAGATCTATGATCCAGATGATGTTCTCCAAGATTCCTTTCTATTCTATGGTCTATATCTATGTACTCCTTAGGCAAGTACTTTTCTC